>NC_056741.1:1724182649-1724505224 GCF_019279795.1 Protopterus annectens | reverse complement strand
TTGGCCTTCGTGGGTTGATTAGTGTTGATTGCTCATTACTACTCCAATTACACTGCTTCCGCATTTCGTCATATTCTCAACATCACCTTCCTGTTTCCGATGTTATTTGCGGGGGTGAGCGTCACATGACTGGGTTAAGGGAATGTAGTCATCCTCGTGCACATGCACCTCTGCGTGCATTGTGTGCTCTCAGCTCAACTATTTCCCCACACCCCTCTGCAGGTGACATGTATTCCCTCTGAGCCACTCCTCGGTGTATTACCACTGCGCCGTTTGGTACAGCCTTACGCCGGCGGGGGGTTTGCGATTCAGTATTATCTGCCTCATTTGCATGGCATTGACTACTAATTCATAGTTACCACGCCGAACACTGCCGTGAGTCCTTGGCAACCCTTGCACCGTGGATGTGGCTTTCCATGCATACCATGGTGTATTGTGGCTGTGAAGCCAATGTGTATTACACTGCTGTTTTATGACATTGTCATATTATTTCATTTTTTAGCACCTTCCGCAGA
The DNA here is from genome assembly GCF_019279795.1 of Protopterus annectens. NCBI lineage: Eukaryota > Metazoa > Chordata > Ceratodontiformes > Protopteridae > Protopterus > Protopterus annectens. The sequence continues at coordinate 1,724,504,709 of NC_056741.1, read as the reverse complement.
CATGTCCTGGGGTTCTGCTGTGAGTTTCTGTGGACATACCATTTATGTTATTATTTACATGTTGTGCATGTTTTCTTTTGACATTCTCTGTGTCTTTCGCCATTGGCATATGGCAACAGTGTGATACCTGACGTTGACAGCCTTCCGTTACTCCTATGTTATGTTTGGATAAATGTAAACTGTTTTTTTTTGGTTTACATTGCCGTGCCCTTATGCTACGCATGCGCCACTTTGTGGATCGCTAGATGCCTTCATTTGCATGGTGCAACACCGCACATGGGGTGTTTAGCGTACCTACGCCGGAGGCGGCACAGATCCGGCGCACGCCGGTAGTGCACGTGGGATTGGATCGTACCTGAATCGCTCGGCGGCCATATTTGGCGTTGTAACGCCTACGCTATGCATCCGCCTGGCGCAACGTTCATGAATCCCGGGGATAGTTTTACACAAAACTTTGACAGAAAAGCTCGACCATGAAAAAAAATGAGTATACCTCTCAATTAACATTAAACTCTCTTAAGGAAGCAGGTTAACTCTTCCATACAAGCCATGTAATCTTTTAAACAACCAGATATTTGTAGTAGAAAAGAAAGAGAGATAGAAAAAAGAAAGAAAAACATATGTATCACACATCATGAAAATGACAATATTACAGAACTTGCCTTACATAAAAAATATTTAATATTTACTTATTGTTCATATAGAACTAATATGTTCTACCTTTTAATTACAATATAGTAATGGTACATTTTAAACTATTATTTGATTATGAATATTACAATTAACAACAGCAGAACTAAACTCCTAACTTTTGTTCATGTTATAACGCAAAGATTTACAATATTAAATAAATATCTGTGTATGAAAACATTATCTAAGAGAACAAATAAAAAACATTTACATTTCTTCAGATGATATTCTTATTTAGAAGTTAAAGTGAACAACTGTATACTAAGACCTTACAACTTGTCCATTATATGTTCATTCATTTGTCTCTAGTTTTTTTTTATTTTGCTTTTCTTTTAAATTCCATCCATTTCTTGTGGGTTGCCTCTTTAAACTTGCCAGCGCCCAGTCCATATTTTCAGTTTTGTCTAGAAGTTTCTTCACTTGTACAAAATCTACTGCTTCATTTAAAGTGTTAAATATCTTTTGTCCTTCTGGTAATAAAATTCTGATTTTAGCCAAGAGCACAGTCTGAGAACCCAGCCACTGGGGATGCACAAGCCAGTACATTTCTTTGTGCCAGTCCCAAACCTGGATAAATGGGGAGAGTTGTGTCAGGAAGGACATCCGGTGTAAAATTTTGCCAAATCATACATGCGGACAACAGTACAGATATACATACTGGATTGGTCGAGGCCCAGGTTAACAATGACTGCCACCAGTACTGTTGGCCAACAGGGTGCAGGGGGACAATTGGGCTACTGTTGTCCCTTAGGAGGATAAGAGGGGGAAGGCATGCCTGAAGGCAGGCAAAGGCTAGGACTGTGGTATTGAGGTTCTGAACTTTGAATGTTGGCAGTATGACAAGTATAGGGAGAGAGCTAGCTGATATTATGGACAGAAAGAAGGTTGGTATATTGTGTGTGCAAGAGACCAGATGGAAGGGGAGCAAGGCTAGGTGTATTGGAGGTGGGTTCAAATTGTTTTATCATGGTGTGGATGGGAGGAGAAATGGCATAAGGGTTATCCTGAAGGAACAGTATGCTAAGAGTGTTTTGGAGGTGAAAAGAGTGCTGGATAGAGTGATGTTTATAAAGCTGGAAATTGATGGTGTAATGAATGTTGTTAGTGCATATGCTGCACAAGTTGGGTGCGCGATGGATGAGAAAGAAAAATTTTGGAGTGAGTTGGATAAAGTGGTAATGACTGTACCCAAGGGTGAAAGAGTGGCGAGTGGAGCAGATTTCAGTGGGCATGTTGGTGAAGGGAACAGAGGGGATGAGGAAGTGATGGGTAGGTATGGTGTTAAGCAAAGGAATGCAGAAGGTCAGATGGTAGTGGATTTAGCGAAAAGGATGGACATGGCTGTGGTGAATATGTATTTTAACAAGAGGGAGGAGCATAAGGTGACATACAAGAGAGGAGGGAGATGCACACAAGTGGATTATATGTTATGTAGAAGGGCCAGTCTGAAGGAGATTGGAGACTATAAAGTGGTGGCACGGGAAAGTGTAGTTAGGCAGTATAGGATGGTGGTTTGTAGGATGACACTGGTAATCAAGAAGAGGAGGAGGAGTGTGAGGGCAGCACCAAGGATCAAATGGTGGAAATTGAAAAAGGGTAATTGTGAGGTGGAGTTCAGGGAAGAGTTAAGATAGGCACTGGGTGGCATTGAAAATTTACCGAATAGCTGGGTAACTACAGCAGAGCTAGTAAGGGAGTTGGCAATAAAGGTGCTTGCTGTGACATCTGGAAAGAGGAAGGAGGACAAGGAGACCTGATGGTGGAATGAGGAAGTACAGGAGAGTATACAGAGAAAGAGGTTGGCGAAGAAGAAGAAGTGGGATCAAAGAGATGAGGAAAGTAGACAGGAGTATAAGGAGATGAGGTGCATGGCAAAGAGAGAGGTGACAAAAGCTAAGGATAAGGCGTAAGAAGAGTTGTATGAAAGGTTGGACACTAAGGAGGGAGAAAAGGACCTACACTGATTGGCTAGACAGAGGGACTGAGCTAGGAAAGATGTGCAGCAAGTAAAGGTGATAAAGGATAATAAGGGAAATATACTTACAAGTGAGGAGAGTGCATTGAGCAGATGGAAAGAGTACTTTGATGGGTTGATGAATGAAGAGAATGAGAGGGAGAGAAGGATGGATGATGTGTGGATAGTGAATCATGAAGTGCAGTGGATTAGCAAGGAAGAAGTAAGGATAGCTATGAAGAGGATGAAGAATAGAAAGGCTGTTGGTCCAGATGCCATACCTGTGGAAACATGGAGGTGTTTAGGTGAAATTGCAGTAGGTTTTAACTAGATTGTTTAATGAAATCTTGGAAAGTGAGAGGATGCCTGAGGAATGGAGAAAAAGTGTTTTGGTACCGATTTTTAAGAATAAGGGTGATGTGCAGAGCTGTAGTAAGTACAGAGGGATTAAACTTATCAGTCACAGCATGAAATTATGGGAAAGAGTAGTGGAAGCTAGGTTAAGAAGGGAGGTGATGATTAGTGATCAGTATGGTTTCATGCCGGGAAAGAGCACTACAGATGCAATGTTTGCTCTGAGAATGTTGATGGAGAAGTATAGAGAAGGTCAGAAGGAGTTGCATTGTGTCTTTGTGGACTTAGAGAAAGCATATAACAGGGTGCCTAGAGAGGAGTTGTGGTATTGTATGAGTAATTTTGGAGTGTCAGAAAAGTATGTAAGAGTGGTACAGGATATGTACGAGGGTAGTGTGACAGCAGTGAGATCTGCAGTGGGAGTGAGGGATGCATTTAAGGTGGAGGTGGGATTACATCAAGGAGCAGCTCTGAGCCCTTTCTTATTTGCAATGGTGATGGACAGGTTGACAGACGAGATCAGACAGGAGTCCCCATGGACTAAGATGTATGCAGATGACATTGTGATCTGTAGTGAGAGTAGGAAGCAGGTGGAGAAGACCCTGGAGAGGTGGAGATATGCTCTAGAGAGAAGAGGAATGAAGGTCAGCAGGACTAAGACAGAATATGTGTGTGTGAATGAGAGGGAGGATAGAGGAATGGTGAGGATGCAGGGAGTAGAGATGGTGAAGGTGGATGAGTTTAAATACTTGGGATCAACAGTTCAGAGTAATGGCAAGTGTGGAAGAGAGGTGAAGAAGAGAGTACAGGCAGGATGGATTGGGGGGAGAAGAGTGTCAGGAGTGATTTGTGACAGACGAGTACCAGTAAGAGTGAAAGGGAAGGTCTACAAGAGGGTAGTGAGACCAGCTATGTTATATGGGTTGGAGACAGTGGCACTGACAAAAAGGCAGGAGTCAGAGCTGGATGTGGCAGAGTTAAAGATGTTAAGATTTGCTCTGGGTGTGACAAGGGTGGACAAGATTAGGAATAAGTATATTAGAGGGTAAGCCCAGGTTGGAAGGTTTGGAGACAAAGCCAGAGAGGCAAGATTACGTTGGTTTGAACATGTGCTGAGGAGGGATGCAGAGTAAATTGGGAAAAAGATGCTAAGGATGAAGCTGCCAGGTAACAGGAAAAGAGGAAGGCCCAAGATAAGGTTTATGGATGTGGTGAGAGAGGACATGCAGGTGGTTGATGTGACAGAGCAAGATGCAGAGGACAGGAAGAAATGGAAACAGATGATCCACTTTGGTGACCCCTAATGGGAGCAGCCAAAAGAAGAAGAACACAGTGTGAGGGTTGATGTTTTACTTTCTTTAAGTTTTTAATGAAAGAAACACACACCTTTCTTTTAGTCTTAACAGAAGTGGAATAGTGATTCCCCATGATTCAATAAACTCTGTGTAGCCACCGCTCGAAACCTGCACAGAGTTTACATGTTTGTGTGGTGGTGTGCAGTGAATGGTACCATGCAATGCATATTAATTATGAGCTGTGCATCTAAGCTAGGTTTTGTGGCTGGCAACAGTGTTGCAGGACAGGAAGTCATGTAAGCAAACACTGATATGAATTCTGTATAAGGAAGAGCACCTACGGTCCGCAGATTTTCACAGAATGCCACAATGATCACCAGGGCTTCACAGATAGCTATCAATCTGTTAGTGCAACACATCTGCAAAAAGGCCAACATAATGAGTTGACAAATAACCAGAAATATGGACATATTTGACATAAATGTCACATAGAAATGTATTAGAATGAAACTCTCTCAACCTCTTAGAGCAAGAAATCTGGACAAAGTCATAAATAATGGGAGGATAAAGGTCCAAAACTAGGGACAAATTTTTATTATTGGTCTTCCAAAACTCAGAAAGTTGATAGAATAATAGGTTGTACAGTACCATGAACTTTTCATCAGTTTCACACACACACACACACACACACACACACACACACACATATATATATATATATATATATATATATATATATATATATATATATATATATATATATATATATACACACACATGGCACAATCCACACTGTCATGACTGATGTACATGCCATTAATGTTGTCAAATACCTATGTATGTAGTGTGTGCATAAGCAGAACAGGTAGCACACATGCATCTGGCGTTCTACACCATCAGACAGTCATGTATATTCCTCAGAAGGAATAACTAGGTATGGCCAATAAGCTGTGCAACAGCTCACTGTGACAAAGGTGGTATACTTTCATTGCACATTACTGGAAGATGTGTCAGGAGATACATGAAGGTATTATGGCCTCTGATGTGGATGTTCTTCACATACTAACAAAATTAATTCTAATAAAACGTAAAGCGTTCAGATAAAATCCTTCGTCAGTACATTCCACATACTAAAAAATCACAGTTTAAATAATAAAACATAAATATCACATGATGTCATACAGCCAATACACTAACACTACTAATAAAACAATTAGTGAAAAAATTTTATCTCAAACACATTTGTTTGTACTTAAGAACAGGTTTTAAAGAAACCATCTTATTTCTGCCTGGTAAACAATCAGCTTGCAGATGCAGAATCATTACAATCATTACCTGAATTAAGAAACTGTATTGATGACATCCTAGATTTTCTTATAAGAATTTCACTAGTCTAAAAAGACGGTTATGTTATAAAGATATGTGTTATGTGAAGCTAGCTAAGTTTTCTAGGCTAGAAATGGTTCTCTGTTTTAACTGTTCTAGTTGTGAATTGATTAATTCTGAGAATTTTTTTGTACATGCTGTTACTGGTAAATGATTCAAATGTTCCTGTCTAGCTACTTGTAATTCCATTAATATTATTTACTTAGCAACATAGATGCCGCGTTGGTACGGCGGTAGTGTTATTACCTCCCAGCAAGAGGGTTCCCCGTTCGATTCTCGGCTGGGCTTGGGAGTGCCTTCTGTGTGGAGTCTGCATGTCCTCCCCGCAGTTGGGTAGTGTTCGAAAGACATGCGTGTGTAAATGGACATGCCTTCATTGAAGGCTGAGCATCGAGCTAGCACCTCGGCATTTTGTAAAAACCTACTGCCAATCATTAGCGGACTGGAGTTCCACTGTGGTGACCCCTTACTGGGAAAAGCCGAAAGACAAACAACAACAACAACATTTACTTAGCAACATGTAAACAATTTACTAGTTTTTTATTGGAAAATCCACTAGGAAATTGAAGGACAGGATAGTGGAACACAGGTCTGAGATGAGAAGGGCCACTATAACAAACTCTGTAGCCCAACATCAGAAAGAAAAAGGTCCTGATCACTTTTTTACTTTTAGAGTCATAGATATGGTTTCTAAAAATATTAGAGATGGTGATTTAAACAGTAGATTAGAAAGTACAGAATATGAATGGATTCTGCATCCGCAAGCTGATTGTTTACCAGGCAGAAATAAGATGGTCTCTTTGAAACCTGTTCTTAAGTACAAACAAATGTGTTTGGGATAAAATTGTTTCACTAATTGTTTTATTAGTAGTGTTAGTGTATTGGCTGTATGACATAATGTGACTATGTTTTATTATTTAAACTGATTTTTTTTAGTATGTGGAATGTGCTAATAAAGGAATTCATCTGAAAGCTTTACATTTTATTAAAAGTCATTTGCAGAGTTGCAGAGTTTGTTTGTTTGTACTGCTGTTTTTTACGGTTCTCTGCTTTACCACATTTCATCGCATTGGTTGGTTGATGTCCTTAACATACTCAGTATTTGTGTTACATTCAAGGGAATAGTCAGCACTGTGACCACATGTTGGTGAATGTACCACTTACTATCTACCCCAGCAGATGGGTCACATACCTATTGTTCTGATTATGGGGTGTAATGTCCACATTATACTTGGGTGGTGTGCTTGTTTCCTGAATTATCAAATCCCCCGATGTGTCTTGTCAATGCAGGTGTTATCATGCCTGTACCAGCAGTGTTTGTTATATGTTGCTACTGTCTATATTATAGTAATGTCACAGTTGGAGTGAATTATTGCCCACATTCTGTAGTCCTTCAGGCAGATGTTTGGACACAGCATGTGCATGTCATCTGTGATGTCCATTACTTAACTAATGGGCAGGAAAGGGCTTGGCTGACACCCCTGATGTACCAACCTGATCACTTGACCTGAGATAATTTATGTCACACATTTCAACATAGTGAATTGCCATGTATGACATACACTGCTCTCCTCATTTGGTGATATATCTGTTTATGGCCACATATGGCAGTGTTGAGTGAATACTTCAGCGGGAATTTGTGTCAAATGCCTTCACCTGGTCAAGTTCCACAAGATATAATATTGTCTAGAATCTAACAATGACAACTGCCTTTCACAGAACAATTTTGTAAATACTATTCCTTGATATGTAAATATTAGTAATTATATTTCTTATCTACTGTTTATTTTCTGTTCATGTTTTACTGTATTTTCTATATTGTATTGTATGCTATTGTTGGAGCTTTTCTTTCCAGGCCTCCACTGAAAATGGGCTCCCTGGGCCCAGTGGACTTCCCCAGTCATCAAACTGGAAATAAATAAATAAATAATGATACTGTTATCATCGTGCATGTCCTCGATTACCTCTTTGAAGACATCTATCAGATGTAACAGACATGGTGTAGCATTAACAACTCACAAGGTCTGTTTCGAACAGCCAGAGTATGACTTGTGTACATGTAGAAGTGGTCCATGATCACACGTTGGTCCACCTCACAGATGAGGAGAGTCAGGATGTGTGTATACATGCATGCATTGAGTGCTGTTTCCAAAACTCACATAGATGCATGTTGATGTACACCCTTGTATGGGAATATAGCTGATGTGGAGGGTGTATTGAAGTGTACATGCAACCATATCAGGAAGGTGTATATGCTGAGTCATGCCATAGGTGATCTGGGATGTTGTCACAGGCCATTGCTTCCATGTGATAGGCCTTGATGAAGGTAAGACAGTGCATACTGCCTATCATTATCTGCCCTAGGGTTTTGATACAATCCCCCACATAAGTATCATTGAAAAACCCTCCCAGCTGGGGATTAACCCTTATGTCAGTTGATGGATAACCAGCTGTCTCACCAACAGAAAACATACTGTGAAAGTTGGTAAATCAACCTATACCAGAAGAGCTGTCACCATTGGCAAACCCCAGAGATCTGTGATTGGTCCTTCACTGTTTGGTCTCTATTTCTCAACAGTTCAGACTAAAGTATATGGCCTTTGCCTTACGATGTTTGATAATTCTTGCATATTGGGTGCCCACCAATAATAATAACCTAGTACAGGAGGAGATAATACAGAGAAATGAATGTGGACAAAGGTACATAATCTACAACTAAATGCAGAAATGTGTGTTAGTAATGTTGTCCATCTGAAAAGTGGAATTCCATGTTAATCACAACATTAACAACAGTCTTGCTATGCTGACACTCAGTGATGCCTGCAATGGGAACATATGTAGAATGCAGTCTGAACTTCAACCACCAAGTGTCCACATTGCTATTGAACACCTATGTTGTGCACATCATACATCATACTGCCATATGTAGATCTTAGGACTGTATGACAGCAGTGTAGTCAAACCTCATCAGAACAGTAATAGAGTATAATGCTCTCTTTGGCATGTACCTCAACTGGCACATGCAGCAGCTGTAGAGACCATTGGGCTTTCTCAGAAATATAACACAGGGTCTACAAACCATGCCATAATGTATGTGGATAGAGGTAAATTCATGTTACTGGAGTCTGTCTGGTATAGGATGAGGTGAAATCTGCCTGCCCCCCAGGCAAGTGTCTGACAGGTGGGAGTACTGCATATCCAAAAATCTGATATAGCTGATGACGCCAGCAGTGTCTATTGAGGAGAATATGGTAATAAGAGTGTCCCACATGCTGGTGTAAAACGCTGTCTGTAACATCAAGCAAGAGCTCACACACACACACACACACACACACACACACACACACACACACACACACACACACACACACACACACACACTGTTGACTGTAGTGACAATAGAACACTACCTATCTAAGTACACAGAATACAGAACTCAGTACTTTATGCAAGCACCAGGGCACTGGCCTGACTTGAAGTGTGCCAGACAACACTTTATAGCTGATGACATCAGGTAAAAATACTTTAATGCCAAGCAAGAGCTCATACACACACGCGCACACACACACACACACACACACACACACACACACACACACACACACACACACACACACACACACACACACACAAAACCCACTGTTGACTGCAGTGAGAATAAAATCTATACCTAAGTACACAGGCTACAGAACACAGTACTTTACACATGCACTACAGCACCAGTCTGACTTTCAAGACTGCAAGTGAATCTATAACAGATGACATCAGCATACCATGTTGGTGATAGGATTTTGAGTAGGCTGCATAAAATGGATGTGTAGCAATCTACAAGAATCAAAATACTATCAATCCATGGTATTGGATCAGTAACTGCAGGATACACACTTCTGTCACAGGCATCTGCTTTGATTTGCCGATGTCTAGCATTTCCAGTAGGGCGGGGTCTGAAACTTCTCTGTAGGGCAGCATAGGTCACCTTTCAGCAGTCTGCATGATACTGAGTACAGTGATAGGTCTTTCAGTCTTTCCATGTATGTTATGTTTGGAGGCCTTGGAATCTCCCAGGCACAACACTGTGTTTTATTTAGTTGCTACAGGTGTCTGGTGAGGTATAGATGGGAGCATTGTACTCAGTTAGTGGTCTGATAAGGGTAGAGTACAGCAAAAGTATTACTACTCTGGTCTTGGATGTGATGTCCATATGTATGATGTGCACAGTGCAGAATATGTGTCACCACTATGGACACATAGTGATGAAAGTGTAGATTTTTATCAGCATTATGTGTTCTCAAGTATCACAACACTGTGTTTGAGGTTAGAGGGTGCTATGTATACCATAATTAACAAGGTACTTCACTGCCAAATGGGACAATACACCATTGTTTGCTTTATAGTTCAGTCCATGAGTTTGGCACCAATCATTTGTGTGTGGCAGCCCCTTTTGTAATATGTTACCATCATTGGGGTACTCTGTATTAGTATGTTCAGTTACCAGATATCTGCAAACATGTTAGCCACAGGCAATGTACAGTTTCCTGTGCTTCGAGGTAGTAATTTGCAAACAGTTGAGAGCCCAGCACAGAAACTTGCTGTATTCTAATGGTATGTGGCTAGTGTTGGAGGTGCAGCCCCCAACATTGTGTGTGTTATGTCAGTGATCCAGTTGTGTATCCCTCCACTACAGTATGGCTTAATTCCTACATGGGAGTTCTTCACTATGACACATGAATGGGGATAGTGTCAAAGGCCTTGGATAACTCAACATAGACAGTATGTCCTGTTATCCCTCATCCAGGTTTTTAGGGTCAGTATCCAAGGTTCAATTAGCAAGAACTACCCTTGACAAAAACAAAATGAGTCAGGTCAATTGTGTTGAAGCTCACCTATGTTCCTGTGGATATAGTCCATGCTATTTCCTTCCCTAGCTTTGCAGATAAGGCTTTTTGGTGTATGGGTCAATAGTTGTAGTCCTGCATGCTAACATATTGCACAGCACACAACATTTGATATTACAGTTTGTAGTGTAGTTGATACATGTGTGGAAAAGGTACTGAGACATCAGGGTTGCAGTGCTTGGGGGGATGCTAATACATGGCTGTGTTATAAATCAATGACATATTGTTAGATATAGCCCTCATTTTTGTAATGTTTCCACATGTAATTTCATTTCAGATGCAGTAATACAGCATAATATGTACATTCTGATAGCGCGGCGAGCAATGGGTTTGCTCAACAATTAGCAAAGTGCATACACATGTGAGATACACATGTTTGCTCATAGCTAAGCAGGGCATAAACGTGAGCCACATTGCTAAAGTTTGATAGTTAGTATTGAGTCTATGAAATGCACCTTCTGCTTAACTGATTCTGTGGCAGCACGTGTTAATGCATTGATGCATTCCTTTCTGGGGCTAGATGGTACTGGGGTCGAGTACAGGTGTAGCTAATACTTTTAAATACATTTCATTACAGAATGATAAGGCAATGACTTGAATTGTTTATATGAGATGTGTTGCTATGTGTTGGCATAGCGCAGTGGTGCTAAGCGGCATTGTGCAGGGTTAACCGCAAATCTTTGCCTCTGTACAAACATGGAACCCAAAAAGTGAAAGGATCCATTGCTTCTCCAGTAACTTATGTGTGGTGTGTGTGATTCTATTTTTCTGACAAGATTAAAGGTGCTAAAATGGGATAGACAGGAAAGTGGTGAAATGGGGAACAAGCTGGGGGAAGGACAAAGGGAAAGCAGGACTGAAATGTGCAGGAGGGATTTAGGAAAGAACCATAGCTATCCATTTCTTTATCAGTGTAAAGTGAATATATGTGCAAAATACTAACTGAATTTGGACTATCACCTTCAGAGAGAGGGGTGACCACAACACAATCATGTTGTATAGCTAATTGGACTGAATCAAGTGTGTTAGGTAGACATGTGTGCGAAATGGAGAGCTAAGTATGGGAACATTTTTTCTCTTTTTTTTTTTTTTTTTTTGTGGGACAGAAGGCCATTTATTTATTTTTTTTCATAGAGGGGGGAATGTTGAGGAAGGGTTGTAAAAATGGGTCAGGTATGTTGGGTAGGTGAGGAAGCAATTTCAGACAGACAGACAGACAAGACAAACAAGACAAGAGACTGGGACAGTGATGGACACAAAAGGTTGGGAGACACCATGATTGGGGTGAGGCTGGGGACATCCCGAACCCACAATCATCAAGCTAGGTGACAGTGACCTGGCTGGAGTGCTTGATATCTCCTTCTCCTAGTATTTTGCAAAATGAGGGAGAACAGCCTCTCCAGCCAGCATAGGCGAGCACAAACAGTGCGGCACACAACCCTATGCACCATCCAGTATGGGTGATAAACTCACCACCTCTGTTACTGCTCTCACAGGGAAATACTGGACTGTCCTATGGGGCAGCACTACCTGAGGGGCCAAGTACTGCAGGGGAAGCAGAAAGCAGAGGTGGTGCTGCCAGATTAGCTCCCAGACATGCTGGGTGATGGTGCTGGAGCCAGTTGAGCGGGGGTAGGCAGATCCTGTGTGACAGGCCTAACCTGCTATGCTGTGGAGCATTTAGTGATGTGGTACATGTGGATGACATAGACACATTTTGATGACACATAATAAATTTTAAAAAAGAAATAAAAAGTAAAAGAAAAAGAAAAATTAATTTTTGCAATAAAATAAAAATAAAATAAAAAATATTCATAAAATAAAATAAAATAAATTACACAAAAATACTTTATTATAAATAATATGAAATAAAATAAAAATAAAATAAAAAGAGTGATAATGCTGGGGTTAGAGAAAAAAATAGATAAGATTAGTACCTTCATATGTGACATACAATGCATTAATACAATTATTTGACTCTATTATCTTAACTTTTACATTTAAGACTACCACCTCCTAACAGATGCACACTATACTACAGATTGCAGCAAGTAATCCTTGACATGTGCATATATTGCACATATGCATGTTCAGGTTATACTGATTGCAGTTTACAGCAGGGCATTTGCACCACTGTTATCGAGGTTTTAATTTAATTAAAATAGTATTGAAGAATTAACAGTATTGCATAGTTGGGAGGTGTGCTTTTTGAATCCACAATCTCTCACTAAAGGCTAATAATGTACTCTTGGTTTTTGCTGCAGACTAATGCATGCATACTTGGTTTTCAGTTAAAATAAGCATGCTCAGTTTGATAGAACTGTATAAAATACCAGAAAAGCTATATTTTACTTTTAATGCTACAATAACACTACTCTTCTACTGCATACATACTACATGCTTCCCTCATCCTTACTGATATACGTAGCCCTGCGGGTTCTCTTGCCTATATTCAGCTTTATAAGTCTTATAAGCACTTTATGCAGAGGATACTTAGGTGCGGGATGTCTAGTATTCTAAATTCATTGATCCAGTGGTCAAGTGTATCCCTCTTCCTCCTCCACATGCCATTACAATGAGGACTACATTGCTCTCCAGGTCACAGGATACTGGTGGCACTGGATACAGCCCAAGCTAAACTATCCAAGCCACTGACTTATACTGACAGCCAGAATAGTTTCCCTGCAGAAGCTTGTCACTTTAGTTCTTAACTAGGAGTCCAATAAAAATCTTGGACTCCTGTGCCCGAAAGCTGGAACCTTCCTCACAAATACCTGCCATGTCTGCTATGGATCTAGAGCAATAGAGACTAATGCTTTCACAGCAATTCCAGTTTTTGCATTTACTGGGAGTGTGCACACTGTTTGAAACTGTTTCATTCCACTTACCATCACTGAAACATGGTGCTCAGCTGTGCACATCCCCTAGCACTGCATTTGTGAGATGCTAAGCAGAGTGCAACAGTGCCAAGCAATGAGGTATTACAGAATTGCAACTACAGTTCCAAGGTTATTGGATATACAAGCAGTTGTATATGTGTGTTAGGCAAATGTGAAGGCCATGTCACTCCAGACAGCAGAATTATACTTACAGGAATATAGTACACAGTATATCCATAGTCATACATCAGATAATAAATGTGATAATACATATAATAAAGAATGAAATAACTGACCCAATACTATTGTGGCAGCCCTTATACATATAATTAATATCAGCTCCACTACCTCAAGTTTTATAAGTGAGAGTGACTATAATGGGAGGTGGAACAACAGTAACAGTAAATGGTATATCATGTATTTGAATCCAGTACCATATGTATGACAGTCCTACATACACACCTGTTGCCACAAGAAGGTTGAAATAACACTTATCTATCTTTCAGTTTGTTGATATAGACTGCAATGTCACAACGGTGAAAAAAAGGTTGCACACCTTATATTAAAACCCAGGACCATTTGTTCTCCAGGCCTACACTTACACCTGCTGCCACAGGACTAGTTTCATGACATTCCCTATTTTAATAATCATTCTTAAGATCTCACTGTTAACTGACACACAATGCTGCTTAGTGGGTTTGTATGATAATCAATAGGATTAATTGAATGTATCCAATTTCTATTTTGGTTGTCTGGGTCCTGTCTGCTTCCTGGGGAGGGGTCCAGTTTTCCAGTTTGAACACTGCCATGCTTTATGCAAATGAGATAAGCACAGCCAAACCCAGCATTCATTTCCTCTATTCCAGTTATTGTGCTAAGCTCTGCATCATGCAAACACTGCCCCCTCCCCCCAACAATTACTCTAACAAAGACAGAAAAGGAGAAAAAAGAAAGGGGAAAGTAGTTGAAATGAGGAAAGTTAATGTATGGCATACACACAAGAAAATGATGGCTCACATCAGGTATGTCTACACAGATCTGGATTTGAACTCTCACTCCAATGCACCTTCAGAACACAGGATGGGTGCCTTATCATCGTTTGCCACAAAAACAGCTTTGCAACACAGAACTGAACTCAGTCTGCACACAACCAACTGCAACATAATCTACAGTGATATCAAACCATACACATGCTATTTGTACATTTATTATTTTTGGATGTAGTGTACATAGTAAGCACACAACCTGTCATGATTACTGCTTCCAAATATACAGTTTACATTTCTCTGTTTGTTGGCCATTCTTCATTTATCTGAAAAGTAATCTGAGACATGTAATCTGTAAGCTATTATGTATAATTTGGCCTAAAAATATGTGTAGATTTTAAGTGGAAATAATATTATATGCAGTTGCCAACAAATGAAGGCCAGGTTGGATGTTAAGGAACGCAACCTGCGAATTGTGTGCTGCTTACTTAAATGTCCAACCTTACATCTAACACTAAATCTAATCTGCACACAGAGTGGAAGTAAGGCAGCCTGCATTTTCCTTCTTCCAACCACTAATTATTCACAGTTGCAATCCATTAAAAACAAACACTGAGGGAGTGCCTGCACTATGTTTACATATCCTACACGAATCCACATATTTGGGATTCAGTAATTCTGATCAGTTCACACCTCATTTGCCCTTCACAGTGCTAACAGCCCTGAATCTACACCATATAAAAAGGCACCAGTGTAGCTAGGCAAACTGATGGAGAGGAGACGTGTTTATATTGTGAAGAATGCACATATGCTATTTCTTCAGGATATATCTGTATAGAGGTGTACTGAACTTCAGAAAGTAAGCTTCCATTTTGTTGGCTACATACTGCATATGCTGGAATGTATTTAAGAAAAATCTGAAGCAAAGACTTTTATACTTTTATCTGTATGAATTTGTTAGAAGTGTACTGATGGCATGGCCATATTTGTCAAACCATTTCAGAGGTATACATGATTATCAATACATGAAAAATGGAATGCTATGTGATAAATATGTGCAAATGTTTCAGGGATCATTCCAGTTCCTTTAATAGCACTTTTAGCATTTCAAAGATGTTTTTTAGCAAAGTGTGTAATGTTCCTGTTCTTTTGGGAGGGAGCAAATGTGAGTTACTATTATGGCACAAACAAGGGTGCACTGTTGTTTTGGGGGGAGCAAAGGTGAGTTATTGTTATGGCACAAACAAGGATAGACTATTATTTTTGGGGGGAGGCAAAGATGAGTTACTGTTATGGCACAAACAAGGATATGTTGCCCTGGTTACTCTCCTTGTTTTGCATCCTGCCTGTTGTTCATATTCCACATCTGTAGACTATTGTATGTTTCTATAGAGGGTAGTACTGAGTGGCTACCTTTTCTGTTTGATCTGGAATCAAGTATTCAGTACTTATGTGATACTTATGTGTATTATCCTTCTGTTGTCTTTCAGGAAACCTAGGCGTATGTCACACAGGTGTATCAATCCTCTGAGACCCCCCCCCCCCTTCACCGATGTTGAGAACCAAGTTATAGTGGATACCTTAAGGTCACATAGTACTTTTCTGTTGGAAAGGGGGTGGGAAAATATGACACATAGGATGCAAATTTGGCAATAGATAGTGGATGATCCGAATGCCATGGGTGGCCACTGCAGGACATACGGTTAGGTGCACCACAGGTCACTGAGATTACCATATCTGCATGGAGGAGAGCAACTGTAGTGTGTTGTGACTAGATGGTTACCAGGGAAGGGCTTGCTAGGGAACCACTACAAACACCCAATGAAAATTTCTTGGCCAATATTAGGGAACCAGACAGCTCCCAGGAAAGTGAGTACAGCATGTGCTGAATGTCAGAGCAACAGTTTCAGAGACAGCAAGCATATCCAGGGAATACCCTCAAAAGTTGAATAATGTTGTATAGTAAAACAATTGAACTCAATAAGTTCCTTCTGTGTAGCATGTCTTTTTATGGAGGGGATTGAAGATTACTACACTTATTAGCTTAGGTTGCAGTTGTCAGCCACATTCTGGTTGAAAGTATAGTTAATGGAAATATAAAGGAGTAAAATTATTACCCTTTGTGTTACTGTTAATTGTGATTGTAGATCGGAGTGTAACGTGTGTGTGCTATATCTTTAAGAAGCATGTCAGGCTGTGTGTGCACATATAAATTCCAGACACGTGTAATCCCTTGTACAATTTTGTAGAAGCAGCCAGAGAGTGAGCATGTATGATGACAGTTGTTAGTTTGTATACAAGTTACTTAAGTCATAGTGTGTAAGCCTCTATACTGATGTGCTTGTATAGAATAATGCAGATTAACAGAACCCATGAAGACTTGTTTATTCATGTACCAACATGAAAGCAACATGGTGTCAGAACTGGGATGGAAGAGTGAAGAACATTTGGAGCCATGAAATGCAAAGATGACAGTGAAGGTAAAACTGAGAAAAAAAGAGTACAAACATCACCAGAAAGAGTCAAATGTAATGAGAAATAGTACAAAATGTTTACTCGATGTGAGAGAAGGCAAAAGGGGTATGACAAGGGCACAAACCACATTATTAGGCAAGTGGAAAGTACAAGAAAAGTTTGTTAACTAAAGAAAATGTTTAAGATATAAGTATTTGACAAGACGATTGACAGTAAAGCACAAAACAAGCACGTTTAAGGCAGAACACATGTGTTTAAGGCAGAATTGGGCATGTTTAGAGTAAAATGAGCACAAGAAAAGTATATTGGGCATAAAACGGGCCTAAACATGCAAAATAAATATAGTAAGAAACAAGAAAAGGGCACAGTAAGCAAAAAATAAAGCAAGGCGACTGCTTGTGTTTGAGCAAGGTGCTGTATTTAGTTATAACTACGACTTCATATTGTATGAAGGGCGTAACTAAAGTTATTCAAAGTATCTCAGAGTGTGTAAAAGTACTTACAGTGTGTGCTTATTACTGTGCATGTTTTTCAAAGAGTTTATTGTGTGCAAAGTGCAACTATTTTATGCAATCCAGTCAAAGCATAGGTATAAAGTTGTTATGCTGGGTGTGTCTGTTTGCAAAGTGACACAATTACAGAGTTCTTCCTGTACTGTAAAGAGTTACCTAGCATGGAACTGCCATTTTGGAGACATTTCAGTGTGCTTTATGCAGTCATTTGCAAAGTGTAAATATTTTGAAAGCTATTGAATTTTGGGCAACAGAAGTTAGATTTATTCACATTGTACAGTTATTTGATATGGGCGTGCCTTTGCTGAAGGTTGGGCGTCGAGCTGGTACCTCGGCACCCGTAAAAAATCTACTCCCAATCATTAGCAGACCAGAGTTCTGCTGTGTTGACCCCCAACTGGGAAAAGCCGAAAGAAGAACAACAACAACACTTGCTTGATATATTTCTCTAAATGATAAAAAAGTGTTTCTTGCAAAAGATTGCAAGAGTATTACACTGCTTATGAATTACTAAGTTGCATTGTAAAGTTCTCAAATGTTTCTTAAAGTGATGACTTTAACAAGCAATGGCACATGACTGTAGCATTCCTGCCTTTATCGATAAGAAATTTCAAGCGATTACTTTAGCATTTCTGCCTATACCAATGTGAAAATATAGCGAGTGGTGATAAATGACTACCATTTCTGCCTTTACCAGTCAAAGATTCCGTAAAACATCAAAAATTCCAAGAGATTATTCCACAAAGCTCTGTAAAGCATGGAAAATTTCAGAAAGGATATTCAGCAAAATTCTGTAAAGCATTGAAAGCCCAAGAAAATTATTTCACAAAACACTGTAAAGCATTGAGAAATCTGAAAAGTTATTTCACAATGTGCAAAAAAGCATCGAGAATCCCGACAAGTGTATTTTGCAGAGTCCAGTTATTTGAAAGTACTAAGAGTTTGTTCATTCACATAATTCTGATAAGCTCAATGAGAGAAAGTATAAGTTCAGAGCACAAAAGCATTAAGCAAGTTGTATTTATGCCAGTTACCCATGCAATGGTACCTCCTATACCAAGCCAGCAGATATTGCCAATATACTGGCCAACAGATTCAGTGCTAAATTTACCTCCCTCTTCCCTCCCAAAGGACCAGTCACAATACCAGTAGATTGCCAGGCACCCAGTATTACTGCTGCACAGGTTAAAACAGCACTGTTCAAAGCCAAGAATACAGCTTCCATGGGACCTGACAATATCCCTGGCTGTGTTGTACATGAACTACAGAGTGAACTGGCACCCCCACCTGTGTGCCCTGTTCAATCACGGTCGCACCTCAGACTTTGTCCCTACTGAATTGTGCACTACTACAGTCATCCCTCTCCACAAAGGAGGAGCGACTACAGACCTCAATAATTATTGCCCAATTAGCCTGATGAGTCTGATATGCAAAGCTATCCAACGCATCATCTTGGATCTAATAAACAAGGATATAGGGAATCTCCAAACTCTGGATCCTACACAGTTTGGTTTTGTGAAGGGTAGATCATGCCTGCTCTACTTGGTTGACTTTTTTGAGTCAGTCACTAGAGCTATGAATGAAGGCAAGGTGGTTCATACAGCCTACCTTGATCTGACCAAGGCATTTGATACCATTCCCCACTCAGGAATCATAGAAAAACTCATTAAGTTAGGCATCAACCCCTATATCACTAGGTGGGTTGCAAACTGGCTCACAGATAGAACCTACAGTGTAAAAGTAGCTGACACCAAGTCAGACTGCTGACCAGTTAGGAGTGGAATCCCACAGGGTTCAGTCCTGGGTCCTCTCCTGTTTGGTATCTACTTCTCTGAAGTCCAGGCCAACATGAAGGGACTCTGGCTGACAAAGTTCACAGACAATTGCAAGTTGGGAGCTATTATTAACTTACCAAGTGATGTTGACATCCTAGAGAAAGGCCTCAATGAGACAAATAAATGGTGTCAGAACCATGGCCTTAAGCTCAATGCCAAAAAATGTGTCATTATCCCCCTTGGGAAAAACTCAGTTTCCCTGAATTATCACATTGATGGTAGTCCACTAAACACAGAAGGCGTTATAAGAGATCTGGGAACACAGGTTGACATCAGCCTCTCTTTTGACCACCACATTGCCACTGTGGTCAGAAAGTCCTTGTATGTGGCACATCTCATTACTAAGGGTTTTGCATCCAGGAAGAAAGAGGTCATTGTCTCCCTCTACTCTTCCCTCATTGGGCCAGTCATCGAGTACAATGCCCTATTTGGCATGTACCTCACTAAACACCTGCAACAACTGGAGAGGCCACAAAAGTACTTCACAAAGAGGATCCTAGGCCTTAAACACTTGTCTTATATGGTCAGACTCAATAAACTCCAACTATTCTTTGTCTCATATCGCCTACTTAGAGGCAATCTCTGCTTGACTTACAAAGCCATGTCTGGCCCAGCTCTATTAGAAATGCTACATTTAAAGAAATCCCAATCCCTCCACACCACACACTCCAGAGACCTCAACCTTATTACCACAATTAAACAGAACATGCTGGAGGGACAGGTTCATAACCCAGAGACTTACCATGCTATGGAATAGATTTCCCATACATGTCAAGCAGAGCACCTAACTGGCCCTCTTCAAGAGAAGCTGGAGAGGGAGGCCATTGATCAGGGAAGTGTGGCTACTGTGGCTTCAATGCCTGTTGACTGTGATCATAGCAAAAGTGTGGGTGAGGTGCCATGCAGGAGGGTTTATAGAGGTGCTCAGAAAGACCCTGCTGTTCCTCTTCCACCTAGTGCAGGTGTCTCTTCCCGTGTCACTCAATACATGTTTAGAGCCATCTTGAAGGCACAGGCACATTCCCATAGGTTCTCCAGGCAAATGCTCAAGGTTGTAGATATGGCACAGTCTGATGTGAGTGACTGTTTTCACCATGTTGCTTATTCAATCGATTGGATGAATGACATGTTGGAAAGAGGGGTGTCTGTGATGGACCAATTGGTATCTGTCATGAAATAAGCAGTGTCTGTGATGGAATATCTGCTGGATGAGGAAAGGCATCCTCATGGGTGTAGGTCAGCCACATCATCTGCTATCATCCAATGTGGCCATGACTGATCACACTCCTGTAATGACAGTACTTCCAGTTCTCCATCAGTGAGTGTGCTGCCACACCCAGATGTGGCAGGCCATGGGGTCATGGTCCTGGGCATCCCCATGAAGGGAGCTCATCCAGCAGATTCACATTCAGGTAGCAGCACTGCATCTGACAGTGGGAGTGGATGTGCCTGTGCAACTCCTGGCAGAGTCAGTTCTCATGGTTGAGGATGACATAATTGAACTGCCACCTCTACCCTGCATGGCTCACACCTGTCTGACATACTAAGATGTAGAGCCATCACAGAGCTTGGCTGTGTTCATGCAGACACTCATACACCAATTTCACTTGGAAGACCCCTACAGACACACACACATACACTAGTTACTCATTTTGTCTCACTGGCCATTTCTTGGT
This sequence comes from Protopterus annectens, assembly GCF_019279795.1. Lineage (NCBI taxonomy): Eukaryota > Metazoa > Chordata > Ceratodontiformes > Protopteridae > Protopterus > Protopterus annectens. The sequence continues at coordinate 1,724,483,772 of NC_056741.1, read as the reverse complement.
GTATCCAAATATCTACTTGTTTCAGTTTTGTACTCATGCACATTCACTGACCTATTGTGTCAGCCTAAGCTTCCTACCTCCCACAACACCCTGTGCAAGTGATGATAACTGTGCCATATTCCTGTTTTCTATCTCTTGGATTCTGGTATACATAAGATTTCTGTCTGATGCTCAGGGTGCATAGCTAACTTAGTGCTTCGTATATCTGCATTTGTTGTGTTGAAATGATAATTATAACTTTGACTTATATTAGCCTTGGAAAGTTAGGAAGTTGACAGCATCAACTTTTCCCAACTTTATAGTGAATGATCTTGTGAGGGTTGTGAAGTCTGAACCTGCAATGTGTATCATTACTTTCTAACTTATCTTTTTAATGATTTTCCAGTACAAACGTATGGTGTTAAACTGAGGGCATGCAGTGATCATCACTTTTGGGAGGTATGACTGTGAATCTTTGATGGCTGAGGATTACTACTTAGTAATGGACACATATAAGTCAAATAAGTCTCTGCTGTCACATGTTAAGGTAGTTTCTGTGAAAATCTCCCACCTTTTACTTGCTTATCAGTTCAACACCACATAACGCATGCACTTAGCTCACTCCACAACAACTACAAATATGACTCTGTCATTGTCCATGTTGTTGTGAATGACCTGAGACATACCTCCCTGGACTAAATGAAAAGGGACATAGAGGAGCTGTCTGATCTTGTAGCCCAGGCAGTTATGACCCTAGCCCTGAGTAGCATCCTGCCATCACCCAGAATGATACCACAGTACAAGGTCAAAATGACTGACTTCAACAATTGGCTAAGCTTCTGGTGTCATTCTAAGTGGATCCAGTATCTGTCTTCCTGGGATGACATGATCGACAAACCCTGATGCTTTGCCAGAGATGGCCTGCACCTGTCACCCCTGGGATTCCAGATACTGGCTAAGGCTTAAGCCACCCCTATAGTGCATTTTTTAGGCAAGGTTCAAATGAAAAATTCACCACCGTAACAGATACAAGCAAGAAGAATCTGAGGGTATTAATACTCAGTGCTAGAAGTCTAAACCTCAAAATGCACTCACTCGAGGCACTCCTTAAAATGGAGAACATTGACATCTGTGCAGTGACAGAGACCTGGTTCAAGGCTGCAGAGAGTACTGCTGCATTACAAGGCTATAATTCATGCCACACCTTTTGGCCACCTAACCTGGACTGAAACACTAAAGGTGGAGGCATGTCCATATTCATTAAGGATATCCACACCTCCAGGCTAGTTGCTCAGTATAATGCATCCGAGATTATCCAAGTGCAACTCACTCTGGGCAAGACTGCAATCCAAATTGTAGCTTGCTACAGATCCCCCACCATGCCCCAGGATTCCCACTCCTCATTTCTTGATACACTGGAAAATATAAGGGTAAAACCTTACACCCTAATAATGGGCAATTTCAACAACTCCACCATTAACAGGGAAAACTACTCATGTGCCAACTCTTGTGCTCAACGTTTTCTGGAATTCATAAATTCCAGTGCCTTGGATCAACTTATCCACACCCCCACCAGGGGCAGCAATATCCTAGACCTGGTTATTACCAACATGGGCAACTGGTGCTCCACACCAGAGGTCAATTCCTCATTGGTCAGATCCGACCACAAGCTAATCACCCTAGACATCCACATCCCTCCCCCACCCCCCATTAGGGAAACCACAGTAAATAATTTCTCCAAAGCCAACTTCACGCTTCTTAAGACAGAAGTGGAAAACTTCACGACACCCATGCTGATGGGCAATAGAGGTATGACTGCTGAATCCTACACAAATGCACTTTATAAGCACTTACACAAGTGCATGGATCATGCAATCCCTAACAGAACCAAGATGCTAGCCTCCAAAAAAAGGAAGCTAATCTGGTGGTCCCCTGCCATAAACAAACTCTACAACAGAAGAAAGAAACTGTTCCAAAAAAGAGTAAAATCCCATGATTGGAGAAACTCCCTGGTCAGCCTCAGTAAGAAGCTGAGATCCCTCATAAAATCCTCCAAAGCTAGTTACGAAAACAAAATTTCTACTGACTCTAAAGACAACCACAAAGCATTCTGTACCTATGCCAAGAATCTCAATGGCAACACTCAGATCTGCTCTGAGTTACAGCACAATGGCACTAAATATACAGAACCAACTGATATTGCCAACATCCTGGCAGATAGGTTCAGTGCTAACTTTACCCCCCTGTCATCCCTTAAAGGGCCCATCTCTATACCAGAAGAATGCAAAGTTCCTCTAATCATGGCTGCACAGGTAAAAAACACACTATCCAAAGCCAAGAACACAGCATCCATTGGACCTGACAACATCCCAGGCTGTGTTCTACATGAACTACAGAACGAACAGGCACCCCACCTAAGTACCATGTTCAATCATAGCCTCACCTCAGGCTATGTGCCCACTGAATGGCGCACATTGATGGTTATCCCACTCCACAAAGGGCGAGCCACCACAGACTCCAGAAACTATCGCCCCATTAGCCTAACGAGCCTGGTCTGCAAGGCTATGGAATGTATCATCATGGAACTTATAAACAATGACATTGGGAATCTCCAAATTCAGGACCCCACCCAGTTCGAGTTTGTAAAAGGCAGATCATGTCTCCTAAACCTGATAGACTTCTTTGAAGCAGTCACCAAAGCCGTAGATGAGGGTAAGGTGGTTCACACAGCCTATCTAGATCTCACAAGGCTTTCAACACCATCCCTCACTCTGGAATTATGGATAAACGCACTAAACTAGGTATAAATCCCTATGTCACAAGATGGGTTGCCAACTGGCTCACTGACAGAATCCACACTGTGAAAGTAGCAGACTCCAAATCCAACTTCAGACCAGTGACAAGTGGAATACCATAAGGTTCAGTCCTGGGTCCTCTCCTGTTTGGTATCTACTTCTCTGAAGTACATGCTAACACAGAAGGTCTTTGGCTAACGAAGTTTGCAGATGACTGCAAACTAGGAGCCATAATCAAAAATCCAAAAGATGTGGGCAACCTACAAAAGGGCCTCGCTGAGACAGATGCCTGGTGTCAAAGTCATGGCCTCAAGCTCAATGCCAAAAAGTGCATTGTCATCCCTTTTGGTAAAAACTCTGTACCCATGAACTACCACATAGGTGGTAGTCTACTTAATACCGAAAGTGTGATAAGAGACCTTGGGACACAGGTGGACAGTAGTCTCTCCTTTGATAATTACATCGCCACAGTAGTCAGAAAATCCTTCTATGTGGCACACCTCATCACAAAAGGTTTCTTATCCAGAAAAAAAGAGGTCATTGTTCCCCTCTACTCGTCACTCATTAGACCCATTATAGAGTACAATGCCCCTTTTGGTTTGTACCTCACAAGACATCTACAACAATTGGAAAGGCCACAGAAATACCTTACAAAGAGGATTACTGGCCTCAAACAGATGCCCTACGCAGACCGTCTCAAAAAACTGCAGCTTTACTCCATAGCATATCGCCTACTCAGAGGTGATCTCTGCCTAACACACAAAGCTATGTCAAACCCAGAGCTTTTAGACATGTTCCACTTGAAGAAATCCCAATCCCTATGAGCTACATGCTCTAGGGACCTAAACATTGTCACCACAATAAACAGAACATGCTGGAGGGAAAGATTCCTGTCCCAGAGACTTCCCATACTCTGGAACAAACTACCTATCTGTATCAAACAAAGCTCCTCATTAGCACTCTTCAAGAAAAATCTTGATGATTGGATGGGAGATAGGAAATTCACTCCAGGATCACTTTTGTGGCTCTGCTCGACACTGGCACAGGAAAATAATTTTCTTGGGTGGCAAACGCCAGGGTACCTTTTGGCTAGGCTTATATAGGCCCTGGGGCCAATAGCCTAGTACCTACCTATGAACCTATGAACCTTTCAACCTTACTGTACCGACTAATGAAATACAAGGATATGCCACACATTCATATTATTAAACAATACTATCCAGGTTCAGGACTTACCTTGAAAATGCAGCAGTTGCCACAGTTTTAGTTCGAGACTGATTCTGTCTGATGCAAGCAGTACATGGGTAGGTAATGGTTGTGTGAGTAGCTTGGCATCAATGTTTCCATAAGTACGTGAGTGGGAGGAAGGTTTTGGACCTATAGGTGTTGAGTGAGTGTTCTATGCATTGCCTCTTAGCCAATACAAGGGCATACTGATCACACCTACGTCTGCCTACACCCACAGCAGCCGTTGGATCCCTGTCTGACTCCTCATCTGCCTGTAGCTGTGGTGATCTTGGCCTTGATAGTGGGATGTGTGCCCTTTCCCTTGCTGTTCCTGCTGAAGCTGTTTCCTCAGGATTATGTTGAGTAGCATGGCACATAATGTGAATATTTCTGTATATGTCTGTGGCTTGTACTGCATGGCTCCCCTCAGATGTACCTAGGCACTGGAACTATAACTTCTGCAGCCTAAGTACATGCTCTATGATATTTGTGGCTTGACTGTGAGCCTCTTTATGGTGTTCTCTGTGGATGTGCATGCATTTCTGATGGGTGTCATCAGCCACGGTTCCAGTACATAGCCTGAACCCCTCCCCCTAGTAAATGACCCTGTGGGATATCCCCCAAGAAAATATCTGGTACAGCTGGGAGGTGTGCCCAATATGTGAGCCATGGTAACTGCCAGGGCTGGCAGCACACACGTTCAAGATGATTCCATTGGCATTGCATATGACTTTTCAGTTGATAGAATGGTAACCCTTTCTGTTTATTTAGAGCCTATCCTGTTCCCCAGGTGGTGCCTTCATTTCTATATGTGTGCAATCTATGGCACCCAGTACTTCAGGGTAGCATGCTACACTGTAGAACTCCTACATATTTCTGTCCCTCTCCTCTGAACTACAGGTAAAATATATGTGGTCACTGGCATGTTAGAGCATAGCATTCAGGAACTGGTGCAGGATCCTGGATGCCAATGCCTATTACAACCTCACAATGCCCCTTGTTGGTCAAAAAAAGGTACCCATAGCTAAGATTCTAAGTGCTACACATACCTTTGTCTCCATTGGGATTGGTTCCCCTCCATTTGGCTCTAAGTTGAAGATGGCAGAGGTTGCAGAGTTACTGTAGTGCATCCTTGTCCTCCCTGTAGCACTCTACAATTTCCACATCATGTATGCTGGGAAAAGTTAAATGGGGCCTGAAAACTATTCTCCTTCTCAGCCTAGGCCTATTAGGAGCACAACATCAATGGCTTCAGCCTGTAGCACATACAAATGAAGTAAAGCAGCATCAGCCCCTAACATTCTGTCCAAATGTGGCAGAACAGTGTTTGCTATCCAGTTCTGGTGAAGTTTACATGTTCAGTCTACTACAACAACATAATGGACATATCTGTACCTGATATGCATTTGTTTGGAATAGTGCACTAGAACACCCATTTTAAATACTTACATATTATAAAATCGTTGAAGACAAAATATTGCACTAATATACTAACATATCTCTCCCTCTTTCTTGCAGTAGTGTACTGAATGGACCCTGTAGTTTCAGTTACTATTCTGTATTAATTATTACTTTATATACAGTAATAATATAAGTTAAAGACAGAAATACTGAAGTTACATACTGATTTGTCTCATTCTTGCTTGCAGTAATGCACTAAATGCACTCTAGTGTTTTTTGTTGTTGTTTTTCTTTCAGCTTTTCCGGTTTAGGGGTCGCCACAGCTGAACTCCGGTCTGCTATTTATTAGCAGTCGATTTTTATGGTGTCGAGGTGCCAGCCCAACGCCCAACCTTCAACAAAGGCACACCCATTTACACATGTCTTTCGAATGCCACTTGACCATGGAGAGGACATGCAGACTCCACACAGAAGGTGCTCCAGCTGAGAATCGAACGGGAGAATCTCTTGCTGTGAGGCGACAACACTATTTATTTTATTTATTTTGTTTTACATTTAGTGACCGGGATAGTCCGACTGGATCATAGTCCATTTACAGCGGATGTCAGGGGAGATAAGCTCCAAACATATACAAGTACCAACACAAAATGAAGAAAATAAAAAATAATATAAAATAAAAATGCAGATAAAATAAAAATGCAAATAGAAAATGCATTCAGACTAAATAGTACAAATTTACATGTAAGTTTTTTCCAAAAGTACATAGTTAAGTATTGACTAAACTAGTTTACAGGATAGAAATTACCCTGGTTAGAGTCAGGAGAAATTAACAATAGCTATTAGATAAGTAAATTACATTCATGTTGATGGCTTAGCCAGGCTTTTCACAGTGGCATAGCCAATTTAATGCCAGATGTTGTTTAATTGTGGCTTTAAATTGGCATAGGGAGGAGAGCATGGTCATGCCAGCTGGAAGTATGTTCCAGATTCTACCTACTGAGTTTGAAAATAGGGCCATGCTAGCTGCATTGTTCATTTTAATTGTCTGGATTTGTAGCTTATTAGATGAGCGGAGTAGTCGTGTGTTGTTATGGGGCAGGATAGAATTTCTAAGGGCTGGAGTATTATCTAGGTTGTAGAAGATTTTGTTAGCCATTATCAGCAGATTGTACTGGATTAGATTAGGAAATTCCAGCCATCCAAGCTGTTTGAGGTTGATGCAGTGGTGGGTTCTGAATGGCAGGCCTGTAGCAAACCTGGCAATGTGATTATAACAGGTTGTTAGTCTATTAAGTTCAGATGTATTTATATTGGCGGGAAGGGGGGAGGCATATAGGAGTGTTGAAAGTAGGTGGGAGTGAGCAATGGCTATTTTAGCTGGATGGGTGAGGAAGGCTTTGATTGTATAGAGTGACCCAAGTTTTTTGTTGATGTTCTTGATTGTTTGATTTACATGGTGGTCAAATTTTAAGTTATTGTCTATAATGATACCCAGTAATTTTGTATTAGGGTCGGGGGAGATGACTGTCCCGCCTTTTGCATTTATGGTGAAGGAGAAGGGTACAGACCTTTGGGTTGGTGGGAATATGAGCATTTTAGTTTTTTTGGGATTAAGTAGTAGACGATGCTTGGAGAGGCAGTTTTCTATGGTAGTGAATGTAGACTGGTATGAGTCTTTAAATCAGTGGGAGATGGAGCTGAGCAGATCAGAGTAGAGTCGTCAGCATATTGGATACAGCTGATGTTTGGTATAATAGTGGGCAGGTCATTAATAAAGATGGAAAACAGTAGTGGTCCTAATATGGAGCCTTGTGGTACTCCAACAGTGTTTGGTAATAGATTAGACAGCTTATTCTGCCAGAGGACAGCCTGTTGTCTGTTATTAAGATAGGATGTAAACCAAAGGAGGGCTTTAGGATCTAGGCAGAGGGTCTGCATGGTATTAATCATAAGTTGGTGATCAGCCATATCAAATGCCTTGGAAAGATCCAAGAAGAGGGCAGACGAAGTGCGATTATTGTTGTGGTTATTACTAATGGTGTTACTGAAGGACAATAGGGCTGTGGTAGTACTATGATGTGGACGACAGCCGTGCTGGGTATCAGCCATAAGGTGATTCTGGATTAGGTGTTGCATGAATTGTTTATGTATACATTTCTCCATAATCTTAGCAAGTGAAGAGAGTAAGGCTATGGGCCTATATTTTGAGTATTCAGTAGAGGAACCTCCTTTATGCAAGGGAATAACATAGGATGTTTTCTAGATGATAGGAATTTTGGCTTCTGATATGGTGCGATTGATTAGAATAGAGATTGGATAGGCAATGGCATCTGCTGACATTTGTAGATATTCAGCTGGGAGTTGGTCAGCAGAGAGTGTGGTGGGTTTTAGTTTTTTGATCAGACTGCGGATAAAAGAAGTTGACACAGGCTTAAAGCTGAACAAGCTTTGGCTATTAGAGGTAATGGTAATAGAGTCAGGGGAACTAGGAGGTAGTTGGGTGGCAACAGCTTGAATAGTTTAAGTAAAGAAATGGTTGAAACTATCTGTGACCTCTTCTGGGGGTTTATTAGTGGTGGCAGCGGGGCTAGGTGTAGATGTTTTACCAGGATAAAGTAACTTGTTGAGCCCAGCCCAGAACTTTTGAGGATTGTTCTGATTAGCCATCTGTAACCTACAATAGTAATGTTTTTATCTTGTAAGACAAGTCTTTTAGTTTCATTCTTAGCACGCCTGTATTTATTATGATCATGGGGGTCTTTGGTAAGGCGCCAGGTAGCCCAGAGTTTATTTCTACAGGTTATTTTTAGTCTTGACTCTTTAGAAAGCCAAGGTACGTTTTTACCTTTTGTTCACTTTAGGCAGGCAGGAGCATGTGAAATTTATTGTTAAAATAGGTGACAGCCTCCTCTAAAGGGAGATGCTTTAGTTTAGACCAGTTGCAAGAGTTAAGTTCCAGTTGAAATTTGTCAGGGTCAAGGTCCCTTTTGCTTCTAACTTTCCTGAGCAAGGGTTGTTGTGGGATAATGGCTTTTTGTTTAAATATGTAAGTGAGAAGATGATCACTTAGATCATCGGGGAGGGTATCTGCAATGTACATTTGGGGGTTACTATTTACAAGTATCCAATCCAGTATACTTTCTTTTTGGGTGTGTTTGCCTAATCTGGTAGGGGTGGCTATGGTTTGAGTAAATGCATGGAGGTTGATGTGGGTGGAGGAGGATTTTGAGGAACAGGAACCCCAGCAATATTAAAGTCTACCAGGACTACGGTCTCTTGGGGATAGTGAGAGGATAGCCAGTGAAGAGTGCCTTCAAGTGTGGCTACATTGTTACCTGGGGGAATGTACATGCAAATAATGTTAATGCTTTTATTTTTGTTGAGTTCAAATTTGGTAGCTAGTATTTCAGAGTTATTGATCTGAGGTGGTTGGATTACTTCTGTGGTCATATTCAGCTCAGATTTATAGAAAACAGCTACTCCCCCCCTTTCCTAGAAGCCCGATCCAGCCTGTGTAGATTGTACCCAGGTGGTAGAATTTCATTGTCGGTAGTGGAAGGTTTTAGCCAAGTCTCAGACAGACATAGTATCTCAGGGGAACAGACAGCTAGGAGGGCATGCAGTTCATGTACATTTTTGTTAATACTCCTAATATTAAGATGACATACCAAGAGGGAGTTAGTTGGTCTACTGATTATGTTCTTGTGGTTTAAGTCACAGTTAGAAGGTGAGTTGGGGGTAGTTGGGCCTGGGTTAGGGTGTATGTCTCCACTGAGTATAAGTCTAAGTCTGTACTCAGCAATTAGCCTCTTGAGTTTGTTTAAAAGTTTGTCGTATAATTTGGATTTAGTACTGATGTGCTGGGGGGTTATTACGCTGTAGGAGTGAGAATGATAATGAATTGCGTCCATGATTTAATGTATAACTGAAGATGGGTAGTTTTTCAGCTAGGGGCATAGTGTGCCCTACAGGGAACTGATAGCTGGTGATCTGTTGATTTCCATACAAAGTAAGGACATAGGTTACAAGGAGGGTTGGTAGTAAGGAGTAGTGTAACATTATGGCAGTGAGTAGTTAGGTGGTTAACTATTGTAAAATAAGAGAACAGAAGAAGATTGCATAAGTATAAAAGGAAATAAGGTGGGTGGAGAGGTAGTGATAGTTGAAAGCTGATAGGGAGTAAGGTCAGGAAGGAGGGAGTAAAGATGGAAAAGTTGATAGGTTGTAGTATTGGGGTGTGGCTAAGTACCTATAAATGTAGGGGTTCTGGGGTCAGGTGGGAATTGGGGGCATGGAGGGTTGCGGAGCGAGCCCGAACGCAGTGAGGCCGAGTGGAGCAGGGCTCACACATTCAAACAAGTGGTAAGCTAAGGTAAGTAATTGTGTTAAATAAAAATGTGTTTACTTATTTCTGTATTATTTATGTACTTATTTTATTTTAAATAAAATAGAAGTTAAAGTAGAACTATATTCTTAACCTGATTTTCAGTTGTAATGGTGCATGGGTTTTAAACTGTATAGTGAGGGAGAACCTAGGGAAAATACTATGTGCAAGAGATTAAATTGGGTTAAGTATTAGCATTCTAAAATGCTAGGGCAGTTCCTTGAGTTTTAGTAATTTAGAGGGAGTCAGAAAGTTATGTGGTACAAACTAGAGGTGCCTTTAGACCCAGGGCGCAAAAATACAGTATGTATAACTTAAATATAGTTTTCAGGTCTTAACCTTAAGCAAGGTGGATCAGTCCCCAGGTAGGTGGTCTGTGGGCACAGAGTTCAGAGTTTCTTCTTTCTGGGTGAAGATTCCTTATTTATTATTTAGAGGGGAAGCTTCCTTAAGCAAGGTGGATCAGTCCCCAGGTAGGTGGTCTGTGGGCACAGAGATCAGAGTTTCTTCTTTCTGGGTGAAGATTCCTTATTTATTATTTAGAGGGGAAGCTTCCTTAAGCAAGGTGGATCAGTCCCCAGATAAGTGGTCTGTAGGCACAGAGTTCAGAGTTTCTTCTTTCTGGGTGAAGATTCCTTATTTATTATTTAGAGGGGAAGCTTCCTTAAACAAGGTGGATCAGTCCCCAGGTAGGTGGTCTGTAGGCACAGAGTTCAGAGTTTCTTCTTTCTGGGTGAAGATTCCTTATTTATTATTTAGAGGGGAAGCTTCCTTAAGCAAGGTGGAGCAGTCCCCAGGTAGGTGGTCTGTAGGCACAGAGTTCAGAGTTTCTTCTTTCTGGGTGAAGATTCCTTATTTATTATTTAGAGAGGAAGCTTTCAGATGAAGAAAGAGGGACGCCGACTAGGTCTGAAAGCACCGGAAGTTATCGGTGCCTGAAATATCCTGCCTGGTGCACCACCACGCCTTCCACCTAGTGCTACAGTTACTATTCTGTATTAATTATTTCTTTATATATATTAATAAAATGAGATAAAGACAGAAATAGTATTTGCTACTTTATTCAGGCATACCAGCAAATGTAATCAATCTGACTATATGCCTCCCCTGCTGTCTTCTATTGTAGGAGATTTGCTCTTCAGCTATAAATGTATTTATTTTATTTATTTTAAATTTGTTAACTGGGCTGGTCCGACTGGACGAGGTCCATTTACAGCATAGGCCCGGGGAGAAAAGCTCCACTTAATACAACAGATAATGATAATAATACATAATTTAAAGTAAAGACTTTGTTATTGAACAATATTTTGTGCATAATAGAACAGTACACAAAGACAGATCATATCAGCAATATATACAAGTGAACATTAAGTTAGTCATCAGAATATACAGACAGAGATCACAACATTTCCAAATGTCAAGGGATACCATTTGTTGCTTCCATTTTTACGGAGGGTCTGATAATTGGAGACAAGAGAGAAATTTGGTGGTAGCATACACTAGGATTAAGTAACACATGGACATAGCCAAGAGCTAATAAGATGAGCCTTATGGGAGTTTTTGAATTGTTTGCTATTAGATGCAGAAGTCACCGAGGGAGGGAGATTATTCCAACTTTTTGCTATACTGTGAGAAAATTGAGCTTTACCTGCTGTGTTGTTGGCTGTGGAGATAGAGAGGAGTGATTTGTTGGCAGAACGGAATGGTCGATTTGGAATGTAGTTAGTCAGTAGTTCACTAAGGGCTGGAGTTTTTTCAGGATATTTTGGGCTGTTATAAGCTATGACTAGTTGGTGGTAGGTTAATAACTGTGGTAGCTCAAGCCACTGAAGTTGCCTAAGAGGTATACAATGGTGTGTTCTAAAGAGGGAATTTTTTGCAAACTTGGCAATTTTGTTATAACATGACTCAAGTTTCTCCAGATCAGATTTTCTAACATAGATGAGAATAGGTGCTGCACACATGAATGTGGAAAGAAGGTGGGCTTGTGCTAGGGTGAACTGAGCTTGATCTGATAGAAAGCCTTTTTGTCTATACAGGGACCCCATTTTTTGTGTATCTTTTTAATAGTTTGACAGATATGGATGTCAAAGTGTAGGTTATCTGTTTCAACGCCAAACAGTTTGGCATGGAGAGGGTGTAAAATGACACTTCCATTACTGTAGGAGATAGAGAAGGAGAGTGGAGTGTTTTTTGATTTGTTTGGGGTAAATAGAAGTATTTCGTTTTGTTGGGATTTAAGATAAGTTGAATATCTGTGATCCACCTTTCTACTGAGGTAAAAATATTCCTGGGCGAGAAGCTGTAGGGTGGTGAGATTTGGGGCAAAGCATATCAGGGTGGAATTGTCTGCATACTGTATGTGTGAAGCCCGTAGGGTAGAGGTATGTAGATTATTGGTAAAGATAGAAAAGAGGAGTGGACCGAGTATGGAACCTTGAGGTACACCAGTGGTAGTTGGGAGTAAAGATGATATAACTCCTTGCCACTGGACAGCTTGTTGTCGGTCTGATAGATAGTTTTTAAACCATGCAAATGTGTTAGGAGCAAAGGATAGAGAGTAAGAGTATCTATTAGAATAGAGTGGGAAACCATGTCAAATGCTTTGGAGAGGTCCAGGAATATAGCAGATATAAATCTGTTGTTATTTCTATGTTGGTTATCCAGGTTTGTGAAAGACAGAAGGGCTGAAGTTGTGCTGTGGTGTGGGCGGAAACCATCTTGTGTGGAGGAGAAGAGATTCTTAGAGTCTAGTAAATGTATGACCTGAGAGTGTATACATTTCTCAAGTATCTTTGATAAAGTAGACAGAATGGCTCTGGAGTGATAGTTACAGAAATCATAGGAATTCCCACCTTACGAAGGGGAATAATGTAAGAGATTTTCCATAGTTGAGGGATGTGGGATTCCTGTATGGAACAGTTGATTAAGATTGAGACTGGGTAGGATAGAGAGTTGACAGCCATTTTTAGGAAATGAGCAGGTATACCATCTGCTACAAGAGTAGTGGGTTTAAGTTTTAAGAGGTATTTATTTATTGTTGAGGTTGGGACAGGAGAGAATGTAAAGGGAGGTGAGTTGATAGGAGTTGTTGGTATGGATGAGTAGCTATTTTTGGAAAGTTGAGTTGATAGTGATTTGATGAATTCAGTAAAGTGGTGATTAAATTGGGAGGCTATATCGCTATCTGTTTTTGTAGAGGTGGGAGCTGGTGTGGAGGTTTTACCATGTTTTAGTAGGGAGTTTATTGCATGCTAGAACTTTTGGGGGTTATTGGAGTGTTTATTTTGTATATCTAGAAAGTAGTTCTTTTTATCAAGCTTTGTTTCTTGACCTGATTCCTAAGGTGTTGATAGTTTTGTTTGGATAGACTAGTGTTATCTTTCTTCCAAGTTTTCCATGCCTTGTCTCTGGTTTTAATAGGGCTCTAGTGGATTTAGTAAGCCAAGGAGCATTGTGTTGCTTAGCTCTAATTTTTCTTACTGGGGCAACTGAATCAAGGATGTTAATAAGAGTACTATTAAATTAGTCCACTGCTTGGTCTAGGTCAAGGTTGGGTAGTGGTTCCCAGTTAAATTTTTTTAATATAGTGTTGATTTCTAGAGGGTTAACATTACGATCATTTCTGACTTGTCTATAGACTGTAGATTTGGGTAAGTTAGTACATTTTCATAGGAGGAAAGTAGAGAGATGGTCACTAAGTCCGTCAGGTAGACTACCTACTTGGTAATTATGTTCAGGGTAATTTACTAATGTCCACTCTAGTGTAGATTCCTTATGGGATTTTTTGTCTACTCTAGTTGGTTCTTGAATGAGTTGAGAAAATCCATACAGGTTGATGTGGTTAGTGGGGATTTTAGAGTTACAGGCTAGCCAGTCAGTGTTTAGGTCACCTAATAAAATAGTTTCCCGTGGGAGATTATCTTGTGACCATTGTAGAATCTCCTCAATTATTGGAGAGTTATTACCTGGAGGGATATATGCACAGAGAATACTGATGCTCTTTTTCTTATTTAACACTAGGACAAAGCCTACGATCTCAGCAGTATTAAATTTAGGTAGAGGAGTTAGTAGAGGTTGGAGAAAAATTGTATTTTTATAGACATTTGCAATGCCCCCACCATTTTTCCCATTCTGTCTAGCTGTAGGATATTATATCCTGAAGGGATAATTTCTTCATTCTGTGTGCTGGGTTTTAGCCAGGTCTCTGTTATGGTAAGGATGTCGGGGGAGTAGTGAGTTATGAATACGTGTAAGTAAGGAAGTTTATTTGATATACTGCAAGAGTTAGGATTGATGATGAGTAGATCACAGTGTGTTTGGGGGTATAATGTTGCTTGGCCCTGGATTTGGATGAATATCCCCCGAGGTAAGGAGGCATTTCTTTAATGAAAGTTGAAGGTTGGTAGATTGTAGAATATCTATGTGGAGTTTACTTGATGTTTTTCTAGTGTAGAATAGTGAAACATACTTAGTACGTAAAAATAGTATTGTGTTGTCACTAAATAAAGAGGGAGCTATAGGAAAGCTTATGTGTGTAATAACAGGTGTGAAGGTATGTGTTGAATGGTAGATGGTGTGTGGTAGTGGTGTGTTTGTGTGTATGGATGTAATGTAGGTAAGAGTTGTGAGGGTTAGTAGGAGAGATGAAAGTAAGGCTTGCATAGTTTGGGTTTTGTGGTATTTGGATGCAAGTGGTAAATTAGGGGTGTGGTTAGGGTGGTTGCAGGTGAGTGGCTGTACTGAGTGGGCAGATGATTGGGGGTTACAATAAATGTAGAAGTAATGGGGGCAGGTGGGAATTGGGGGCAGGGTAGGCGAGCAGAGTGAGCAGAGCGTAGTGAGGGGAACGGAGCGAGGCTCAGCCACCATGAGACTACAGAGACAATCAATGAGCTCTAATTAGGGATAGCAGGAAAAACCAACCAAATTGGGGTAAGTTCAGTATATCTGCTTCCCTGAAGTGTAGTGGAAGACTGTTGGCATTGTGTTGCTGCCTGGTGGCCAAAGTAAGTTACTACAGCCAGAAAAAACTAACCTGTGTGTATGCTCATCTGCCCTGTAGTAATAGTTTAAATAAGGAGCAGTTTACTTTTATAATCTTTTACAATCATAACTGCATGTACAAGTTGTCTTTAGTCAGTCAGGAACCACACCCTAGTCAGAGTAGAAGATGGCTGTTTTTTCCTGCTATCGCTGATTAGAGCTCACTGATTGTCTCTGTAGTCTTGTGGTGGCTGAGCCCTGCTCCGTTTGCCTCACTATGCTTGGCTCACTCTGCTCCCCTTCTAAATAGAAGTCATAAGACAATTCTTGTTTACCTGGATTTCACTTTTACTCTCAACATTAATTATACAATTACTATTTCTAAACCATTCCATT
This sequence comes from Protopterus annectens, assembly GCF_019279795.1. Taxonomy (NCBI): domain Eukaryota; kingdom Metazoa; phylum Chordata; order Ceratodontiformes; family Protopteridae; genus Protopterus; species Protopterus annectens. The sequence goes on along the minus strand of NC_056741.1, from coordinate 1,724,468,604 downwards.
TACTACAACACTTGGTTAATATGTATTTGTTGAAGTATGTAATAGTATCTGGATCATCATACTTCGTAATCTTCCCTTTACTGTAAGTTATATACACAGATACACTTTTGGTGGATTTTTTTTTTAATTGTATGCTTTGCACATAACAGTTTGTGAATTTTCTTCAGCCAGAAGGTGAAGACATCCAGCACACTGTAGCAAGTCATGGAAGTTTAAATTTCCTGAGCTGCACAAAGGTGTGTGCTTGATGGTTTCTTCCTTAACAATTCTGAGCATACAAGGGGATGATTTAAAAATGTAATCAGAACTAATAGAGAGGTAATAATATTGGTTATTTCTCAGTAAAGTATGTGCTGAACATTTGGCTGGCAGTGCAGCCCCTGCTTTTCTCCCCCAACTTCCACTCTGACTAGGGTGTGGTTCCTGACTTCAGACATCTTGTACATGCAGTTATGATTGTAAAAGAAGAGACTTTATTGTACAGTTACTATACTCATAAACATTTCCTGTCCTACACAAATTATCTGCATGCAATTTAACTACTACATGAGTTAATGCAATATTATATGAAAAATTGAAATGAGAACTTTTTCCCTTTCTCTATAAGTACATGAACAAGCAGCTGCATGTGTAGATCATACAGATCTATATTTGTAATTTACACACGTATGTATACAAATTATTATTTTTCTTATGTATTTGTTGAATTTGTATTTATAGAGACAATTATGTTATCACTTAAACACTCTATACATTTGCCTACAGATGTATTTTTGTGCACAGATATGTTTATGATAACATTATAGGTACACATTTGCAGATTTACATATTTATTCCATCGAATACTTTCACTTATGCAACCTTCTTATATTTTCAAATCTGTGTTTAACATATGTTTAGCATGAACCACAGAAAAAAAAAAACAAAAGGAAAAATTCTATACTTAATATAGAACTCTGGCCTTCTTACTTTTATGTGGTCAATGCACTGAGCCAGCTGGTCTGGCCTAAATTTCTGTAGGTCACTGCATCTGTGAAGGCACTACTAGCCAGCGTAGATTATCCCAGTCTGGGATTCGAGGTGCTCATCCATCTCTGCCATATGTCTATTTCTTCAAGCTGGAACCTCTAGTACATGTCCTGATATTTTGCAGATACAACTCCCTGAGAAGGTAGACCATAATTCTGGTCTCTTTATCAAATCAGTTTGAAGCACAGCCTTGTGCCTTAACAGGTGTTGCCATGATTTGAAGAGCAGAACCAAAATGAAAAAAGCACAAGCAGAGCTATGGTTAGAACACCCCTTTCTCTGGGATTTGGCACCACCTTAACCAAATCCAGTTAACTAGCAGGGGCATTAGAACATGCACTGCTATCATTGCCAAGTTTGCTTTAGCCAAAATGTTTGGCACATACATTTTTAAAGGAATACATTCACATTTCACTTGCATGGTGCATAAACAACAGTGTGCAATAATCATTTTTCTTTTTTATTACTTATAATTATCACTGTTTCTGTACTTTGCCTTAGCTAACTTTTTGGAAGTATTATACCTGAATGTCATTTTATCCTTCATTGTAGCAGCAGTGATATATATGTCTTTTCTGTGGGGGTGGTGCATAAATACATATTCATATGTGTTTAATGATCAACTTTAATTATGTATTGAGTGGTTTGAGGTAAGAAAGGTGTGCCAGATGATGTTAGGCAGGGATTACATTTTATGGTTGTGAAAACTATAATACGTATGAATCCATTTTTTTTTAATATATCCAGATTGTACATATCTGAAGCTATTTGTACATCCTGTGGCAGGATGGGGAATGTGGACTACACCACTATCTGCAATGTGCTCATGTGAACCCAACGTTGCATTCATGAGCAGACAAGAGTGACTTACATGCATAAGTGACTATACACATTTGTGTATTACTGCGATTCATAGAAATAAATGTAAAAAGACCTAAGTTGAATACAAAATGTGCAAATGGACTTGAATTTATATGAAATAGCTTAACACCACTATATTAACTTGTGATTACTTGAGTTAGGTGGCATATGTCTTAGGAAACCTTAAACTTCATAAAGTAAGGAAAACATAATAAGAATCCATCCATCTCTCCACAAGCCGTTATTCCCATTTTTGCACATGGGATCTGGATGTTACTTCAACAGTGACAATCATCTAGAACCATTGATGTAAATTAGTGAGTTATATTGAATAAATATTTATTTTTCTGTTATCATGGGTCATTATCTTGCCTTTAATGAATAGTGTAAAGCTGTAATTTGTAATTGGGAAATCATTACAAAAGCAGTGGGAAAGTATTAGTTATCAGTGATAAAATAATTACATTGGTGTCCTGCAGTGATTGTGCATACATATGTGTTTTAATTAAGAAGTACTGAAGCAGTGAGGATCGGCTGGATGAACATACATTTGACTTTTCTTAAAGATTTCTGAGTGTCACTCAAGAATGAAGGAAGACAGTATCTGAAATGGCAAGTGCTAGGGGAAGAAATGCATTTTTCCACCAGATTGCTTTACTATTGTTAGTGATGCTGCATACATTATTATAGGGCATGTTTACTTTATTAGAGTGAGATTTTACATGTTTATATAATTATGTGGCTTGTTTTAACTTTTTTATCGGCAGATGGAAGGCAAACTTGATCATTGTTGTGTTGTTGGATTGATGATTACATCCATTTTTTTCATGTGCAGTCATGAGTTAAAACAATGGATCACAGCAGAAAAAACACTACTTCAGCTATGAGGAAATTTGCATCCTCATGGCAGCCCTTAGGACATACTGAACACAATTGTTTGGTAAAGGGGGGGGGGCAAAAATGCTGAGAGGCAAAAGTATGGAATCAAGTTGTCTTATAAATTAATGCAGTGTGAGGAAGAAGCCATGCATGAACACAGTACAAAAAATGGGTGAATGATATGGTATACTAGTACTTGGGGAGGGCCTCCAACAATTATCCCATTAACACCAGATGAGAAACACTTCCTCTCCATCCATGGTGATGACTATGGCTTGGAAGATGATGGCACTGGAATAATCAGAGGTGGTATAAACACTGGCTGTTACAAATGTCTGCAGCAGCAAAACTCATCTGCTCAGGAAGGTTGGTTTAAGAAGAGTAACATATATTTATATAGAGAATTGAATGTTGACAGGGAACAATTATATTTTGCCCATGACAGTTTCTATTAATAGGTGAACCTTCTACATCTATCCAAATTATCTGTGGTATGATCTTAGTTATGCTCATTAGGAGTGTGACACCCCTGCACTGAACCAGTAATCAAGGAGCTTCAATCCTCACCACAGGAACTGTGGAGAATGTGCACACTGGGAAGATGGCAAGTACACACACAGTAAAGTGCAATTTCCCTTAAGAGCACACAGATGTCACAGTCAGTCTGGGGCTTGTTTCTCCTTCTGTCTCCAGATCCCCAATAAGACTCCCCAAAGGCACAGCTATAGAGTTGAGATCTCAGCTGGCTGGCCAAGCTAAGACCTCCAGCAACCTCTCTGTTGAACCAGTGCTTCATTTCCCTGCCCAAGTAGCTGACACACACACACACTTTGTGATTTGATTTACACACAAACACACACACACAGCTGGGAAAGGCTGGCACAGGTTTACTAGCTATGCCCCCTTCTGCCCAGACTATAAGGTAGTTTTCACTGCCACCAGCCAGCTTCTTATCAGCTACTTTAAGGCCTTTAACAAAGGGTCTCCAATCCTACTGTGTAATGTTACTATTAATCCAAATGGTAGTTTGACCAAGGGCCAGGTTATTAGGAGTGGCCTGTACCATGTCACCCAATAGATATGCAAGTACTCTAAGAGCTTAAATATCTCTGAACAGACCAGCCACAATTGAAAGGTTTACATATATTTAATAATAAATAATAAAAGAATAAGACAATACTCAGTAAAAAAAACACAGTTACTTCAGAGTTCAAAATCACAGGAAATATTTAAAACAACATTGTAGGACAGTCTCAAATAAATAAACAAAATATCTAAGCTATACCTCACTATATTCACACTATATTGAAAAGAAATTACTGTACCCTAGTTAACTTACTTACAGCAAGGCAAGTGCAGAGGTGGTGAGTGGATGTTCTTGTTAGGTCAAAGACAAACTACAAAATGTAATGTTTCTCTCTCTCAGAGAGTTCTTAAATTAATATCAAATATTACTGCTAGGATACTTGCAGCATGACATCACTTTTTGTCACCTGACGTCAGTTCCCTAAATTAATATAAAATATTACTGCTAGGATACTTGCAGCATGACATCACTTTTTGTCGCCTGACTTCAGTTCCCAGACTGCAATTCCACTGCTAGACACAGCTAGCATTTTAGCATCTCCCTGTGAAAAATACATATCTCTCAGATGTTTGCAACTGCTAGAAGACATAAAATAATAAACACTTACAAAACAACACAGAGAGTCCCCTAGTGTAGGCATCATGTCTCCTATTGACTGAAACTGAAAGATAACATCCCTTGTTTATGGCCCATCAATAAAGTACTTCAATCTCAACTATTCTTAAGTTTTGCAAGCTAATCTCCTGTTAAAATACATACAGCTAAACAATTGCAATAAAATATAAAAATATCTCTTCAGCACACATGTCTATGCAATAGGACATACAGTTCTAATATAGTGCTAAGACAAGCAATTGCATCATGCTGATATTCACAAATGACATATAACTATTTACAAAATTCCAGATAGTTGTGCTGGCAGTATATCATTCTGTCACACTTCTATATAAATCATATTAATATTCTCAAATAACATATAATTATTTACAAAATTCCAGATGGCTGGGTTGACAATGTGACAAGGAGTAATATATAATTATTGACCATAAGATCATAGGCCAGTCCTTAACCAAACAAGTAGGTTATTTTGAGCACAAACAAGAAAAATTGGCAAGGTTAAAATGGCATGCAAGGCAGGTAGCCTGGTGCTTACTTATGGACCTATGAACCTATGAACCTATCTTCATAGAATGACAATGAAGGCAGTGTGCATGGCAAGTGTCCCTCACAATTCCTTAATAAACATACAATAAGATATTTCCTTATTAGTAATGCATTGCATTTCAGGGTCAGCAGTAGAAACAAACAGTTCCAGTATACCAAAAAAAGTTGTGGATATCAAAAAAGAATGGTTGTAGGTAGTAATAATGATGATAACACAGTTATTTATGAAACAGCCTGAGGAACGTGGAACACAGTCCCCAAGTTTGATGGTAGGATCTCACATCCCACAGCATGTTAGTTACTCTGCAGAAAGTGACAGTGCATCACAAAGTCAAGCACATGCTGGCATAAAACTCAGGTTTGTGCAGGTGGAACACTCATGGACCTCTATACTGGTATTGCCAAACCCAGACAAACACTTCAAGAATGATGCCAGACAATCAGAGGTAACAGTGTCCAAAGTAACTCCTTTACAAAAGGGATCCATGTGCAGGAATCTGTAAAAAAGCTATTCAGAAAACATGGAAAAGATTGGCTGCCCAGCCACAAATGTGCCTTGACAGTGTTCAGACTCAGAGAGCTGCCACAGAGAGTCAGCTGGAAATAGTCAGAGTTCTCCAGGGTTTGCATGAGGATTTCCAGAGTAGGGATCATGCCATGATCACACTGATGCATAGTATGGTGGCACAAGCAATCATGGTTGCCTCAGTTTGTGCACTTGTTAGGTCTTACTAGAGACAAGCAGGAGTTAATATTTGAAGGAGAAGAGGATGGGGTACTATACTAAGACGTGAGGGCTGATCACATGACACTACAAGTGCTTCTCAAGAAAGCTTTGTAGTTAGGCAGGGGGGAATAGGAACAACAGATTTTATGCAGACCATATCAGACTTCATCTACACCAAGTAGAACGTCTCATTCTGGGTCCCAATCATGTCCCCATAGTACTATGATGTCAGTGTCTCTAGGATCACCTTTATCAAGTAGATTATTACATCAGACCAACTCACCATCCAGCTATCATGATGGCCCCCTCTTCAAAACCACTTTGACTATCTTTAGGAGGTCTGTATGACATAATTGACCTTGACCTACTGTGATTCAAGTGTGGCATTGGGAGAGGGGTTAGGACACTTTACAACTGTATGCATTTCATTTCTGTAATGATACTGCTTAAAACCTAAGGGAACTGTGGAAAGCAATCTGTATGACATAACATAAGATTGCAGTCATTAACACTGATACTCTGTGCATTACCATTCTTACAGCTGGCAGTTACCTACAAATTAAAAGTAGTAATGCACACATTTTCATGGAAACACTAATAAAAAAATACAGATTAAAATGAGCATTCTGCCATGTAAGCAAACACTGCTGCCACTTTACTCTCACCACTGCATAAATAATGATATGTTTTGTCTATGAAGGCACAAAGTATTGTGTTTGACAAAATAAAATAATCTGATGTGCAATACTTCAACAAACAACATACTTTAAACTGACAAAACTTTGCATAATATAAAAAAAAATATATGTTTTCATTCAAATGCAAGGTTTGCACTCATGGTAAATGCTGATTTAAACATTTTTACTAATTATACCACATGAGGACATTCAGTACATGCATGCTTATGTACACCACCTCAGCAGAATGTTTTGTGCAAAACAGTTAAAATCATGATTATTATTTATATAATGCCTTAAAACATAATTGAACAGGAGTCAGTAAGCAATCAGGCACAACTTTTACAAACAATAATATAAATTATTTTAAGAAGAGAAAGAGAATGTCACATGAACAGCCAAAGTAGATCATGCGCTATATGACATAGCCCAGAGAAGTGGCCAGATTCATTAATGCCTGTACTAAGTGAACACAATCTGTATTACAGAACATACCTAACATATTTTTGTGCTTTCTAGTCACTCAGAAAGATTACAATAAGTATACATGTAATCTACACTCTGTGGTAACTTTTATGAATCCCCATCAATATTTAAGGCTGCAAGAAATTCAGTAGGAAAACTAAAATTAGGAGGAAGAAGGTGTGAGCTATGCTTGTGTTGTCTGCTCACTCAGAACACTGTACTTTTATTGTATGCATTAATGAATCCCATAGTATGTATTTTTTTACAAGAGAAGAAACACTAACCTGAATGTCACTGCACAAATATCTGGAATAGAAGCTGCCTTCTTACCTGTGCAGTCATATGCTGTGCATGAGTGTGCAGTATGGGATCCCTTACTACTGCTGCTGGCTGGTCATTATTACTCATATTTGGAGCATAACTGGGAGTTCCAGTGACAGCATGGATCAGTTCTTCCTCAGACTGATGCGTGATCATGCAGTGCAACATAGAACACGCTGTAAACATCCTGCATGCAGTAGCTGGGTCATACTAAAGGGCACCTCCAAAGTCATCCAAGCACCTAAAATAGCTCTTCAGGAGGCCAAAGACAGCCTCAATGACAGGTCTGAGACAGGGATGTGTTATATGTCTCTTCTGTTGCTATACTTGGATTTCTCACAGTTGTCATCAGTCATGGCTTCAGCAGATATTCAGCATCACCTGAAAGACAAAAGAGAGAGAGAGAAAAGGAGAAAAGAAGGAACAAAACAAAGAAAAAGTGATTGAGTATTCAGCAATACATATTACCATGATTACCTATTTAAATATAATAGAAAAAAAAACTTACCATCAAGATGACCATTGGGCATCCTACCATGCAGGAAGAGGTGGTAGAGTGAACTAGTGTGCCAGATATGGTTATCGTGTGTACTTCCAGGATGCTGGGAAGAGATGTTGATGATGCATCCTATGCAACACAGAATACATGGCAATTGATGGAATGGTATCCCTTCATATTGCAGTACCATTCAACCCATGGAGCAGAAGGAGCCCTAATTGCAACATGGGTGCAATCTATTGCACAAGCTATCTGATATCTGATCTGGTATCTGAAACCACTCTATAAAAATCACACATAGTCCTGGCTTAATTCTGAGGTGACACTGGGAAATAAATGTACTGATCTACACATGCCAAGAGTACATCCAGGAACTGTTGCAATACTCTTGAGGCAGAAGCCTGTGACATCCCCAAGGTATCCCCATTGTGTCTCTGACCAGTTCCTGTGGCAAGTATAGTGAGACTTATGCATACCTTAGTATCCACAAGGATAAGAAGTCCACACATTCCTCCAGTACCCCTATGGGGGTCATGCATACTCACAAAGACCTCTATAATGTCTCTGTCACTCTGAACCTGTCAAGTATCTCCTGATTGTCAAAGTTATAGCGAGTTATCCTCTGCCTGTATATCTGTCTTTTTGGATGGATAGAGACACTGGGGACAAACAGTTTTGACTTGGAAAAAACAAGCAACTCACAACTGGAAAGAGAAAGGCTAGAAACAACTGATAGCATTTTTGTGGACTGCAAAGAAGATAGGGACTCCCCTTTATATAACATATCTGCAAATAGCATGAAAAAGCAGAAATATTTCACTATGAATCACATGTAGGCCAAAGAAGGTTTATTAGCTTATGCTGGGTTACATCTCACAATTTATTCATTTGCTTATGCTCATTCAAGGATATCGCATATCAGTGTAAGTGGCCTCTATGAATCGTGACTTAGCTGCACTCATTTGCAGATATCATGGATAGCCTTTATCATCATCATCTTCTTTCGGCTGTTCCCATTAGGGGTCACCACAGTGGATCACCTGTTTCCATTTCTTCCTGTCCGCTGCATCTTGCTCTTTCACACCAACCACCTGCATGTCCTCTCTCACCACATCCATAAACCTTATCTTAGGCCTTCCTCTTTTCCTGTTACCTGGTAGCTTCATCTTTAGCATTTTTTTCCCAATATACTCCGCATCCCTTTTCAGCACATGTCCAAACCAACGTAATCTTGCCTCTCTGGCTTTGTCTCCAAACCTTTCAATCTGGGCTGACCCTCTAATATAATTATTCCTAATCCTGTCAACCCTCGTCACACCCAGTGAAAATCTTAACATCTTTAACTTTGCCACATCCAGCTCAAACTCCTGCCTTTTTGTCAATGCCACTGTCTCCAACCGATGTCACATAGCTGGTCTCACTACCCTCTTGTAGACCTTTCCTTTCACTCTTACAGGTACTCGTCTGTCACAAATCACTCCTGACATTCTTCTCCACCCACTCCATCCTGCCTGTACTCTCTTCTTCACCTCTCTTCCACACTCACCGTTACTCTGAACTATTGACCCCAAGTATTTAAACTCATCCACCTTCGCCACCTCTACTCCATGCATCTTCACCATTCCTCTATCCTCCCTCTCATTCACACACATATATTCTGTCTTAGTCCTGCTGACCTTCATTCCTCTTCTCTCTAGAGCATATCTCCATTTCTCCAGGGTCTCCTCCACCTGTTCCCTACTCTCACTACAGATCACAATGCCATCTGCAAACATCATAGTCCATGGGGACTCCTGTCTGATCTCGTCTGTCAACCTGTCCATCACCACTGCAAATAAGAAAGGGCTCAGAGCTGATCCATGATGTAACCCCACCTCCACCTTAAACGCATCCGTCACTCCCACCGCAGACCTCACTGCTGTTACACTACCCTCGTACATATCCTGTACCACTCTTACATACTTCTCTGACACTCCTGACGTCCCCATACAATACCACAACTCCTCTCTAGGCACCCTGTCATATGCTTTCTCCAAGTCTAGAAAAACACAATGCAACTCCTTCTGACATTCTCTGTACTTCTCCATCAACACTCTCAGAGCAAACATCGCATCTGTAGTGCTCTTTCCCGGCATGAAACCATACTGCTGTTCACTAATCATCACATCCCTTCTTAACCTAGCTTCCACAACTCTTTCCCATAACTTCATGCTGTGACTGATCAATTTAATCCCTCTGTTGTTACTACAGCTCTGCACATCACCCTTATTCTTAAAAATCGGTACCAAAACACTTTTTCTCCATTCCTCAGGCATCCTCTCACTTTCCAAGATTTCATTAAACAATCTGGTTAAAAACTCCACTGTCATTTCACCTAAACACCTCCATGCTTCCACAGGCATGTCATCTGGGCCAACAGCCTTTCCATTCTTCATTCTCTTCATAGCTATCCTTACTTCCTCCTTGCTAATCCATTGTACTTCATGATTCACTATCCCTAAATCCTCCAACCTTCTCTCCCTCTCATTCTCTTCATTCATCAACCCCTCAAAGTACTCTTTCCATCTCCTCAACACACTCTCCTCGCTTGTGAGTATGTTTCCCTCATTATCCTTTATCACCTTTACCTGCTGTACATCTTTCCGAGCTCGGTCCCTCTGTCTAGCCAATCGGTACAGGTCCTTTTCTCCCTCCTTAGTGTCCAACCTTTCATACAACTCTTCATATGCCTTATCCTTAGCCTTTGCCACCTGTCTCTTTGCCATGCACCTCATCTCCTTATACTCCTGTCTACTTTCTTTATCTCTCTGACAATTCCAGTTCTTCTTTGCCAACCTCTTTGCCTGTATACTCTTCTGTACTACCTCATTCCACCACCATGTCTCCTTGTCGTCCTTCCTCTGTCCTGATGTGATACCAAGCACCTTTCTAGCCGTCTCCCTTACTAGCTCTGCTGTAGTTACCCAGCTATTTGGTAACTCTTCACTGCCACCCAGTGCCTGTCTTAACTCATCCCTGAACTCCATCTCCCAATTACCCTTTTTCAATTTCCACCATTTGATCCTTGGTGCTGCCTCCACACTCCTCCTCCTCTTCTTGATCACCACCATCATCCTACAAACCACCATCCTATGCTGCCTAACTACACTTTCTCCGGCCACCACTTTACAGCCTCCAATCTCCTTCAAACTGGCCCTCTAACATAAGATATAATCCACCTGTGTGCATCTTCCTCCACTCTTGTATGTCACCCTATCCTCCTCCCACTTGTTAAAATACATATTCACCACAGCCATATCCATCCTTTTCGCAAAATCCACTACCATCTGACCTTCTGCATTCCTTTGTTTAACACCATACCTACCCATCACTTCCTCATCCCCACTGTTCCCTTCACCAACATGCCCATTGAAATCTGCTCCAATCACCACTCTCTCACCCTTGGGTACAGTCATCACCACTTCATCCAATTCACTCCAAATTTTTTTTTTCCTCATCCATTGCACACCCAACTTGTGGAGAATATGCACTGACAGCATTAATCATTACACCATCAATTTCCAGCTTCATAAACATCACTCTATCCGACACCCTTTTCACCTCCAAAACACTCTTCACATACTGTTCCTTCAGAATAACTCCTACGCCATTTCTCCTCCCATCCACACCATAATAAAACAATTTGAACCCACCTCCGATACACCTAGCCTTACTCCCCTTCCATCTGGTCTCTTGCACACACAATATACCAACCTTCCTTCTGTCCATCATATCAGCTAGCTCTCTCCCTATACCAGTCATACTGCCAACATTTAAAGTTCCGACCCTCACTACCACAGTCCTAGCCTTTCTCCTCTCTTCCTGCCTTCGGCCATGCCTTCCACCTCTTCTCCTCCTTCGGCCAGCAGTAGCCCAATTTCTGCCAGCACCCTGTTGGCTAACAGTACTGGTGGCGGTCGTTGTTAACCCGGGCCTCGACCGATCCGGTATGGAAATATTAACTGGTGACTGCATGAAAAGATTTGGCAAAGTTTTACGCCAGATGCCCTTCCTGACGCAACCCTCCCCATTTATCCGGGCTTGTGACCGGCACAAAGAAATGCACTGGCTTGTGCATCCCCAGTGGCTGGGTTATCATGGATAGCCTTTATGCATCCACATAATGACGATGAATACCACCCTACATTTTAATCATTCTTCAGCAACATGGCAAGTATTGAAATTATTTGTAGTGTATACAGCAATAATGTCAGTCCAAGAAAGCATTGAAACTGTTCTAATTAAACAAAAACAGAAAATAAAAACATGGCACTGGAAAACAAAAAATATTTAATAAATAAAACAGCAGCATGGCATTAAATAGTTTGTGCAGTTTGTTTTAGATTTTTAGTGCTTCAGAGAATAGCTAATTTTGAGGGATGTTTTGATATAGAAGAAGAGCTGGGGTGGCGTAAGTATTTATGGCAGGTATGATAAAATGCCTGTTACTCAGTCTTAATAATAGAGAAGATTTTGTATTTTATTGAAGAAGAAGATGATTGAAGCAGTGATATTTAAAATTGTATGTGTTTTAATTATTATGGTCATGTAACTATTTCTGATCATGTGATTGATTGGTGCTATTTAAATGTGTTGTATATTGAGTGTTATTCAGTCTGTAGAAGTCTATATGTAAAGACGAAAGTGCTCACACTTTAGTGCTGTGCTGCTGTTCTATTTATTAAACAGTTTTTATTTTTTATTGCCATCTTTTTATTTACTATACAGAGATAATGGCCTACTTTGTAGCACATTTGTTTTTGTTTCAAACTACATAGTCTGTAATTTAGAGATGGTCATATAAGAGTTACCCTGTGATACAATTTATAAAGTATATCTTAACAATAAACCCTTGTTGTAAAAATATATTTTTATTAATTAGCATTGTTATTAGATTGTTGCTTTCCATTATGACACTGAGTACTCTAAGATGGCATTGCTAAAAATGCCAGTGCCATTATTCAAATTGTTTTTGCAGAAATGATCATTCCTTTAATGCTTGTGAACATATGAGAAACATTAGTATAATTCAAAATATTTAGTAGTAAAGGCTATATAGCAATAAGTTCTAAGCACAGGAAGCTGTGCTCAAGGAACACAACATACATATATACAAATATTTCAAGCATGGGCATTAATGCCCTTTTAGCCTGCCAATATACCAAAACACTTGTCCCCATAAAAAGTGGCCAGGCTGTTTTTAAAAATATCTAAAATTGTACTTGCTTTAATGTAATTTGCTTGTCTGTTCCATGCATCAGCTGCTCTTTCAGAGAACCGATTACTACATTTTACATCCCCATGTAATCTTCTAGATAGGTTGTCTGATGATTCTCTACTACCTTTTGATAACCCCAAACATTTCCAGAGGTAGCTGTCTCTAAATGCCCTATATGCCTGAATAAGATTTCCTCTTAGAAATTTAGAACAGACACTGTACAAGTTCAGATATTTTAGTCTTTCATAACTTAAATTTTCACATCCATGGATGCCCTTGTTATATTTCCACTGAACGCTTTCCAGTTTACTAATACTTGTTTTCTTATATAAGATTTCCATATTGTTATTCCGTACTCAAGACCGGGTCTAATGTAACTAACAAACAATGACTTCATAATTTCTGAGTTGCTAGACTTTATAATTTTTTATACAACCTATAGTTCTATAACTATCATTAACCAATTGTTTGTATGATTAGAAAAACTCAAAGCTGGACCTACCTATATTCGCAGGTCCTTAAATGAATCTACAGTTTTGGTCACTGTGTGCTGTATTAAATATTCGCCTTTCAGTTTATATGTCTCCCAAATCTCATATGCTTAGTTTTTGATGTATCTATCAGCATATTATTCTTCTGTGCCCAAATGGTTAATTTAGTCAAGTTGTTTTGCAGACATGGCTTACCTGTGACACATGTAAACAGTTTACCCAGTTTCAGGTCATTGCATATAAACTGTAGAACACCTCAAATGAAAAAGGTCTGAAAGATACACCTCTGGATTCAATAAGCTCCATGTACGAAGCCTACATGGAGTTTACATGTTTGCACAATGATGCATAACAAGCAGCAACACTAATTACATATGTATGTTGCACACCACATCTAAACATAAACAAGTGTTGTATCATGTCTGGCAGTGTTACCAGACAGGAAATGTGTAAAGCAACACAATAGGAAACTTGGTTATCTCAGAGCATAGTAGGTTTGTGGGATTGTGTGAAATTCCACAATGATTACCAGGGTTTAACATATTGTTATGTATATGCTCCAAACACAGTACAGGACAGTATATACAGTGCATAGTACTGTGAAATCCCATTCCAGGTATTCTGTACAAAAGCTGTGTAAATGATCTCTCAGGGTACATGGAATACCATGTAAAATAAACAGTCAGGGTAAGTGTGTGTATTGAATAGGGACAGAGAGATGAACTGGAGGAATGAACACAAGGAAAGATGACAGGTGAAACATCCTGATATACAGCAGATGAGGGCATGTTAATGGAAGATAGTTGCGGCAGGAACACCAACACATATCAATGTGGTAAAGTACAACTGCACAGTGAAAATGTGTATTATGTGACTGTCACAAAAGGTAACATAACAATGGAGAAGATGTCTTTGTGAGATAAGCATCCGTAGATGAACAATGCGGAGGAGATCTATCAGGGATTTTGTATACAATCAGGGTAGGGTGTATATTGTCAAGCTATATGAACTGATTTCCCTGAATATGAATGTATTCTCAGCAGAGGTCTCCAACAAGTGGACAACAATAAAAGAAGCATGTACAATTATGGACAATATCAGAATAATACCACCAGTAATCTCATGTCTTTGACATAACATATGTGATTTTGAGTGATCAGAGATGATTCTGCACAAACACACTTGTGCAACTATTTTGACATGTCAACAATCTATGCGTGTAATCATGCATACCATCCTGACACTCCTGATAACATCTGATGGACATGTTAGAAGGGCCACTGCTATACCTGTATGTAACATGATCAATACATGCTAGTTTACTGGTGTGCATGGCTATATATATATATATATATATATATATATATATATATATATATATAGTACAATCCAACCTGTCATGAATGTAACCTATGCCATCAATGTTGTCAAACAGCTATGTATGTACTGGAGGCATCACTAGAACAGGTATTACACATGCATCTGATGGAACACCTTGATGGGGGTTCTGCACCATCAGGCAGTAATAATTATTCAGCAAAAAGAATGCCTAGGTATGGCCAACAAGATGTGTGACAGCTCACTGTGGCAAAGGTGGTACACTTCAGTTACACACCACTGGAACATGTGTAGGGAGAAACATGACGAAGTGTGCATTGTACAAAGTTATTGGTGTGATGAAGACTGTGAACTATGGAGGTATTATGACCTTTGATTTGGATGTCTTTCACATACTCAGAAGTTGTGTTACATACAAGGCAATAGTTAGTACTGTGGCAACATGCTGATAGATGTTCCAGCTTCCATCTACCCAAGGACAAAGATCGCATACCACTTGATCTGCTTATAGGGTGTGATGTCTACATTATTCTTGGGTCATGCATTTATTTTCATGATGTAACAAATCCCCCCATATTTTTATTTAATTTCTTGTGTTGCCGTGGCTGTGACAGCATAGGTTCATAGGTTCATAGGTTGGTACTAGGCTATTGGCCCTAGGGCATATGCAAGCCTAGCCATAACAATTCCCTGGATATTTCTTCCCACCATATTTACTTCTCTGGACCCCTGTCTAGCAGGATGACTGACATGATCCCTGGGGTGAATTTCCTATCTCCCATCCAATCATCAAGGTTCCTTTTGAAGAGGGCCAATGAGGCACTCTGCTTGACATGTATCTCTGGGTCAGAAACCTATCACTCCAGCATGTTTTGTTCCTTGTGATGACAAGGTTTAGATCCCTGGAGCATGTGGCTCTGAGAGATTGGGATTTCTTTAAGTGGAGCATGTCCAACAGCTCAGGGTTTGACATGGCCTTTTATGTTAAGCAGAGATATCCTCTGAGTAGACGATATGCCACAGAGTATAGCTGGAGTTTTTTTAGACGGTCAGCATATGGCATCTGCTTTAGGCCTGTGATTCTTTTAGTGAGGTATTTCTGTGGCCTTTCCAGCTGTTGCAGATGTCTTGTGAGGAACATACCAAATGGGGTATTATACTCTATAATGGGTCTAATGAGGGATGAGTACAGTGGGACAATGACCTCCTTTTTTCTGGATGAAAAGCCTTAGTGATGAGGTGTGCCACATAGAAGGATTTCCTGACTGTTGTGGAGATGTGGTTATCAAAAGTGAGACCACTGTCCATCTGTGTCCCTAAGTCTCTCATTACACTTTCAGTGTTTAGATTCCTGCCACCTATGTGGTAATTCATGGGTACATGTTTTTTTCTAAAGGGGATAACTATACATTTCTTGGCATTAATCTTGAGCCCATGGCTCTGGCACCAGGCATCTGTTTCTGTAAGGCCCTTTTATAGAATATCCACATCATTTGGGGATTCAATAATGGCTCCCAGTTTGCAGTCATCTGCAAACTTTGTTAGCCAGAGTCCCTTAGTTTTGGCTTGTACTTCAGAGAAGTAGATGCCAAACAAGAATGGTTCCAGGACTGAACCCTGAGGTACTCCACTTGTCACTTGTCTGGAGCTGGATTTGAAGTCAGCTACTTTTACAGTCTGGGTTCTGTCAGTAAGCCAGTTGGCAACCCATTGAGTGACATAGGGATTTATGCCCAGCTTAGTAAGTTTATCTATGATTCCAGAGTGGGGGATGGTGTCAAAGGCCTTGCTGAGGTCCAGATAGTCTGTGTGGATTGCCTTACCCTTGTCCACAGCTCTGGAGACTGATTCAAAGAAGTCAATCAGATTCAGGAGGAAAGATCGGCCCTTCATAAACCCAAACTGGGTGGGGTCCAGTGTTTGAAGGTTGCCAATGTCTTTGTTTATAAGTTCCATGATAATGCATTCCGTGCCCTTGCAGATCAGGCTTGCCAGACTGATGGGACAGTAGTTCCCAGAATCCAAGGTGGATCCCCCTTGTGGAGTGGGATAACTGTAGCTGTGCACCATTTAGTGGGCACAAAGCCTGAGGTGAGGCTATGACTAAACATGACACTTAGGTGAGGTGCCAGTTCATTTTGTAGTTTATGTAGTACACAGCCTGGGATGTCATCTGGTCCCATGGATGCTGTATTCTTAGTTTTGGAGAGTGCGGTTTCTATCTGTGTGGCCATGATTACCAGAATTTGGCAATCTTTTGGTATTGAGATGGGGCCTTTAGGGGGTGAGAGGGGGGTGAAGTTGGCACTAAATTGATCTGCCAGGATATTGGCAATATCCTTGGGATCAGTATATTTAATGCCATTCTGCTGTAGCTCAGAGCAGATCTGAGCATTGCCATTTAGATTCTTGACATAACTATAGAATGCCTTGTGGTTGTCTTTGGAATCTTTGGTAATTTTATTTTCATAACTAGCTTTTGAGGATTTTTATGAGGGATCTCAGCTTCTTACTGAGGCTGGTGAGGGAGTTTTTTGCATCCTGGGATTTTTCTCTTTTCTGCAACAGTTTATTCCTTCTGTTGTATAGTTTGTTTAGCAGGGGACCACCAGATTGGCTTCCTTTTTTTGGAGAAGAGCACCTTGGTTCTATTTGGGATGGCACGATTCATGCACGAGTGGATCTGCTCATACAGTGCCTTAGTGTAGGATTCTGCAGTCGAACTTTCATATCCCGTCTGCATGGGTGTCATGAAGTTTTTCACTTCTGACTTCAGTAGCATGAAGTTGGCTTTGGAGAAGTTTTTTAAGGAGTTTTCCATACTGGGGGGTGGGGATGGGATGTGGATGTCAAGGGTGATTTGCTTATGGTCAGACATGACCAATGAGGGGGTGACCACTGGTGTGGAGCATCTATCTCCCATGTTGGTAATGACCAGGTCTAGGATATTGGAGCCCCTGGTGGGACAATGGATTAGTTGATCCAGGGCGTTGGAATTTATGAATTCCAAGAACCGTTGGGAAAAGGAGTTGGTACCCGAGTAGTTTTCCCAATGGCAGGGTAGTTGAAATCACCCAGTATTAGGGTGTTTGGTTGTATCTTAATATTTTTCAGTATGTTAGGAAAGGTGTAGTGAGAATCTTGGGGCATGGTGGGGGATCTGTAGCAAGCTACAATTTGGATTGCAGTCTTACCTAGTGCTAGTTGCACCTGGAGAATTTCAGATGCATTGTGTTGGGCAACTAGCCTGGAGGTGTGAATATCCTTGGTGAATATGGACACTCCTCTACCTTTAATGTTTTGGTCTTGGTTTTGTGGCCGAAAAGTGTGGTAAGAGTTGTAGTCTGGTATTGCAGGGGTGCTCTCTGGAGCCTTGAACCAGGTCTCAGTTACTGCACAGATATTGATGTTCTCCATTTTTAGGAGTGCCTCAAGAGAGTGCATTTTGAGGTTTAGACTTCTAGCATTGAGTAGCATTACCTTCAGATTTTGCATGCTTGTATCTGTTACGGTGGTGGTTTTATCCTTTGAACTTTGCCTAAAAAAGGCACTATAGGGTTTTTTTTTTTTTTTTGACCGGGAATGTCCACTAGGTCGACCACAGAGCCTTTTTTCAGCGGAGGCCCGGGAGAAACGCTGCATGTCTTTGTCTGTGGGAGGAAGGAGAGGAACCGGAGGAGGGGAGGAACCCCCACACAAACACAAACAAACAACACCACACAACACACAGGCACCCAGCTGAGAGAACGAGAACCTCCTCTGTACTGTGAGACAGTGAATGCTGTGCGCACTGCCGGGTTGGCAAGAGGTTTAGCTAGTAGCCTGAATCCCAGGGGATTCAAATTCCAAAGCAATCTTTTTTGTGTGTTGATACTGTCTATGTTATACTAATATCACAGCTGGAGTCAATGATTACCCATGATCTGTAGTCCTTTAGACAGCTGTTTGGACACTGCAGGTGTTTGCCCTTATTGACCTCTGTAACTTAAATAATGGACAGGAAAGAGCCTAGCAGACAGCCCTGATATATGGACCTAATCACTGGACCAGAGATATAGGTCACTTCACATATTTCAACATATTTAGATCCCATGTATGTGATCCACTGGTTTACCCACATGGTGATATAGCTTTTATGGCCACATCTGACAGTTGATTGAAAACTTCAGTGTGGATTTGTGTTAAATGCCTTGGCCTTGACAAGTTCAACACAATGGTAGTGTTGTCATCATGTATGCCCTTGATGACCTTTTTGAGAACATCTATCAGATGTAAAAGACATGATGTACCATTAACAACTCACATAGGTCTGTTGCACACAGCTGGGATATTACTAGTGTCCATTTAGAAAATGTCCATGATGACATGTTGTTCTGTCTTACAGTTGAGGAGAATCAGGATGTGTCTTTACATGAATGCATCATGTGCTGTTCCCCACAACTCAGATGGTGAAATGGGGAGCAAGCAGGAGGAAGAACAAAGGGAAATCAATACAGAAATGTGCAGAAGGAAGGTAGGAAAGAACCATAACTATCCTTGTTTTCAACAATGTAAACTGAAAATATGTGCAGAATATTAGCTGAATTTGGGCTATCACATCCATTAAAGAGGGGAGACAACAATGTAATCATGTTGTATAGCCAACTAGACCAAATCAAGTGTGTCGAGATGATAGATGTGCGAAATGGAGAGTTATGTATTGGGCGACATTTTTTTGTGGGACAGGTTCCCATTTTTTTTCTAATTTAATAAGAGAGGAATGCTGGGTAAGGGACATTGGCATTTCTGGGTAAGGTACGTTGGGTAGCTGAGGATGCAAATGCCAACAAACAAGACAAGACACAGGGACAGTGAGGGACACAGAAGATTAGGGGACCCCATGATTGGGGTGAGGGAGGGTACAACCCAGGCTCATGGCCATCAAACATGGAGACAGTGAGATTCTATACCTCACCCACTGGATTGTCATCAATGCCCCCTTACTCTCCTGACAGTTGGAGTGCTTAACGTCTTATCATCGTATGGACCAACAGAGAGAGCAGCCTCTCCATTAGGTGTAGGAGTAGACCAATGGTGCAGTGCACAACCCGATGCACCAACCTTGGCATCTCCTAGCAGGTAATGGAATCCCCACCCCCACCAATACTCCCAAAGGTACCACAGCACCAGCTGCTGGGACAGGAGAACCTGAGGGTGCAGCTAGTGCAGGGGCAACAGAGGCAGTGCTGCCAGGCTGGGTGCCAGATGTGCTGGGCAACAGTGCTGGAGCTGGTGGAGTGGGGGCAGGCTGATCTACTGGGGCTTGCCTGCATCACTGTATGGTGAAGCATTTACTGATTTGTTACAGATGGATGATATGCAGACATTTTGACCACACATAATAGAAAAAAAGAGATAAGGGTTTGAATGAGAGAATAAACGATAAAATTAGTACCATCATATGTGATATACAACGCATTATGGCAATTATACAACTGTTGTATCTGAAATAATACATTTAAGCATACATCCTAACAACTACAAACTATAACTACATAGTGCTCAAAGTAATCCTTGAAATGTGAATATATTGCACATATGTGTGGTCCATTTATACAGATTACAGTTAACAGCAGGGCATTTATGCCACTTGTATAGAGTTTAATTTATGTAATATTATCAAAAAAAGTGAAGAATAGTCTTGTGTAGTTGTTACTTGTGGTATTTGAACCCACAACCTCTGACTACTATCTTACACTTGACTCCTAAAGTAGGTTTGTGCTACAGACTAATGCATGCATACTTGCTTTTACAGTTAGGATATGCATACTCAATTTGCTACTACTGTATAGGTAAACAAAACATCTATTTTTTAACCTTTAAAGCTGCAGTGATACTTCTGTTGTGCTACATACTTAACACTTTTGCCCCTCATTGTCTCCAGTCGATCAGCATGAGCCTAGTGATTAAGCTCTATTTTGGCATTAACTCTGGAAAGAACAGAAAACAACAGAAAATCATTATGCATACCTGTCTTGTCTATAGTTAGCATTCTATGTATTAAAATACTCTTTTATTAGCATACCTACACAGCTGTGGGATGTCACCAGTTTGAAACTCAGTCAACCACTGGTTGAGCGTATCCCTCTTACACCTTTGTAGGTCATTGAAATGGTGCTTACACTGTTCTCCAGTTCACAGGATGCCAGCCACACTGGATGCAGCCTGAGCTAAACTACTTCAAGCATCAGACTTGTACTCAGAGCCAGAATAGTCCCCCTGCAAAAGCCATTGGCTTTGGCTCTTTACCAGAAGTTTAGTAACTATCCTGGATTCTGGAACACCCCAGTTCTGTGCCCTAATCTGTGCATCATCACCTCTAATGCCAGTCATGTCTAATATCAGAAAAGAGCAATGGCAACTAATAATTTCCAACAATTCCTGTTATTGCATTTATTGATAGTGCGCAAACCAGAACAATGGCGCCAACTGCATTTGCTCAATGTTAAGCAGCCAGCAGCAATGGTTATCAAGGAAGAAATAAATATTTTAAGTTGGAAGGTTAATGTGACACTTGACCTTAATTTGAAGGGTGTATGTTGCTGTAGTTTGGAAATATATTTTGAAAATTGGAAGGTAACTCTTAGGTGAGCTAAGTTTGCAGGCATGCACTGGGAACATACATTTCATGACCTGACACATCATTTTGGCTTTATACAATGATAACATTTATTTTTAAAGTGCGAGATTCAAACCTAGACATAAGAGACAAAACATTTTCTTCCACATCAGTGATTTCCATCTTTACCACAGAAGAAGTTCTGCTCAGATATAGTCATGAATCATTCCTAAATACAGCTGACAGTTTTAGGTATTAAACATAAATGTGTGTGATCTGACAATGTTCTTCCATATATATTCAGTTGTGTATGTGTCTTATTTAATTGTGAAGGCCATCCAAGTCCAGCTAGCTGAATTATACTTACACAAATATAGCAGACACTATACCTTCAGTCATACATCTGAAAACACAATAAGGGTTTCTTATCCCTTATACATATAATTCATATCAGTTCCACTATATAAAGTGTTATAAGTAAGATTGAATATATGGGGAATGGAACAACAGTAAAAATATCTGGAATGTCCTGTGTTAGAATCCAGGACCATGTGTATGGCAGCCATAGACTTATACCTATTGCTACAAGAATGTCGCAGCTTTAACAATATGTTGCACTCTTAGTATTATTACACTTAACATCTGCGGCCACACAGTAGTTACATGATATTCACATAATTTCCTAGTCATTCTTAAGTTCTATGTGTTAACGACACATAACATTGCTTAGCTTGTGTGTGCAGTGCCCAACAGAATTAATCTAATGATTCCATTTTCAAATCTTGATTGTCTGCATCTTGTCTGCTGATGTTCAATGGCTGCAGGTGTTGGGGAACCTTGCAGTCTTTACTGGCTCCAGCCTGTGCCACTGGATTACTTTGTTTTTGTTTTATTTACCACTGACTATTCCAGTTTGATTTTGAGTCTTACTAACTGCCATGCTATGTCACTTGGGGGTGTTGCACAATGGAAAGCAAAAATTGCAACAATGTGTCCTTTTTGACCTTTACACTTTTACAGACCCTCTGTTTGCAGGTGGTCTGTCTGCTTCCTCTATGGGCCATTACTCCAGGTTTGCACACTGGTAAGCTCTGCACAAAGATAAGCAAAGCTAAACCTGAAAGTCACGATTTCTCCATTTCCCTTGTTTGTGCTAAGCAGTGCACCATACAAACACTGCTAAGTAAAAAAAAGGAAAAGTAGTTGAAGTGAAAAAAGCAATCTGTAAAATAAAAAAATACGACATGTTTGTTGGTACACATGAAATACTTTTACACAGGTCTGGATTTGAACTCTCACTCCAATAAACCTTAAGAACAGAGTAAGAGTGTCTTTTCCCTCTTTGCCACACCAACAGCTTTGCAGCAGCAAACTGAAATAATTCTGCATACAAGCATGCAACCAAATCCAACACCATCCACAGTACTAATAAACCATATGGCAGTTATTTATACATGTATTCATTTCAAATGTAGTGCACTGAGTGATCACACAGCCATTTATGACTATTCCTTACAAAACTGCAGCTTTGTCTTATCTCTCTTTGTTTGTTGCTTATTCTTGTCTTATCTGAGCAGTAATTTGAGACATACAGTCTTTAAGGCACTCTATATAATTGTCCTTAAAATGTGCAAGGATATTAAATGGCAATAATATGCAATTGTCAGCAAATGAAGGGGAGGCTGGGTGTTAATTTATGTATTTATTTGACGTTTGTTGATCAGGCTAGTCCATAACACAATTAAGAAAATTATATGAAAACAGTGCAATATGACAAATCAAGTAGTTATTAAGAGTGCAACATCACATAATACACTTACCCAAAGTAGTAATAGTATCAGCATGCAATTACAAGGTTAAGGTATTCACATTAGAATTGTCATCAGTACACAAAAGTAATATTCATTGCATATTATTTTATGAGCTAAGTTTGGTGTAGATATTAATATAGTGGCTTTATTGTCAATAGGATGGAGGTAGTTGATTAGGTGGACAAGCTATTGAAGTTATCAGAAGAAAAGTAGTTGATTGTCATGTGACAATAAAAGGTAGGAATTAAAGTGGTAATTAGAGGAAGGAAGGAAAAGGACGGACAGGGACAAGTGAGGTAAGTAATGGAGAAGAGAGGATAGGCATCAAGGGGGGTGAAAACAATGACATATCCTAGAACAGAAACTGTGAATTTTTTTCTGCTTACTTACATTTCAAACCTTGATAAAATTGCTTCTATACTTTATAAGTCTAACCTGGCTGACACATGCACTGGAGTTAGGGCAGTCTGCATTGCTGCTGTGTTTTCCTTCTCCTCATTAATCATTCACAGTTGCAATCCATTAGCAAGAAGCAGTGAGGGAGTGCCCACAATATGTTTACATGTGCTACACAGAGCAATTATTTGGGATTCAGCAATTCCAATGAGTTCACACCTGATCTGCATTTTCACCATGCTCAGAACCCTGAATCTACACCATAAAAAGGCATCTGTGTAGCTAGGGGAACCTGAAGATGAGGAGACTTGTTTATGTGGAGTATGCAGAAGAGCTATTATTTTGGGATATATGGACACAGAAGACTACTGACTTTGAGAAGGTATGCTTGCATTTTTCAGCTATATAATGCATATGCTGAAATGTCATTAAGAAGTATTTGTTAATATCTATCTATCTATCTATATATATATATATATATATATATATATATATATATATATATATATATATATATATATATATACGTATGTGTATATGTGTATATCTATCTATATCTATTTATATCTATACACACACACACACACACACACACACACACACATATACATATATATATATATATATATATATATATATATATATATCTGCATTAGCAAATTCTGCTTTTATCTGTAAGCATTACTTAGCTGATGGCATAGGCATGTTTGTCAGGGTATTTCACTTTCTCAGATGCACAGTCTTAACTGTCATCACAAGTGCTAATGTTACAAATGTTTTTCTGTGTACACTCTTCTTGGTAATTTCCATGAAATGGTAAATGTCCTATACTGTCAATGACACACACCTCTAGGGAAGTATTGGCCACAGGTATACATGACTGGCAATAGCTTAAAATGGAATGCTCATTGTTTTAGGGACAGTTCATTTGGTAGCACTTTTAGTGTTTCACTGATGGTTTGTTAGGAAAATTTGTCATTTGCCTGTTCTTTTGGGGGTGGGGGAACAAAGTTGCATTTCTGTTTTGGCACAAACAAGGATTTGTTGCTGTTGTTACTCTCCTTGTTTTGTATTCAGCCTTGCTTTGTGTTTTAATGTAATATGTTGCAATCATAAAATTCCTGTTTTTTTATATTTTAATATCTTGACTGTTTCATGTTTCTCCAGTGGCTAATAGTAAAATGCTACCTTTTATGTTTTATCTGGAACCAGGACATTTTTAATTATCTGATACTTATGTGTATTAAACTTCTGTTATGTTTTAAGTCACCTAGGACTATGGCACCCAGGTGTCTCAATCCCCAAAACCCACCACTTCAGTGACCCTGAGAATCTGGTCATTGTGTATGCGTTTAGGTGACATGGTGCCTTGAACTTGAAAGGGGATATGGAGATATGCTAGGCAGAATGCAAATTTGGCAGCAGAAAGTTGCTAATGTGAACGCAGTAGATGACCACAGCAGGGCATATGATCAGGTGCACCATAGGGCCACTGACATGATGCCATCTGCACAGAGGAATGCAGCTGCAGTGGCCAGTGTACAAGCCACAGAGCCACCACTAACAGCAAATGAAGAGTTCCTGTCCACTTTCAGGGATCCAGACAACCCCCTAGCAAAGTGCAGAACAGCATGTCCTTGACATTGGTGCTACTGCTTCAGGGAGAAAAAGTATGTGCCAGGAGGAGCTTCCAGTTAGGCTTATCTACTTCAATTATTACATACTCTTGCATAGTAAAATATTGACAGTAATACATTAGTTCTGTTTAACAATAAATTTGTTTGTGGGTGGGGGCGACTTTTAGATTGCTACAGTTAACAACACATTCTGACTGATTACACATGAGCTTAGGTTGGACTTGTCATCCAAGTTCTTGTTGAAAGTATAGTTAAAGGATATATAAAGAGCAAAAAGTTTTGCCCCCCTGTGTTACTGCTAATTGTGATGATGTTGTCCTTAACTTTGCTTGAAATCCTCCAGGACATTATCCATGGGAAGCATAGGATCAACTGCACATGATAAGCCAAGTATATCTATGTCAGTGGTGATGAGAAATTCAAAGGAATATATAATTTTATTGATATGTGTGATGTAAGTATCAGGGCTGTTGTATATTGCTGTACTGTCTGTAGTAGTGGCACCACTATTAATGTATTTGCATACATTTGACTATAGTAGTGTAGGTATTATTTTTTTTCCTGTGTTTGTTGTTTACTACCACAAATGACCCTGACAGTGGAAGTGTAGGACTCTTACCACCTGATGTCAGAGTAGCGGCAGACTCTGATGATGCTGGTGGGCAAACAGAGGCACATCTGAGGATCATGCTGGCTAGAAGTCTAAATCTCAAAATGCACTCACTCAAAGCACTCCTTAAAATTGAGAACATTGACATTTGTGCTGTAACATAGACCTGGTTCAAAGCAACAGAAAGCACCCCTGCCTAACAGACTATTACTCATTCCATACCTTTCAGCCCCAGAACTTTGATCGAAACTCCAAAGGCGGTGGTGTTTCCATATTCATAAAGAATGCTCACACCTCCAGACTGGATACAGAGATACTTCAGGTGTAGCTAACATTGGATAAGACAGCAATTCAAGTCGTAGCCTGCTATAGATCCCCAACCACGTCTCAAGACTTACATTCCACATTCCTAAATACCCTGGAGAATATTAAGGTCCAACCTAACACTCTCATGCTGGGCGACTTTAACTACCCCTCCATTAACTGGGAAAACTACCCATGTACCAATACACTTGCCCAATGTTTCCTGGAATTCATTAATTCCAATGCCCTAGACAAGCTTGTTCTTATCCCCACTAGAGGTAGCAACAACCTTGACCTGGTCATTACTAACATGGGGGACTGTTGCTCTACACCAATAGTCAACTCCTCTCTGGTTACAATTGACCATAATCTAATCACCTTGGAAGTCCATATCCCTGCCACCCCCCACCCCCCCACAAAGGTAACCACCAAGAAAAACTTCTCCAAAGCTAACTTTGGGATCCTAAAAACAGAGGTGGCTAGCTTCACGGCACCCATGCAAATGGAGAATAGTTGCATGACCACTGAATCATACACCAGTGTACTGTACGAACACATACAGAAATACATGAATTTCACCATACCAATAGATCTGAGCCGACAGATATTGTCAATATACTGGCTGACAGATTCAGTGCTAAATTTACCCCCCCAAAGGACCAATCACAATACCAGTAGATTGCCAAGCACCCAGTATTACTGCTGCACAGGTTAAAACAGCACTGTCTAAGGCCAAGAATTCAGTTTCTATGGGACATGACAGTATCTCTGGCTATGTTCTACATGAACTACAGAGTGAACTGGCACCTCACCTGTGTGCCCTGTTCAATCACAGCCTCACCTCAGGCTTTGTCCCTACCGAATGGCACACTGTTACAGTCATTCCTCTCCACAAAGGATGAGCGATTACGGGAACTATCACCCCATTAGCCTGATGAGTTTGATATGCAAATCATGGCCCTAATAAACAAGAATATAGGGAATCTTCATACTCTGGATCCCACACAGTTTGGTTTTGTGAAGGGTAGATCATGCCTGCTCAACCTGGTCTACGTCTTTGAGTCAGTTACCAGAGCTGTGGATGAAGGCAAGGTGGTTCATACAGCCTACCTTGATCTGGCCAAGGCCTTTGATACCATTCCCCACTCAGGAATCATAGAAAACCCACTAAACTAGGCATCAACCCCTATATATTACTAGGTGGATTGCAAACTGGCTCACAGATAGAACCCACAGTGTGAAAATAGCTGACTCTAAGTCAGACTGCTGACCAGTCATGAGGAGTCCCACAGGGTTTGGTCCTGGGTCCTCTCCTGTTTGGTATCTATTTCTCTGAAGTCCAGGTCAACACGAAGGGACTCTGACTGACAAAGTTCACAGACGATTGCAAGTTGGGAGCTGTTATTAACTCCCCAAGTGATGCTGACATCCTACAGAAATGCCTCACTGAGACCAATGACTGGTGTCAGAACCATAGCCTTAAGCTCAATGCCAAAATAGGTGTCATCATTGCCTTTGGGAAAAACCCAGCTCCCATGAATTACCACATTGATGGTAATCCACTAAACACAGAAGATGTTATAAGAGATCTGGGAACACAGGTTGACAGCAACCTCTCTTTTGACCACCACATTGCCACTGTGGTCAGAAAGTCTTCTACATGGCACATCTCATTATTAAGGGTTTTGCATCCAGGAATAAAGAGGTCATTGTCTTCCTCTACTCTTCCCTCATCAAGTACAATGCCCCATTTGGCATGTACCTCACTAGACACCTGCAACAACTGGAGAGGCCGCAAAAGTACCTCACAAAGAGGATCCTAGGCCTTAAACACTTGTCTTATATGGACAGACTCAAAAAACTCCAACTATTCTATGTCTCACATCACCTACTTAGAGGCTATCTCTGCTTGACTTACAAAACCATGTCTGACCCAGCTCTGTTAGAAATGCTACATCTAAAGAAATCCCAATCTCTTCACACCACAAACTCCAGAGACCTCAACCTCATTACTACAATCAACAGAACATACTGGAGGGACAGGTTATAACCCAGATACTGCCCATGCTATAGAATAGACTTGTCATGCATGTCAAACAGAGCACCTCACTGGCCCTCTTCAAGAGAGATTTGATGAGTGGATGGGAAATAGAAAATTCACCCCAGGGATCACTCCAGTGGATCTACTCGACAGAGGCACTGGGAACTAAGGTCAGGTGGCATGATGCCAGGGTAGTCCTATGGGCTATCCTTGTAAAGGCTCAAGGGCCATTAGCCTAGAACACACCTATGAACCCATGAACCTATGTTGATTCTGTCTATAACCAAAGTGTGGGTGAGGTGCCACACAGGAAGGTTGTTAGGAGTGCTCAGAGGAGGCCTGATTCAGGTTCTTCTTCCCATGCCACTTGAAGTATGTTTAGGGCTGTCACAGAGGCAGAGACACATCCTGATAGGTGATCCAGATTAATGTTTATAGTTGTAGATCTGGCACAGGCTGACATGCGTGACTGCCTCCACTGTGTTGTTGAGTCAATGGATTGAAATGGGTGGTGTCTGTGATGGAACATCTGCTGGGAGGGGAATGGCATCCTCATGGGTGTAAGTCAGCCATATCATCTGCTGGTAGCTGATGTGGCCATGCCTGATGACACTCCCATAGTGGCACTACTTCCACTGCTCTATCAGTGGTTGAGGTGTCCATACCCAGACATGGCAGGCCATGGAGTCATAGTCTTGGGCATTCTCATGAGGGGAGCTCATTCAGCAGACATCAGTCACATTCAGGTAGCAGCGGTGCATCTGACCATGGGTGTGGATGTGCCAGTGCAACTCCTGGCAGAACCAGTTTTTGTGGTCTGGTACAACAATGATGAACTGCCACCTCTATCATGCATGGCTCACACCTGTCCAACATACCAAGATGTAGAGCTAGCACAGAGCTTGGCTGTGTTCATGCAGACACTCACACTCCAATTTCATCAGGAAGACCCATGTAGACACACACTCAACAGTTACATGGTTCAGCTGCGAATCTTAAAGCTCATTTTGTCTCACTGGCCATTTGTTACTTTATCCAAATGTCTGCTTGCTTCTCTTTCTTACTCACACACAGTCACCGAACTTTTCCATCAGCCTAGGCTTCCTGCACTCCCCCACAGCACTCTGTGCAAGTAATGATAACTGTGCTGTATCCTTGTTTTCTATGTTTTAGATTCAAGGATACATAACATTTGTGCCTAATTCCCAGGGTGAAAAGCTGACTTACTCCTTAGTATATCTACATGTATGTTGTTTTGCTAATTGTACCTTTCACATGTTTTGGTCTTAGAATAAAGACTTTTTTCCATCAGTATTGTTAATGATCTTGTAAGGGCTTTGAAGTCTGAAACTGAAATGTGTCTCATTACCTTCTAACTTTTCTCTTTAATGATTTTCCAGTACAAATGTATGGTACTAAACTGAGGACATCCGGTGACCATCAGTACTTCGGAGATGTATAACTGTGTGAATCTTTGATTCCTGAGGCCTACTACTTGATACAGGACACATATAGCCATATAAGTCTCTGCTGTCACATGTTAAAGTTATTTCTGTACAAATCATCCAGCTTTTACTTGCTTACATTACCAAGCAGCAACATGCAAGGATATGCCATTCATTCATATTATTACATAATACAGTCCAGCTTCAACACTTACCTAGTAAATGTAGTAGTTGCAACAGTTGTAGTTCAGGGCTTACTCTGTCTGATGCTAGCAGTACACAACCATTACATGGGTAGGTAAAGGATGTGAGCATTATCTGCCATCAATGTTACTATATATATATATATATATATATATATATATATATATATATATATATGTGTGTGTGTGTGTGTGTGTGTGTGTGTGTGTGTGTGTCTGTGTGTGTGTGTGTTGGAGGAAGGTTTTAGCCCCTTAGGTGGTGAGTGAGTGAGCTATGCATTGCCTCTTAGCCAATGCAGAGGCATATTGAACATGCCTACATCCGCCTACACCTACAGCAGCTGCTGGTTCCCCGTCTGACTCTTCACCTGCTTGTGGCTGTGATGACCTTGCCATTGATGGTGGGATGTGTGCCCCTTCCCCTTGTTGATCCTGCTGAAGCTGCTTGATGTTGTGCATCATGCCACATACAGTGAATATTTAAGTACATGTACATGGATTGTACTGCATGTCTCCCCCAGATGTATCTAGGCACCGGAATGATGACTTCAGCAACCTAAACACACACTCTATGATATTTCTGGTTTGAGTGTGTGACTCATTATGACATTCTTCAGTGGGTGTGTGTGCATTTCTGATGGGCATCATCAGCCATGGTTCCAGTGCATAATCTGCACTGCCAGTAAATGATCCTGTGGGATATTCCCCTAGTGAACATCTGATAGAATTAGGTGTGCCAGATATGTGAGTCATGGCAACTGCCTGGGTTGCCAGGACAAATGTTCAAGATGATTTCCTTGGCATTACACATGACTTGGCAGTTAATAGAGTGGAAGCCCTTTCTATTTATGTAGAGCCTTCCCGATTCCCTGTGTGGTGCCTTCATTTCTATATATGTACAATCTATGGCATGCAGTATTTCAGGGTAGTGTGCTACAGGGTCGAACGCCTGCATTTTTGTGGCCCTGTCCTCGAGTGTACATGAAAAATAGATGTGGTGACCGGCAGGCTGGAGTATAACATTCAAGAATTGACAGAGGATCCTGGATGCTGATGCCTGTGACACCCCCACTATGTCCCCTGTTGGTCTCTGAAAGGGTCCTGTAGGTGAAATTCTAAGTGAAACACATGTGTTTGTCTCCACTGGTATTGGTTCCCCTCAATTTGCCCTGGGCCTGAGTTGAGGAGTTCCTGTAGTGTGTCTCTTATCTACCCTGTAGTGCTCTACAATTTCCATGTCATACAGGTTGTGATAAGTTAAATGGGGTCTGAAAACTCGTCTCTTTCTTGGCCTTGGTCTGCTAGCAGCAGCAGCTTAAACTTCTGGCTGTTGCCCATACACATGAATTAAAGCAAAAACACCCCTGACATTCTTTCTATGTAGACTCCTTTTTTTTGTGGCTGTATTCCAGTAGGTTTTGGAGTTCACAGGGAAAGCCAGCACTGAGTCCACATGGTTGCTTTATAGCTTGTTGAATAGATTTTCCATCTTGGATTGGTTGATTAGCATACAGTCCATCTGCTTATGCTGTAATTAGCATGCTACAGCGTTTACTTTGATTGTGCATCTCTACATACCATGTGAATCCAAACACAGTGTAAACAGACTGTGTAGGGTTTATTGTATCTGACTGACAATCTAAACATGTGAAGGTCTAGGATAGAGCCCTGTGGGACACCCTGACTGCAACCAAATTTTTCACCTGTCCATTTGCTGTATGATACTTGCCATGTCCTATGTGTAAGCCATGCAGCTATCCATCTTATCAAGAGTACATCAATATCTATTTGTCATAATTTATTGTTCAGTGTTTTGTGCATGACCCAGTCAAATGCTGAAATTAAATCTACATAAATTATACCACAGCACAATTTTTCATTCAGAGCTGTTATTATATTGTTATAGAACAGCATGCTACATGTGGTAATAGCTCTATTTTCAACATATGCATGCTGATATGTGGTTTGATCTGACAATACTGTATTCGATATTATCTTCTCCATTATTTTTACACAACATGAAAGTAGACTTAAGTGTCTATATGACTCTGGGTTTGTCGTACTCCCCTTTCCCTTAAGACAGGTTTAATAACTGCATGCCTTTAGTCTTGAGGAATCTCCCCACATTTATATGACCTAGTAAAGAATAGATACAATGGTAATTTAACCATCTAGTGTGCAGCAACAATCTCATTTTCAAGTAATATAATATAAATGTGGAAACAAAGTATCCTAATTTCAAAACAATACCTTGTTTAAAATATTTCTTTTTTGAGACATAATTGTTCACTCATTTCCGTAACAATATGGCTCGCTGTGCACCAAGTATAGTTGGAGACACATATCAAATGGTTCCTTCACAGAAAGGTAAATCTTTACTCTGTGCTGAAGGCTACTTAGATAATTAAGAAAAAATGACAATATATAAATTGCTGCAAAAAGAAAATTTCTGGTAAGCATAAAGGGCATGGTCTTTAATTAAGCAGATAAAGTACAGGTGCCAGATCCATACAGTAAATCTATGTGTGAATTAAAATAGAATGCCAGGAAAATATCTCGGTAAAGTTCTGCTGACATATGTCAAGTTGTTTCAGTTGTTTTAGGCAGCATATCAGAATATATTTTGTACATCTGAGTAACACACAAGTAGAGCTGACAAAAAATTGGTTGCTTAAGAGAGATCTGTTTGATCTTAGAACTTTAACCCCAGGAATGATTCTTGTAAAGAGCAGTTTATGTCATAAATAGTTCTCCAGTAGTTATTATAACCACTGAAAGCAACTTGCAGAATCTTTAGGTTTCACCTTTTTTATTAGTTAGCACTTTTCATATTATGACTAATACATGTAGGGGATTATATTTGATTCATGGCAGAACAGGATCAGCACAAGAACACAAGAATCTTGTCTTTAGTGTATAGTATATTACCAGATAAGTATCTAGAATGTTACAATGTGTTTTGTTCAGTTTGCAATACATATTAATATAAAGCATGATTCTGACTGACTTTCCAAAGGGAGCAGTTAATGCTGTAACCAATCATTGTCATAGTCATGTGGCTAAAGGATGTTTGTTTAACCTATGCCACATCGTTCTCCTTGGATGTTCACAACAGTATGACTCAAGGCATGGTACATACACTGGTCTGCCATGACTCTTTAATATTAATTTTTAGAATCATTGTGATATGACTTCTCAAGAGTATCCATGAAGCCAAATACTGTTGAGGGCTGCATTGCCAATTGCCCACTGCTATGGGATGAAGAATTATTTGAACGATAGCTACAGTAAAGGGTATGTAGCTGAAGTAAAATCCTGTGGAAGATGTACATCAATGTATATGTTTTATTGCAAGGCAACTTCACCAAAGAGATGATGACTTTTACATAAGGAGTCATTTTTTCAGCAAATTTCTGCAACATCATAAAGAATTTACTCCACAAGGCTTTCTAGAAGCAGTATCACACCACAGCTCCTTCTAAGCATGACATTTCCTCAAGCACATCAGATGTCTGCTCCATGTACTGTGCATATAGGCAAAACTTAACTTTTCAATAATGTACAAGTAGCATAATCAATTAAAAGTAAGTGAAGTATGGAGAGAATGTATTTGTACATGTGGTTTACAGTGATACTAATGTTAAGGGCTTTACAATGGACTCATTAACTGGTCAAAATGAGTGTCATTATTCTGGATTAAAACCATATTCAGCAGTTTCTGTTGAAATGAGGATATGAAACAGATGCTGTGCATCACTATCTTAGCGATTAACCATTTCAACATCTAATTTTTTTTCCCAAAAATTCTTTATTTGTTGTTTTCATTGCTATAAGGTAACACACATAATATAATAAGTAGAGGTAACATCATTTCAGAAAGAGAAGTTGTTATACATTATTGGTAATACAGTCATAAGTAAAACAATCAAACAATACTATTTACACTATATACATAGTTGCTTTCAATACCCAAGAAGGAAATTGTTATAGATCAGTGAGAGTTATTATGATTAGAAACATGTATTATGAAAAGGAGGGAGAAGAAAAGTAAGAAGAGTTTTGTGAGCTATAGCTATAGGTTACCATGGAACCTTATATATGTAGTTAATTTTGTTATATTGTAATGGACTAGGCCAGAATTATATTAAAGATTTGTTCCCATAATTTCCTGTGTTTGATGTTTTTGTTCCCTTTGTCGATTAGGATCTTTTGGGCTAAGAGATGCTTGGTTGCCATTAATCTAAAATTCTCCCAGGAGATGTTAGTTAGGTTAAGCCAGTTTGTTGCTATATAGAGTTTTATTAGGAGAAAAAGATTAATCATAGTAATTGCTTGTGTTTTGGGGATATTATTTGGTATGATATGTAAGAAAGTAAATTCCCAGGTGAGTGTGGATGATTGATAGCCCATTTTTGTAATTGAAATTTAAGGGAGTTCCAAAGTTTAAATACACACTTACAACTCCAGAATAGATGTAATATATCAGCCGATAGAGTTTTGCAGTGTGGACAAAGAGGGGATTTCCTAGAGTTATATTTATGTAGAATAGAAGGGATGAAATATGCATTGTTATAAATCATGAGTTGGGTGAAAGCCAGTTTTTTAAGGGGTATGGATTTATTTGTTAAGTTAATTGCTTGAATTAGTTGAAAGTTATCGATGGATGGATTATTCTTTTTCCAATAGTCCGAAACAAGTATGTCTTTTTGGAATTTAATGACTTTGATTAATTTATATGAATTAGTGATATATTTTTTATTTGAGAGTATGGTCTTCCATACGGAATTACAAGTTAATAAATCATTGTTGGATATGTTGTAGTTTTGTAGATAGCTAGAACATAATTCTTTAATTTGCCTTAGAATTACTAGATAGGATTTGGGAAGGTTCAGTTGATTCCTCATTTCTTGTATGGAACCGTTTAGAAGTGGGTATATATCTTGGATGGTTATATTAATTAATCTAGGAAAGGGATTTAGGTTTAGGGTTTGAAATGTTTATTTTAAGGTTGGGATTTTTATGCAAAGGCTGTAACATCATCATAGGTTATTTCAAATTTAAATGTTTAAAGAGTTTTTGTGTTAGTAGGATAGAATGTTTAAGGGGTTCTAGTATACTGCACGGTTTCATTATAGTGGTATTTAGAAAGGGTACGCCTTTGGGGTTAATCTCCAGGCTTTTGATATGTTTTTGGTATATTATTATCCATGTCGGGGAACAATCTTTGTTTTTTGGGTTGTGTTCCGCTATACACAGAATTCTATTGGCATTCATGATTAGGTAATAAATCTCGAAGTCGGGAAGGTCTAAGCCACCTTTATTTTTTGGGATCGAAAGTTTAGAATATGAGATTCTGGTGTTTTTAGGATCCCATATAAATTTTGCGAACAAAGTTTGAATTTGTCTAAAATATTTATTTGGTATGTTTAATTGAGTATTAATGAATATATAGAGTAATCTGGGTAATACATTCAATTTAGTTATTGAGACTTTAGCCAGGAAAGGTAGTTTTAGATTTTTCCATCTGTTAAGGTCTAAAATGATATTCTGCCATTTTTGGGTTATATTGTTTGAGTAGAAATCTTCGTTGTTTGTTGAAAAAGTGATACCTAAGTAGTTGATTACCTCCTTTGTTTTTATTTTTCCTATTAGGGGTAAAAGCGAAATTGGTTTAGGGTTTTTTAAAGGAAAAATGCAGATTTAATTTGTAATTTGATATTCTTGAGAAGTGTTCTATAGCAGATAATATTTTGTCTACATCTGAGATTGGTGTGGTACAATAGATGTTTAAATCAGCTGCAAAAGCTGAGAGGAAGATTTTGGTGTTATATATTTTTGGGGGGTTATGGTAAAGATTTTGTCTGATATTTAAGAAGAGTGGTTCAAGATCTAAGTTAAATAGTATAGGAGATAGAGGGCATCCTTACTGAGTTCCATTTTTAATTGCAATTCTCTTTGACCAAGTTTTGTTAATGTAGAGATGTATAGGGGTTATTGTATAGAATTTGCAGGATCTGGATAAATATTTGCGGAATATTGAAGTAAGGCAATGTTTGAAATAAAAAATCTATATTTACTCTATCAAAGGCTTTATGGGCATCTATAATTAGAGCATACACATTTAGGTTAGAGTGTTTGGAGTGAGAGATTAAAGTATTAAGAGTTAGTGTGTTATCACTCATTTGTCTGAGTGTTGTGAAACCAGATTGTTCAGGGGAAATAATTTTATCTAATAAAATTTTTAATCTGTTTGCAAGTATGGAAGTTAATATTTTAGTATCAGTGTTTAGTAGTGAGATAAGTCTATAACTATCTGGGATTCTTGGGTCAGCTTGTTCTTTGAGTTTAAAAATGGTTTTAGATGCATTAAATTGCAGGTCATTGATTTTATTGTTTATTATATAGTTCGATATATGGGATAGAATTTGAGTTAAGATAGGGGAGAAGGTTTTATAGAATTCAGCTGTGAGACCATCTGGGCCTGGAGCTTTATGTGATTTCATTTGTTGAATTGCTGCGGTTATCTCATTGATAGAGATAGGTTCAATTAACCTTTCCTGTTGTTTTAAATCTAGTTTTGGGAAATCAAGTCTTTGAAGGAAATGGTTTCTTTCTTCTTTTGTGGCAATTGATATTTGGTCTCCATAGGTCATTGAATAAATTTGTTCGAAGATTTTGTTAATATCTTCACTATTCGTGTAATGTTTGTGTTTATAAAGTATTTCTGATATTTGTGAGGGAGATTTGGTTTGGGTTATAATTCTGGCCAGTGCTCGAGATGGTATTTGCACTTTGTTAGAATAGTTAGCTAGGGTTTTGGTTTCATAGAAGGATAACTTGCTGTTATGTAATAAGTATAAATCTTTTTGAAGTTTCAGTTTGAGCTTTATAATTTGTTAATAGGTCATCCTCAAGTTTTTGAATTTTGGATTCTAATTCCTGCTCTTCCTTCAGGTGGATTTTTTTTATAGTAGGTTGCTTTTTTAATAAGTATTCCCCTAATTTGGGCTTTGGTTGCCGCCCACTCAATATCCAAAGGTAGTTGAGAGTTAAGGATGTTAGATAGGATTGATTTGAGTAAGGTTTGAATATCGTTTATTATTTCCTTTTTAGTTAAGAGGTTGGGGTTCAATGACCAACTGTATCCTTTTTTCATAGTGATATTTATTGTAATTCCGTTAAGGTTTAAAGTAATTTTGGAGTGGTCTGAGCGGTATCTAGTATGGATGGTTATTTTGGGGGCAAATTTGATAAGTACATCTGAAATAAGAAAAAGGTCTATTCTTGACCACATTTTGTGGCATTGGGAGTAAAAATTAACTTTGTTGGATGTATTTATACTGTCACCATATTTAAAAGGGTCATATAATTTGTAATCCTGAATAAGTTCTCTTAGTGTTAGGTGAGCTTGCTTATTATATGTTGGATAAGAACTTGTTTTGTCTAAGTCAGAGTTTAGATGAGTGTTCCAATCTCTACCTAGAATCATGTAATAATCTAGGAATTTATTTAAGATGGGATATAAAGAGGCAAAGAAGTTGTGTTGGTTTTTACAAGGGGCATAAACATTAAGGATGAGAAGAGGTTTGTGAAGATTTGGAGTTAGAATGGTTACATAGTACAATCTCCCCTCTTTGTCCACTTGAGTTTCTAAAATCTTGTCTTGGAACTGTTTTTTAATTATTATAGCTACCCCAGCACTATTAGATTTGCCTTTAGAAGCTATGATATCCCTTATCCATTTTTTCTCTTTGATTTCTGACCATTGCTCAAGTGATAAATGTGTTTCCTGTACTAATATGAAGTTCGATTTCATTTTCAGAATAAGATGTAAGAAAAGTTTTCTTTTCTTTTTATTCTGGAGCCCTTTGATATTCCATGAATCAAATTCCCACATAAATATAATTGGGTTGTTTATAAAATAAGTCTAGAGTGAATATTTGTGTTGATGAATTCTGTTTATATATTGATAAAGTTGAGTTAAGAAAGCATCTTTTTATTCCCATCCCCACCCAGTGCCTAACCACTATCCCCTTGGACCAGGAATAAGGCAGGGAATAGGTCGTTATTAGTTTTATAGATCTGTAGAACAGCATAATGATTGTAGATTGGGTTGTCATATTTAAATAGAGAGTGTAAGCTGGTATCCCTGCAAATATAATCCCTACATAAACAAAGCCTAACAAGCTAATTCCCTACACACACCACTAAAGTAACCCTATACTCCTCAACATATTTACAAATATCTGAAAGAATAGATAAAGTGTACATTCTATGTTATTAACAATAGATTATAAATGTAATTAAGGAAGATCTTAGTAAGAAACAGTTATAGTAAGTAAAGGTCTATTGAAAGAGGGTTTTAGTATGAGTAGATTTGTGAACATTAGTATGGAATATTAATATACTAGAAAATATTGGTAGAGCAGTTACCTATATCCTTTCATTATATCAATACTAAGATCTAAGATTATTTTGTATGTTCTCTTTTGTATACTGGCCCTCTCTGTTCCCTTTCCATTTATATTACTTCTTTTCTTTTTGTGCCCTATATAAGACTGTACCTCCATAGTGATCCTTCTGTCATCTGTGGAGCTTAACCGAGTTATTTTGTTTTGGGGGGTTTAGTTTACAGGTATAGGAAATATATCACTGTATTGTACATATGTGCTGAATCATTACATGTGTATGGCATATCGTAGATTATCTCTAGTGGCTGTGATTTGATAAGGCAGGCTTCCTTTCATATTATTACTATCCCATGTTTTGTACAATTATTGAGATAGCACAATATTATTGTTTCTCCATGAGTCTTAATAATGTGTCCCACACCAATTTTTTTGACACATTAATTTTATAATTAGAATATAGGGTATTTGTTAATAAAGTTGCTTAGCAGTCCATAAATTAAATACAGAGAAGTAGATTATTTGTTTGTGTATTACTGGGGAATGATATTCTGTCATTACTGGGGTTAATGTAAGTTCATAATGATTGCAGATCAGATATGATTGTGGAATTTCCTACTCCACTGTCCTGACAGAAAACAATACTGATAGGTTTCAC
The DNA here is from genome assembly GCF_019279795.1 of Protopterus annectens. Lineage (NCBI taxonomy): Eukaryota > Metazoa > Chordata > Ceratodontiformes > Protopteridae > Protopterus > Protopterus annectens. The sequence goes on along the minus strand of NC_056741.1, from coordinate 1,724,429,699 downwards.
TCTCATTCATCAGGTCAGTAGGGTAGATATCATTTACACAATTTTCAAAAATAGGAACCACAAGAGTGTCACTATGCTTGGAAAACTATTGTCTTCTCATTAACATGCAAACAATTTCATGCATATTGCTAGATATTGATCATTGTTTGTTTGCTGATATTGGTACTCAGCAATATGATTGATCACTGATATGATTTTGTTTGATACTCTTCTGATAGTCCACACTAGCACTTTCCATAATCTTCTAGTTTGCACTGAATACGTAACGAACAATGTATTTTATATGCATACAATGGTACTACACAATGCATGCACATAATCTATAGCTTTAGTAGATGTTCACAGGTTGTACAGAGCTCTGGTATGTGGATTTACTGTGTGGAAACCTAACAAAGATGCAAACTGCATTATGAATTCTACCTATAGATTTAAAAAAAAAAAAAAACAGAGAATGCCCAACTGTCACATCTAGATGTGTTTCCCTGTAGAGACAATATGTTTGGAATGCTGCTGTCTACCTCAGTATCATGCAGATAATTATATGCACATTGCATGAAATTGTTCACAATTTTCCTATTTGACTACTGGATTAAAAGCTAAATATACAGCAGGGTACGTATATATGAACCAGCACTTCTGCAATAATGAAATTCAAGCACTTCAGTGAACAGTCAGCCTCTGGGAGCTGTTTAAATAAAAAATTGACTCTTGCATCACTGTAATTTTGTATTATGACCATGGGTGTGGGTAATGTTTCTTTTTCCCCAAGATTTAACTGTTCAAGGGAAAGCAAACATCATTATTCCTGGTCACATTTTCTGAAGTATAAACACAGGTCATCATCTCAAAATAAAATTTGGTTAAAACTTGTGAACCATTTAGTGAATTTACATAGATGGGGTTTCGGATAGTTCACAAGGCTACAACAGAAGGTAGAATTCAGTTAAGCACAAAATCTGTTTACTAATTGTAGGAACATTGTTTGACAATGATTTTCCCTGTCAAAAGACAGTCTGGACAAGATGTGTAGAAAGACAGCTGAGAAGATATTTTAGGCCAAAAGGTTCTATTAGGCTGGGATAATGATCGGTCAGAAATGGGGATGAACCAGCAGAAGTATAATTTTTGTTTGCAAACTGTTCTCAGCATAATACAGTATTAAGTTTATGGGAGTAACATACTGATTTGGGCTAATTTTTATGGTTTTGTTATATTATTATGATGGAAATGGAGAAGACTTTCTACTTTTCTCATTACAAGACTATACAAACCTGCTTCCTACAAAGAAAAAAAAAAACTAGCAACTCTGTAATGTATTACAGTCAGGATAACTGTAATGAAACCCTGTACTTAAAAAGACTGCATCTGATTTTAATAATTGTATGACTAGCTATTCTGTTGTGTGTTGCTAAGTGCCACAGATACTATTGCATTAATGGGCTGGCTTTTTAAAAAATCTTTAGTGTTCTTTTTTTTTTCTTTTTCAGGTGTTTATAACTTAACATAAACAATCCTTTATTTGATGTTCTTCCTTTTAGATGTCCGCAGTTTATGATCTCCGTGAACAAGAAGCAGCACGATGCTCGGATCATTAGTAGAGGAGCATTCCATTATGTTGCAAATGCGTAGTGGGACCATTAAAGCCTGCTGGATGTCCCAGAAGTGTCACAGCATAAAATTGCCCGAAGAGGAGCATGGCAGTAAATTTTAGTTCCTGTCATGGGAAAGTTAGGGTGTGGAAGTAGATCCGGTTTACCTTGGATGGCCTCATGGCTTTTATTAATAGGCTTTGGTGCTGTTAACCAAATGGTAGAGGCCTAAGAAAGTCCAGCAATACAGCAGGGTGCATAGAAGCAGATTCGGAGGGCCAGAAAGTGAACGACTGTACATTTGATATTCCGGTGAATCTGTTTAACTGTCCAATGCTGGCATTTTCTTAAAAACAGCAAAAAATGTTTCTTTGGCTTCCTTTTGGTTAGCAATTGAGTATTTGGTACCATCTGAGTAAAAAATTAATGTGTTAGGGTATTTAATTTGGAACTTTATTTTCCTTTCGATTAAGAACTTACAGTAAGGGGAAAGGAGCTGTCTTGCTTGTCTTATTTGGAGGGGAAGATCTTGGGCCAGTGAGATTGCATTGTTGTTCCAGATAACAGATCCTCCATTTTTTATTGCAGTTAGTAAAATTGTATTAACATCTTGGAAGTTTAGCAGTTTTGCATAGACAGGTCTGGATTTGTATGCACCTTGGTTTTCTCTTAGTGCTCTGTGTGCTCTTTCTACTATTATTTGTTTTGCTATTCCAGGTTCTTTGGGTAGTATGCTGAAGATTCATAAGATAGAAGGAATTAGTTCAGTGTGGTTGACAGATTCTGGGATGCCTCTTATGATAATATTATTCCTTCTGGATCTTGCTTCCAGGTCTGTAATCTTTTCATGGATGTTTTGAATTTCTTTTTCATGAGAGTTGGGTTTTTTTGCTATTAGGGTTATTTTCTCTTCATTTTTTATGATTTTGGTTTCAGATTTATCCAATCTGTCTATTATTTGGTTAAAGTTACTTCCAAAAGCTTGTAGTTGTACAGTTAATTATTTTACTGCTTCTTGGATAGGAAGTAGAGCTGTTTTAATATCTTCCAGATTGGCTGGTTGTTCAGATTTAGTTTTATTTCCAGTTTTAGATGGATCTGGTTGTTTTAGTAACTTCTGTCTTTTTGAATTCAAATCTTTTTCAGGAGATAATAAATCTGAGAGTTTAGTTTTAGATGTGGTAGTGTCCATGTTTTTATCTTCTTTTGACATCCTGAAGTGATAAATGTCTTCAGTTTTGGGTGCACTTATTCAGTATGTAGAACAGCAGGAGCACACGGCTTAAGTTAGACTCTCTCTATCCTTATCAATCTTGATGGAATAAAGACTGAACCGGTCTTTTCTTCTTGGTAGTTATATTTCAGAGTTAATCAGAGTTGATCTTTCAAGAAATTTTGTTGATATTAGTTCTGGATAATCTTCTGGGTTGATTTTATTCCAGATAATTAGAGGAGCTAAGGATTAGCAGTGCTTACAGAACAGCGGCCATCTTTGAATCTCATTTCAACATCTAATTTTACTACTGTTGCTTTCAGCATGGTCTTTTTTTCAGTTATACTGATATACACACACACAAAGTGTGTGGAAGATATTCATGGCATCTTGGTACACAATCACTTCAGATATTTGTGTGCTCTTTATTTCAGACTGGAACGGTGCATTGGGTGTTGCAGTAAAGAAAAGAAAGAATAGTGAATTTCATTATTTTCACATACTTATTTCTTGCTATTTCCCACTTCTCTTTCATGGATTCAGTAAATAACAATTCCACCAAGCAGGTTGTGACTTTGTATAAAAATTCAATTGAGTAGTTGTCAAAAATATTAGATATCAGAAGATTGAAGATCAAGTGCATGCATGTAAGGTAAGTGTGGGTTCTAGGTAATAATGCCACAATTTTCATGCATAATGAAATTTTTGGGATTAGGAGCTGGGAGAGGAATGGAATAATATAATTATTCAACTGTATGGCTTTAGCTGTAGTAAGAGCTCATTTGAGGTAACATATAAAACCCATTAGTAAACGTGTTTCAGGTTGCCTTAGCTCTCTTTTGTTAAACAACAGGTATCAATCATTCTGGAAGAAGCTACATGGTTATATACTGGTTATATACATTTTTTCTTTTCTTTTTTTTCTTTTTTCTTTCTTTATTTTGCTATAGTACATGCATATACCTAGAAAATGTTATTATTGGCATTGTATCTATCTTCATTCCAAAATCTTTGTCATATCCAGGACTACAAATTTCACTTCTGAGTATATTATATTTTGTTAAACATATTGTTTTGGTATGGCTATTCCAGTCTTTTTTCTTTACAGAAATAATTTGTCAAAAGTGGCTTTATAAATATCTAAAACAAAGCTGAGAGTAAGATGGGATACAACCCATTATTTCCTAAAGTGGGCATTGCCCCTTGCACTGCTTACTCAAGATAACATTTTTTTGAGGTCACATAACTTCGGGGCAAACAAAAAAAATGCAGTGTTGGTTATGTAGTCCATTTGATGAAATATGTCTTGATTAAATTTGTTGTTACTGGATAAAAACTTTTTTTCCAAATGGCAATGTGATGACCGTGCCCTAGCCCAGCAATCAATGAGCCTCAATCCTTACCACTAACACCAGTGAGGTCAACTCATAGAAGAGAGGAAAGGATAACTAATACACACAGTAAAGTACAATTTCCCTTAAGTGCACACAGAGATCACAGTAAGTCTGGGGCTGGTTACTCCCTTGCTCACCAGGTCCCCAATATGACTCCCCACTGGCACAGCTATAGGGTCCAGGTCCCAGCCTAACTGGGCAAGCTAAAACCTCCAGTACCCTCTATGTCCAATCAGTACTTTGTGTCTCTGCCCAGATAGCTGATACAAACACACACACACACACACACACACACACACACACACACACACACACACACACACACACACACACACACACACACACACACACACACTTTGAGAAAAGGTTATACAACCACACAGACTTTCCTGGGAAAAGACTGGCACAGGTTCTCTAGGAGTGCCCCTATAACCCAGACCATATGGCAGTAATACCTGCCACCACCCAGTTAATTATCAGCTACTAAAAGGCCCCTAAAAGGGTGTCCAATTATTACTGTGCAATATTATAATCCAATGTAATATGACTAATCAATCTCAAGGCTTATTTGAAGGGCTTATTACAATAAACTCTATAAATATATAATGTACTCTAAAGCATAATTTATCTCTACATAAACCAGCCAAAGGTAGAAGGTTTTAAAAATATTTAATAATAAATAATTAAAACACAAGACAAAACTACTACACCACAGAGATATCTAAGAGTTCAGAGACCACACAGAAACTTCAAATAATACAGTAGGACAGGTCTGATTTCAAAGAAAAATACCTAATTAATCTTTTCTAGCTTTAACTATTCCTGTAAGAAATCACAGTGCTAAAACGTACATGTGAGCATAAGGCAGAGTGCTGATAAGTTGGATATCAAGATCAAAATGCTCTCCAGTCTCTCACTGAACAATAGTTTTTAAACACTAACCAACAGCTCTGCTGAGGCCCTCCCAAAATACATAATTTTGACACTTAGGTTTTCCCAGTATTCATATTGCATCATCTTGACACCTGGTCTGAGTTCTCAGGTCACAAACTGCATTATTTAGTAATCTAACACCTGCTCAGAAACTTACAACTATATAGCTCATTTCACATGTATACTCTAACAGAAACCAGAGCAATAAAGCACATTTCACATCTAATTTCTGGTCATAAACTTTAGCCTTAAAACAATGGGCATGAAACCTTCGCCCAGACTCAGTGGAGCCGAATTCTAACATGAAAGGGTCACAACATGCTTCACTGGGCCAGTAAAGTGCAATGTTGTCACATATTTTGCAGTTCCACATTTCACAGTATTCTTTTACACTCAAGAAAACATGCCTGTATTTTTACAATTATTTACAAATGCCAGAATTATATATCAAATTCTATTTGACTAGGCTGGCAGCCTTTGCCCATCTCTCCCCAATCATCACATCTCTTCCCCCGGGGGAACTCAAGCAAGTTTTACAAGTGCCCCTTGAGAAACATTGCTTGAGATTGTCAGGTCTATCTGGGTGTACCTCACCCCACTCCCTGTCTTGAGAACCATCTGCATTGGCATTGCTACTCCTACTACGGTGCTGCATTGACATATCATATGCTTGCAACCCCAGGCTCCCAACTTGGCATTTTGCTGACTGGCTCTGTTTAACCCTGTTAGGGGTTGTGATCTGTCATCACAGTGAATTTTCTTCCATACAGATTAGGCTGAAGTTTTTGTAGTGCCCACACTATAGCTAGACATTAATTTTCTACCGCTGCATAGCATTCATCCCTGGGTTGGAGCCTATGACTGAGATAAACTACTGGGTGCTCTTCTCCCTCTGAAGAAATCTGGCTAAGTACAGCCCCCACCCCATAGTTTGAAGCATCCACCTGCACAACAAAGTCTTTGCTGTAGACTGGACTGGCTAACACAGGGGGGTTCTCCCAAAGATTCCTTAATCTTCTGAAATGCCTGCTCAAATGCTGGGGTCCACACTACCTTATATGGCCTGTTCTTCCTTGTCAGGTCTGTGAGGGAAGCAGCTATGGTACTATAATTGGGAACAAACTTTCTGTAGTAGCCTGCTGTCCCCAGGAATGCCCTTACCTGCTTTTTGGTAACAGGTGCAAGCCATGCCTGAATGTCTTCCACTTTGGCAGGTTCTGGCCTTATCTTACCACTTCCCACTCTATGTGCTAGTTAAGAGACCTCTGCCATACCCACCTGACATTTGCTCAGCTTAATGGTCAACTCTGCCCTCTGTAGTCTGCCCAGCACCTCCCTGACATTCTGAAGGAGCTCTTGCCAGGAATGGTTGCAGATAGCAATATTATCCATGTAAGCAAGGGCAAACCCTCCTGCTCCTGCTATGAAATGATCTACCAGCCTCTGGAAAGTTGCTGGGGCATTCTTCATCCCGAAGGTAATCTTTGGAACTCATACAAGCCAAAAGGAGTCACAAAGGCTGACTTCTCTCTAACACTGGGAGTCAAGGGCACCTGACAGTAACCCTTGGTAAGATCAATGGTTGTAAGATACTTAGCCCCACCCAGCTACTCTAGGGCCTCATCTGTCCTAGGCATGGGGTAAACATCCGACTCTGTGTGACTATTTAATTTCCTGTAATCCACACAGAACATGTTGCTGCCATCCTTCTTTGGCACCAACACCACTGGTGAGGCCCAGAGATTGTTGGACTCTTGAATCACCCCTAGTTCTAACATCTCCTGTACCTCCTCCCTCAGAGTCTGTTTGACTCTCTCAGGCACCTTATAAGGGGCCTGTCTGATTGCCCTTTGGGGTCCTGTATCCACCTGGTGCTGCACCAGATGAGTGCTCCCTGGTTTCCTGGTGAACCTGCCCCCAAACTACTGCATCACTGCTTGGATTTCTTGAACCTGGGTAGGAGATAGCTGCTGGGACATTGCTACCCCTTCCACTGAGGTGTCAGCCCAAGCCTCACTGAGGAGATCAGTCACAAGATCTCTCTCAGACTGCTCCTGCAATCCACTGCAAATGTTCAGCACAGGGGCCTCCCTATCATGGTAAGGTTTCATCATGTTAACATGGTACAATTTGTTCCCCTGCCTTCTGCCTAGCAGTTCCACCATGTAGTTAACCTCACTTACCTTTCTTACCACCTTGTAGGGTCCCTTCCAAGCTGCCTGCAACATGTTGTGTCTGACAGGAATGAGAACCATCACCTGCTGCCCTACAGCATGCTCTCTAGCTCGAGCATTCCTGTCATACCACACCTTTTTCCTGTTGTTGGGCTTCTGCCAGGTTTTCCTGGGCCAGGCCCATGAGTTCCCTGAGCCTTGTCCTGAGGTTCAGGACATATGCCACAACAGACCCCTTGTGAGACTCACACTCACCTTCCCACTCATCTCAAATTAAATCTAGGGGTCCCCTCACCCTATGCCCATACAGCAACTCAAAGGGTGAAAAACCTGTGGATTCCTGGGGAATCTCTCTGTAAGCAGATGGGGCAAATATTTGTCCCACTCCCTCTTAAACTGATCTGCAAATGCCCATAGCATGGACTTGATTGTAGAGTTTAACCTCTCAACAAGACCATTAGTCTGTGAATGGTAGGGGGTGGTCTTCATGTGCTTCACCTGACAGGACTTCCACAGACAAGCCAGTAAGTCTGACATAAAATTGGCACCTCTGTCAGACAGTACTTCCTTTGGGAAACCTACCCTGCTGAAAGTCTCTAGCAAAGCTTTTGCCACCTTCTTGGCCTCAATGGAAAACAAAGCCACTGCCACAGGGTATTGTGTAGCATAATCTACAATCACTAGCATATACTTTTTCCCTGTGGAACTTGGGGTACTCAGAGGACCCGCAATATCCATAGCTACCCTCTGAAATGGCTCCTCAGTCACAGGCAAAGGCATCAAAGGAGCTCTCACATTGTCCCCTGCCTTGCCTACCTTTTGGCACTGCTCACAGGTCCTGCAGTACCCTGTTACATCTATGGAAATTCCACGCCAATAGAAGTTTTGCATAATATGCCTCTTTGTACGTTTTTTGCCCATATGACCTGCAAAGGGAATTTCATGGACTATGGCTAGAAGCGTCAGACAGTAAGCTCTAGGCCCTACCAACTGCTGTACTCTTTCACCTTCTAGCCCTCCCTCAGGGGTCCACTCTCTGTACAGAAGAATAACCCTTTGTTCCAGTATACAGATCCCTCTTCCCTTGAGAATCAGGTGCCTCCCTAGCTACCTGCCTCAGGCCTTGCAATGTAGGGTCTGAGAACTAAGACTGTCTCAAGTCTCTCCTTCTAACCCTTCCCAGCTCCCCTTCCACAGAAAGTCTGGCATCCTCTGACAGTGGTGCCTCACTGTCAGCCTGGGTACTACTACTCACCTCTACCTTTGCAGTCACTCTGTCCAAGGGACCATCAGTACCCACACACAGCTGTGGCTCCACCTTCAGTCTCACTGCTACAGAGCAGCTCCCTCCCTGAAGTAACCACCTCAGCAGTCCTGGCTGAAAGTGTGCAGTCTGTCTGGGTCTTCCCCAGGCTACCAGACTTACATGTTTGTCTCCAAGCCTGACTATGTGTAACTGCACAAACACAGGGTACTGCACTATCAAAATCATTCCCTATCAGGACATCTGCAGGTATATCCTCAAACACACCTACTTGCTGGCTTCCTTTTCCATCTTCCCAGTCAAGGTGAACCCTAGCCAAAGGTATTTGGAATGGGATCCCTCCTAAAGCCCTGACTGGAGTAGACTGCCTAGGCAAGTAGAGCTCCTCTGTAACCAGTGCAGGCTTTACAATGATTATATCAGAGGCTGTATCTCTCTTAGTAATGACCTCATTGCCATTCACTACAATAGGATATAACCTCTGGTGGTAGTTTGGTACCCTTTTTGTCCCAAGACAACCTACTATTGGCATTTTATCTTTCCCACTTACTGGCTCTTTCACCTTTTGTTCCCCACCTTGCCTCCGTGGACATCTGTATGCCACATGGCTGCACTGGTTGCATTCAAAACATTTAACCTTAGCTCCAGGATGTGTACCTGGATTAGTGTCTTCCCCTGCTACTGGTGGATTCTGTTGGGGAATTTTGTGCTGCTCACCATGGGTTCCCTTAGTCCCATGAGCAGTACTGGGGGTCCCTTTACTGTGCAGGGCTGCCCTGCTTGCTAGGTATAGGTCTTCCTTCTTCCCCAACTCCTCTGAAGTAGCACACTGTCTATCAGCTAACCAGATCCTCATGTCCTCAGGAAAAGTGCTAAGGGCTTGTTCCCTTACCAAAAGGTCTGCCAGCCTTCAAAAGTGTTGACCTGACATCCACTCACCCAGCTATGAAAATAAGTGCTCAGTTCAGCAACATATTCACATACATTTTCATCTGCCTTGCATCTATGCTCACAAAACTTTTTCCTATACATTTCAGGTGTTAGCTTAAAACATGCCAAAAAGTGTCTTTTTACAGAAATATAATCAAAACAGTCAGTGTCATGCATTTTTTCTAAAGAAGTTACAGCTTTACCATGGAGTAAGGGGGTCAGGAACCATACCCAGAGCCCTTGATCAACTTCATACTGTTTACATACCTGCTCAAACATTTGAATGAAGCTATCAAAATTATCCCCCTTTTTAAACTGTGGAAGAAATGTACAGACTTTTATGCTTCTGGGGTCCTGTTACTCACTTCCCCATTACCTCCATGACTCTGGCAAAGAGTCAGCATTTCCCTCTCATGCCTCCTCTGCCATTCATTTTCCTCAGCTTGTAGACTCTTCATTTCCTCAGCTTCTTCTAGTTCCATAATCCTGGCCTCCAACTCAAGTCTCTTTAGCTCCAGCTGGATTTTTAAGTCCACTGCAGAAAGGTTGAGCTGTCCATTCTCCGAGGATATTGTATCTCTACTGTCAGTCTGATTGCCCTCCAGGCTGCTGTTTTCTGATGCAGCTGTAACCAAGGCTGCAATCAGGTCTGCCTTAGTCAGGTTTCCATGCACCAGTCCCCTAGCCTGGCACATCTCCGCTAGCTGGCTCCTTGTCAGCTTTCCATACTCTTCTGCTGACATGCTGCCTGCTCACCCTGACTAACACTAAGCTAACAAAAAATAAAATAATTGTGATCTGAACTCTGAGTATACACTGCATGGCTGTTTTAGAGTACAAAACACTTTTAGAGATCACTGTACATAAGCTACAGGAATTCGCACTACCCACACCACTACAAGCCAATTAGTATGTGAAGTAGATCCCACCACTGCCACCAAAATGTGACGCTCGTCCCCTGGCCCAGCAATAAAGGAGCCTCAATCCCACCACTGCCACCACTTGTGATGACCGTGCCCTGGCCCAGCAATCAAGGAGCCTCAATCCTCACCACTAATACCAAGAAGGTCATCTCATAGAAGAGAGGAAAGGATAACTAATACACACAGTAAAGTACAATTTCCCTTAAGTGCACACAGAGATCACAGTCAGTCTGGGGCTGGTTGCTCCCTTGCTCACCAAGTCCCCAGTAAGACTCCCCATTGGCACAGCTATAGGGTCCAGGTTTTAGCCTAACTGGGCAAGCTAAAACCTCTAGTACCCTCTCTGTCCAACCAGTGCTTCGAGTCTCTGCCCAGGTAGCTGATACATACACACACAAACACTTTGAGAAAAGGTTATACAACCACACAGACTTTCCTGGGAAAAGGCTGGCACAGGTTCTCCAGCTGTGCCCCTATTACCCAGACCAAACAGTAGTAATTCTTGCCAACACTCAGTTAATTATCAGCTACTAAAAGGCCCTTAAAAGGGTTTCCAATTATTACTGTGCAATATTATAATCCAATGGTAGTATAACTAATCAGTCTCAAGGCTTATTGGAAGGGCTTATTACAATACACTCTATAAATATATATAACATACTCCAAAGCATATAAAAATATTTAATAATAAATAATTAAAACACAAGACAAAACTACTACACCACAGAGATATCTAAGAGTTAAGAGATCACACAGAAACTTCAAATGATACAGTAGGACAGGTCTGATTTCAAAGAAAAATATCTAATTAATCTTTACTAGCTTTAACTATTCCTACAATAAATCACAGTGCTAAAACTTACATGTGAGCATAAGGCAGAGTGCTGATAAGTTGGATATCAAGATCAAAATGCTCTCCAGTCTCTCACTGAACAATAGTTTTTAAACACTAACAGCTCTGCTGAGGCCCTCCCAAATTACATCATTTTGACACTTAAGTTTTCCCTGTATTCATATTGCATCATCTTGACACCTGGTCTGAGCTCTCAGGCCACAAATTGCATTATTTAGCAATCTAACACCTGCTCAGAAACGTACAACAATATAAGTCATTTCACATGTATACTCTAAGAGAAACCAGAGCAATAAAGCACATTCCACATCTAAATTCTGGTCATAAACTTTAGCCTTAAAACAATGGGCATGAAACCTTCATTCATAGGTTCATAGGTTCATAGGTTCATACTAGGCTATCTGCCCTGGGGCAATTATAAGCCTAGCCCGATTCTGTATGGCTTACGCCACCCCTTGATTTGAGTATACTGTGCCCTTTTTAAGGTTTAGTTTACTGTGCCTCTGTCTAATAGTGACACGGGAGTAATCCCTGGGACAAACCTATGATTCCCCCATCCACCTATTGAGATTCGTCTTGAAGAAATTCAGTGAGGTGCTCTGCTTCACATGAGCTGGAATTCTATTCCAGAGTGAAGGGAGCCTCTGGGTTGTGAACCTGTCCCTCCAGCAAGTTCTATTTATTTCTGTGCTGAGGTTCAAGTCCCTCGAGCGTGTGGCTCTAAGGGATTTAGATTTACTGAGGAGGAGCATGTCCATTAATTCTGGATTTGACATAGCTTTGTATGTCAGGCATAGATCGCCTCGAAGTAGGCAGTATGCAACTGAGTAGAGCTGGAGTTTTTTTTACCGAGCAGCATATGGCATCTGTTTGAGACCCTTGATCCTCTTGGTGAGATACTTTTGGGGTCTTTCTAATTGCTGCAGGTGTCGGGTAAGGTACATCCCAAAGGGGCATTGTATTCTATGATGGGCCTGATGAGGGATGAAAAAAGGCACGATTACCTCTCTTGATCTAGATGTGAAACCCTTCGTGATGAGGTGGGCTATGTAGAAGGTCTTTCTAACCACTTTCGCAATGTGGTTTTCAAAGGAGAGATTGCTATCAACTTGGGTCCCCAGGTCCCTAATAACTTTCTCTGTACTTAATGGGTTTCTGCCTATGTGGTAATTTGTGGGCACATTATTTTTGCCAAAGGGTATGACTATACATTTTTTGGCATTTAGCTTTAAACCATGGTGCTGGCACCAGTTATCTGTCTCTGTGAGACCATTTTGAAGGAAGTTTGTGTCAGCTGGAGAGTCGATTATGGTGCCCAGTTTGCAGTCGTCTGCGAACTTGGTGAGCCATAGTCCTCCCACGTTTGCCTGTACCTCAGAAAAGTATATACAGAACAAGAGTGGTCCCAGGACAGAACCCTGTGGGACACCACTTGTGACTGGTTTCGAGTCTGACATGGCTCCAGCAACTCTCACTCTGTGGGTTCTGTCTTTGAGCCAGTTTGCAACCCATCTTGTGACATAGGGGTTTATATTTAAGCTGGATAGCTTATCTATGATGCCCAAGTGGGGTATTGTGTCAAATGCCTTTAAAAGGTTCAGATAGGCTGTGTGGACTACCTTCCCTTCATCTATGGCTTTGGTGACTGTTTCGAAGAAGTCAACCAGGTTCAAAAGGCAGGATCTGCCCTTGACAAAGCTGAACTGGGTAGGATCTAGTGTCTGTAGGTCCCCAATGTCTTTGTTTATGAGCTCCATGATGATCCTCTCCATAGCCTTGCAGACTAAGCTAATCAGGCTTATGGGACGATAATTTCCAGGGTTCGTAGAGGCTCCACCTTTATGGAGTGGGACCACTGTTGCTGCACGCCATTCTGTGGGCACATATCCTGTAGTGAGGCTGAGATTGTATAGCTGTTTTATTTGAGGGATTAGTTCCTCTTGGAGTTCATGTAGGACGCAACCTGGGATGCCATCTGGTCCCATGGAAGCAGTGTTTTTTGCTTTGGAGAGGGCAGCCTTCACCTGAGCATCAGAGATGTTTGGGAGGCAGCCCTCTGCTGGGATAGATACTTGCTCTTTTGGGGGGAGGGGGTGGAGAAGTTTGCACTGAACCTGTCTGCCAGGATATTGGCGATGTCTGTGGGTTCAGTGTATTTTTTGTCATTTAGAATCAACTCAGAACAAGTCTGGGAGTTGCAGGTTCCTAATATAACTGAAAAAAGCCTTATGATTGTTTTTGGTGTCCTGTGCAATTTTTCTCTCGAAGCTGGCCTTGGAGGATTTTATGAGGGATCGTAATTTTTTGCTAGTACTGATCAGAGATGCCTTCCCTATTAGGGATTTTGCTCTATCATGTAGTAGCTTCCTCCTTCTGTTGTACAGTTTATTTATGGCAGGGGTCCACCAGACTGGATGCCTGCCTTTGGATGATTGGGTCTAGGTTTTGTTTGGGATAGCATGATCCATGCATTCCTGGAGATGTCTGTAGAATGCACTTATATAGGATTCTGCAGTTTGGGCCATAGTTTCCACTGGCCCTGGGGCCTTGAAGGATTCCACTTCGGTTTTGAGAAGTGAGAAGTTCACTTTTGAGAAGTTTTTCACTGTGGTTTTCTGGGCTGGGGGTGGGGTCGGGATGTGGACATCCAGTGAAATTAATTTATGGTCTGATCTTACCAATGAGGGATATACTTCTGGTGTGGAGCATAGAGTCCCCATGTTGGTAGTGATCAGGTCTAGTATGTTGTCCCCTCTTGTGGGAGTGGTGACTAGTTGTTCCATAGCATTTGAGTTTATAATTTCCAGGAACCTTTGGGCTAAGGTGCTGGGGCTTGAGTAATGTTCTCAGTCAATGTTTGGGTAGCTGAAGTCACCCAATATAATGGTGTTCAGAGAGATCTTCATGTTCTCCAATGTTTTCAGGAAAGCCGAGTGGGATTCCTGACTTTGAGAGGGTGGTCTGTAGGATGCTATAATCTTAAAAGCAGTCTTGCCCACTGTTTGTTGCACATGGATGGTCTCCGATACTTCGTGCAATGCCACTAACCTGGAGGTGTGGATATCCTTGATAAATATGGAAACTCCCCCTCCTTTTGTGGTTCGGTCTGGGTTTTGGGGCCGAAAAGCATGATATGAGGTATAGCCTGGTAGTGCTGGGGTGCTCTCTGGAGCCTTGAACCAGGTTTCTGTCACTGCACGGATATCGATGTTTTCCATACTGAGGAGAGCTTTGAGTGCGTGCATCTTGAGGTTAAGACTTCTGGCGTTAAGCAGCATTACCCTTAGTTTCTTGTTCCTTGTGCTGTCTATGGGGGTGGGTTTGACTTTTGAGCCTTGCCTAAAAAAGGCACTATGGGGGTGGCAAGAGCCTTAGTCATCACTGTGTCACTCATCAGGGCTGACCATTAAGAAAATGATAATAATGAGTGTGGGCAGGATTCAGCTACAAAATGGATGACATTTTGAATCATAGGTCCAGACTCACTGGAGCCGGATTCTAACATGAAAGGGTCACAACATGCTTCACTGGGCCAGTAGAGTGCAATGTTGTCACATATTTTGCAGTTCCACATTTCACAGTATTCTTTTACACTCAAGAAAACATGCCTGTATTTTTACATTTATTTACAAATGCCAGAATTATATATCAAATTCTATTTGACTAGGCTGGCAGCCTTCATCTATCTCTCCCCAATCATCACAGGCAGCTTCTATCTCCTCAATTCAATAAACTCCTATTGATTGTAAAATTTGCCCATTTAGAGCTCAAAAATTTAGTGGTCACACCTTATGCAGCTAAACACCTTCTGTGCTCCTGCCATTAAAAGGGTTTTGTTTAAGCTGGACCTATGATTCAAAATGTCATCCATTTTGTAGCTGAATCCCTGCCCACACTCATTATTATCATTTTCTTAATGGTCTGCCCTGATGAGTATCACAGTGATGGCAAACTGAACAGGTTGGATCAGAGATTATTGTTCTCACAGTTTGCAGTTCCTTTTGTTAGCTCACTAGGCTTTCTCAGGCAAGTTGAAAGACATAACTCCTCTAACATGTCCTTGATCTGCTCTGGGACTCTTCTAAATTGGTTGAGTTTGGTATATTTCCCATGGGATGTGCAATCTCATCTGATGGTTCTAAAAGTTGTGAAACAATGGAAAGAAAATTGGCACTTCAAATTCAGAGGTCATGGTTTTCTACCAAAAGGAGTGGATTATTCTTTTGAGGCAAGAATAGAGCAGCTACTTATGGTCAAGGAGTTTAAGTATCTTGACATCTTATTTTAGACTGAGGGTAGATTGGATTGCAGAGTGACCAGTAGACTGGAGTATCAGTTACAATACTGCAGCTTCAATTTGACAGTGGTGGTCACCTGATAGCTGAAGCAAAGCACAGATTTCAAATTTGCCTTTGCCTATACTCCAGATAATTGTAGGCAATGGCCTAGTGGATGTGATTGTAGATTCATTTGGCAGAAATTAAGTTCCTTCACATGGTTACTCTGTTCACTTTCAGTGATCGATCGTGGAGCTTAGCAGTCAGAGTAATGTCACTACTGTTCTATGTTGAGAGGAGTCTCTTGAAGTAGTCATGACATATGCCCACCCTTCTAGGTTTTAAAATTGCTTTACACAATCACCTTACTACTCAACCAAGCCAACATAGCAAGTACATATTCTCCAAGGGCAAAATGTACAATTATTCACCACTGTTTTATCCTTCAACTATATAATTCAAAGAAGTAAATGCCGCCAATGGTATGCACAGTCCAAAGCTATCATCTACTTATTTGCTTTGCATTTAGTCTGTGGTGTCTTCTTATAGTGTCTTTATTTGTGCACTTGTGCTATGACAGAGGCAGATGACTGTTCTTTGAAAGCAAGTACATTAAGTCCTGAACTATTAGAGTATGTATAGGCTATGTTGTTATAAAAAGTGAAAGGTTCCTTTAAATTTGTGATCATGTAGCCTGACACAGATTCATCTAATCAGGTCTGAAATAAAATATAGCCAAACTGTTAAGAAAACTGACCTAAGATATAAAATTCTGAAAAGAAAAATAGCTCTCTTAGTTAATTGACTTAAAGGTAAAGTGAGAGCTGTTGTGCAAACCATTGTGTTCAAGTTGTTGTTCATGCTTCCTTTGGAGAAGAAAAATGATTTCTGTTAATGTCTGAAAGAGGATCACTGTTTTTATTTAAATTCATCTTGTACTTTCCTAGCAAGGATAAGGAAGAGTGTAAATATTGATAAGAGACTAAAAACCTTTTGTAGGTATTTCTCCAAGATGTAAAAAATCATGGCAAGGTACAGTGATACAATATATAGTCATTAACACCTAACCTTTACAGACAATGATTGATTAACACTATACAGTATATGTTCTTTGCTGCTTTTTATTTTCAATGTACTCATCATTTCTTTATGGAATCATAACATATTTTTGCTTCTACACCATACACATCATATTTTGGATCCTATACTACACTATGCTGTACTATATTACACTATACTATACTATACTATACTATACTATACTATACTATACTATACTATATAAAATTGTTATTGCAGTCTTTCTTTGTACAGAAACACTTAGTGCATCACCAGATGTGCATTTGTAGCTCTCTATGCAACAGATCATACTATTGTGTGTGTTTTTTTTTTTTTGTGTGTATGTGTTGACACGTTCATTCTGAACAAAGTTTTATAATTATCTGCAGCTGCTGACTTCAAAGTGATGTAGCTGAAGGAACCTATAGGTCGAGGTAACTGGAATGGCAGTCAATTACTGTTTAATGGTGATAAAACAACAACTAGGATCAGTACCTTCCATCAACAAACTGCCTCAGTACACATGTATTATAGCCATTTAATTGACTCATACATTATATGTCCAATTATAAACAGATAGTACTAATAATGTTATAATGGGCGGCCACGGTGGTGCAGTGGTTAGAGTTGCCACCTCACAACAAGAGGTTCTCCAGTTCGACCCTCGGTTGGAGTGCCTTCTGTGCGGAGTCTGCATGTCCCTCCCTGTGGTCGTGTGGGTTTCCCCCGGGTGCTCTGTTTTCCTCCCACATCCGAAACACATGCTGTAAGTGGATTGGACACTCTAAATTGGCCCTAGGTGTGAGTGTGTACATGTGTATGTCTTCTGTGGAAGGTTGGGCACCGGGCTGGCAACTCGACACCGTAAAACTCCACTGCCAATCATGAGCAGACAGGTGATCTGCTGTGGCGACCCCTAACTGGGAAAAGCCGAAAGAAGACGAAGTATTAATACTATTACATATATTATATACTAATACTACAAATAGTAGCAGTCATGATAATGTATTTCATAATGCTTTACATAAGGTGTACTAGCTCCGTCAAGCCAGCTTAGTAATGGTTTAAACTGATAATTGAGATAATTCCCTTTCATCCTCTAGGTCTGGCAAACCATCTCAATGTTAGTATAACATTGTGGCTGAAGTCAGTGACATTCTTTTACAGAGTGCCTTGATACCCCTCGTTGTAGCCACTTTATTTACAGTATGGAACTCAGATGTCTGATTGTAATCTAATAAAAAATAATAATGACAGTAATGTATTTCAGTTTGTTTTCTTCAAACACACAGTACCCTGTCAAGCCAGATTGACAAAAAATGACAGCTGGTTCAGCCATTTTCATCTAAAGACTGTCTCTCTGCCTACCAAATTGCAGCCACATAATTGATTGTCTACACCTCAGATGTCTGACTGTGATCAAATTAATGAATAAATGCAAAAACAGTGAATGCAGTAAAATGTTTCAGCACACTTATATTAGATGCTTACAGTGAAACCCACTGCAACCCAACTGCATGACTACACACACACACACACACACACACACACACACACACGCACACACACACACACACACACACACACACACACACACACACACACACACACACACACACACACACACACACACACACACACACACACACACACTGTATTAATGTCTGAAGATCAAAAAGAGGAAAAAGAATGGCAGCCTCAAGCGCCATGCATGGTCACTCAACCTGGACACCACATGAGGTGCATTTAAGGGCATTATGGTAGTTCAGTGTAAGGTAACATTATTATTTCCAGTTGACAATATGGGCTTCAGAGTAGCTGCACAATGTGCAACACTGAACATCACCTCCCAGCCCATGAATATCTGGACATGAGCATCATGAAATCAACTATAGCTGATAATACAGATTATATGATTATAGGCACTGTTCAGAGACAACCACATACATTCACCTCATTACCATAATTATAGAACTACAAAGTCTAATTTAGTGTGATAAAACTATGGCTGTCTTATTTGGGAAACAGGGTTATGGTGAATAATTTATCAGATAAGAATATTGTGGATACGATTGTATACTACCAGTTTGCTATCATGTTATTATATATAGCCTAGAATATCACTGACCAGAATCCTGAAACAAGCATACTTAAAGACTAAAATGATGAAACCCATGATATCAAACTCCCACACCTGCCCCCTCCCTTGCAGGGCCAATGTTAGCATTTGTTCCTGTATCCACAGTAACAGTGAGTTTCAGAATTCAGTGTTTTTTCAGACTTTTGGGTTTCAGCATTTTAGTCATTTGATATGTTTGTCTAAGCATTTTGATTGTGCTAATTCTGGTCATCAGTAACATGATAAGTAAACCAATGCTACAATATATGCAAACTGACAACAGACAGACCTACTAGAAAATGGACCTCAGCACTGCAGTGAGCACAGATGGGTGCAAAGAATCAAAAAAGACAATAGCCAAGTAAAGGACTGTGTGAGGTAACACTGCATGAGGCATAAGGCAAAACAGGAAACTGACAAACTGGGTGTTGGGGGCTGCAACCTGACAGGGTTGTAAATGGCAGTATACGGTTGTACATGCAGGTTTAATTCTGCAGTGAGGTTCAACCTGAAAAGCTGCACTAGGGTGGCTCAACCAGATAGAGCAGAGGGAATGCAGTCAGTCCAGGTTACTGTCTTTCAACGTGGGACTAACAACAGAGTGCCATATACTCATGAACTGCATAACCCTGATGATATAAGATATGTGGACTGTAAGGCTTGGACCAGCTGCTGTGTGTCTCTCTGTCTAGCAGCAAGCAAAGCATGCCCACTGCCAACATGCCCTGCTGCCTATTGTACAGTGAGTGTTGGAATGGTGACACCATAGTAACACAAATAGCTGTGACCACCAAAAAGGGACTGGGGACAGTACTTAAACTGCCTGCTGACTAATGGCTCACGATTGTTTGTTACAATGATGCAGACATACACTGATATAGACATGTAACCCACAGGTATACCCATCTTGTTATGGGAACAAAGGAAAAGCAATAGTGGAATAGTTCACCACAGAAGAGATGGCAAGCAAATCCTTGAGATGAGGAAAACAGACAAGTTCTTCCATGATCAGCTGTTTTAGGGAATGGTGCAGGATATCAAAACAGTGGGTGGCCATAATAAGATAATAATGCAGCTGCATCACATGACCACCAATATGTTGCTACATGCCACTTCCAAGGTACATGAAATTGACAGGTAGATAACTGTTAGCCTCATAGAGGCAGATAAATTACAGGTATTTTTCTGTGGGAAAGGTGAGAAAAACCTAGATATTGTTGAAGGGCTGGAGACAACTTCCCATGTGTCTGTAGGGAGCACACTGGGTTAATAGTAGCATGTGAAGTCACTGTAAAACACTGACATACAGCTTTGAATGGCTTGCCCATAAAAATACATATGCATATCTGTCACCATGAGACATTTAGAGCTGTAAAAGTGACAGATTGGCCCACATGCATGTGTGTGCATATGCTATGTATACAATTGGCATGCAGCAGTCTGTGTGTCATATGGTAGTGGATGTTACACATATGAACCAGCATTGACATAAGTATGGTATCTGTGTTCTTTCACAACTTCTACTGGTACAGACTCAAGCACAACAGATCAAAACATGTCCAATGTCAGCTTTGGAGATTCTGTCCATGTCAGTCCCACCCAAGCTACAGAGATGTCATTAAGACAGACAACATAAATGTACCTTGCTACCATGTCCACTAAACATAGGAAAGAGATGTATAGGAAGTTCTTACCACAATTCCTCCAAGACACTTGATGACCTCAATGCCACCCTTGACTTCAGTAGTGGATATTCAAGTCAGTCATTCTGGCACAGATGGCCCTTATTCACACCATGATAGAGATGTTGAGTTTGCTGTATTGCCTAGGTGAGGAAGTGTAACCACGTTTGGGACTGTGAAACATCCTGTAGTTCATGCAGAGATTATCATGGCATGTAGGAAGCTGAAGAAGCCATTGAGGACAGTGATGACTCATCTGCAGACATTGGTACAGCCATAAGGAATCAAGCAACTGGCCATTATGTCCATGCTAGGAGATAGATGCTTGTGGCCTAATCACATGCCAGAGTTGTGGAGATTATAATCTCTGTCCTGGTGACTGCTTCACTTTCCATTCTGTCTAAGGTTGCCTCTGCCCCTGGGCACGTATGTACGCTCTCAGTAATGACCCACAATCTTCGTGCAGGCACAGTTCCCATGGTGAGCCACTCAGGGTCCCACAGTTCAGAATAATCATACTATCCTGGTGTTTTACCATGACTAACATCTACCTCTGCCCATTCATGAAGTCATGAATATCACTTTACTTACAAATGAAGTGTGGGGGTCCATCAGGAATTCTGTACATTTCCACAATGTGGTGTGACATTTTCTGGACAGTATGGCTGAAATCCTGGCACTGTGGGCCAGATAATACACCCAGCCAGTGTTCAACTCAAGAAAGCTAAACCTTCATTATTGGAGGATATGAACCCTAATTCCCCCAGCCTTCCATCCATGTGATAAAACCCACCTCCCATAATCCTTCTACCTATGTTAGCTTTGCTATCCTCAGTCACTGTGCTTCTCTCCATATGTACAAATGACAATGACTGTGTTTTACCCAGTGTGTGGCCTGTGTGGGTGTGGTATTTGATGAACTTCACAGCCAGTCAATGTACTATACTTCATAGCCTGGGTGTGTTTTACTGCATGCATCAGTTATATTGCAAATTTTCCTTGCCACTGTCCACATCTGTTAACCAGACATTGCCCCTTTGTCAGTGCATTAGATATTGCACCCTTTCTGCATACATTCGGTATCACAACAGACGTTTCCCATAAGAACTCCTTACCTGCCTCCCCTCATCACTGCTGCTGTAGCTATATGTTGCAATGCTAAGGTGTCTCTGCTTTCTAGTGCCATATCATGTAGCATGCTGTACATCACAGATATCTTGCTACAGATCTCCAAAGCAAGCTACATTACACAACCTGATATATTCAAGTAGCGGAAGCTGACATTGAGAACTCAGACCATACATTCTGTGATTTCCCATGGTTCTGTAGCCAACTTGGTTTTAATGGACATCTTGAGATAATGTAGAAATTCTCTCACACTTACTGACAATGACGTACTACTTAAATGACCTGACACAGTCTTAGAGACATTCAGTTATTTAAAGATATTGTAGAAAAACTCCCATATTAAGACACTGCAATTAATAAGCTTGTAGTTACTACCACAGAATACCGCACTAAACCCATCACTCAAGGTTCACCAAACACATACATGTACATATGCTAAGGGTCTTAAAAGTAACCTTCCTAAATGTAACCAAAGAAACAGCCTCAGCAACTCACAATCACAGGACATGCATCTAAGAGTCAACGAGTTTCAGTTCAAAAGCACATAAGGCAAACTTCCATCCAATCAAACATCCTAGACATTGGTGACTCCATTGTGAGACACATAAATGCACCACTCACCAGGCAGTGCAAGCAGAGAGTCACTGCCAATTACCTATCAGCTGCTACAATTTGCCATATCATGCAGACACTCAAATATTTGCACCACAACTACACATATGAGACAGTCTTAGTACATGTGTGTAAATGAGTTGAGACACACTTCTGTTACTATATATAAAGAGAGACATGGCAGATCTCTTAGAATATGTGTCTGAGGAAATTAAAACTTAGCCTTAAACAGCATTTTACTTTCACGAAGAATGGTGCTGCAATATGAACAAGATTATTGGCTGCAACAAATGGCTTAACTTTGGGTGTCATTCAGACATGTCTAGTATATATCACCCTCAGAGAAGAAGGTACACAGTCCTAACTGCTTTGCCAGGGATGACCTGCACCTATCCCCACAAGCCTTTTGTACATTGGTCAAATCCTTATCACCCCATAGTGCCTTTTCATAGGCAACTTTTGTCCTTAAAAGCTTCTCACAAGACAAAACAGAATCTAAACAACATGAAGATACTGTGTTCAATTCTAAGAGCCTTAACAAAATAAATAAAAATAAATAAATAAATTTTAACTCCCTACAAGAACTACTTACCCTGAAAAATATCAATATATCAATATATCAATATATCAATATGTCAATATATCAATATATGAATTGTTATGGAGACTTACTTCAATATCATTGAGAGCATTCCATGAATGCATGGAGTTTCTATGCCTACCACATGTTTAGACCCACTGCATTAGGATAAGGCACTAAAGGAGGTGGTGTCTCCATATTTGTGAAGGAATGAGTTACCTCTAGACTAGTTTGACAAGATAACAATCTGGAACTTCTCCACTTCCAACTAACCATTAACAAGGCCCCCTATCAAACCATGGTTAACAGTTGTACCCTTTCTTTATCCCCCTTCTGACTATAACTCCTACATAACTAGTACAGAGTCCCTATGCATTAAGCTAAATACCATTTATTATAGAATTTCAACTACCCCTCTATTAACTGGGAGATGTATATCCCCCAGATTTAATAAACTCCATGTAGGAATAGTGTACGTCCTACATGGAGTGCACTGCGGCCATGTCTGTAGCCCCCCCCCCCTCAGCAGCGTGCCTTGCTTATTAATGAAAGCATGCTGCTGAGAGAGAGACATGTAACACAGTTACAGAATCAGTGTAGGGGGGTGTGTTATAGTGACTGCAGATGAGTAACACAGCCCCTGCACTGTGAAAGTGCTGGATGACACTTAAATAATAAAGTGAAATATGTTTAAATAATTAAAAAAATTTTTTTTGTATTTGCATGGTACAGCACGCACTTAGCAATAGATACATGCCAGACATCTAAAATTAGAAACTGGATGCATTTAATTATTTTGGAAAGGTCAAGTTTAGGCATAGCTAAGCAGGTTTGTGTGGTGCAGTGCTCAGCAGTGCTTAAACATAACTTTGATCTCTATAGAAATGTATAGTTGTAACCACCATGTCCTCAGTAGATGAATGGTCTGAGTCACGGCCTTGTGTGCAGTAGGTGCATGGTTCGAATACAGGCCATTCAGCTTTTACATGCAATTGGAAAATGTTATAAAAATATTATTTTATTATGTATACATTGACATTTGTTAACTGGGTTAGTCCAGCTGGACCAGAAGTCCATTTTCAGTGGACACCCAAGGATAAAAGCCCCAGTTACACACAAGTGTCCAATACATTAAAGTCACATTCCAAGATAACGTAGTTAAATGCATAAGTTTAGGAAATATAAAAGTAAAATAGGTATACATAATAATAAAGTATCATTAATGAACAATTACTTTCAATATATATTTTTAATTTTGATTTGACCGTAGCTAAGGTCTGCTAAGCATTGCTAAGCCAAGCCAAGCAATGCCTAAACAGGAACCATTTTACCAGTACTTAGAAATGCGCAGCTCCACTGAGCTGGTTTGGACACTGCTAAACAATGGCCCTTTAAGGAATCCTCAGCTCAACTAAGCTGGTTTGTGCAATGCTAAGCATTGCTAAACATTGTCAGTTTAAACACTGCTCAGCTAAGTTTAGCTGGTTTGCGCAAAATGGTCCAATGGCAGGAAAGGGTGTGAAAATAGCCTTATTTAAGCTGAACAGGCTGGAATACAGCCAGAACCTGTTGGTGTTTAATCACTGCAGGAGCTATGGCTTGAGTCAGAGAGGGAGAGCACTTTTGTCCACAGCTCTGGGTCAGGTTGAAGTCCAGGGTTGTGGCTGGGCTCCTTGTTAAAGACCATGGCAACAAACTGCTGCAGGGCCAGTACCAGAGCTCTGAATACAAGTCTGAGGCCTGGGACCATCTGTTATGTGACCTCACCAATGCCACTGGAATCCACCACACAGATGAGCAGGTGCATCATCATTATGACAACCTGAAGCTGAGGAAGGGGGTGCCCTTGGCCCAATGGATCCAAGATGCTTGGGCCAGGAATGCCCCAGAAGTTTGTAAGTAAGGAACCATTGTATTATAAAAGTCTAGCATGGATATATAATACACAGGTATGCATAATGGTGTGTTTCCCTTAAACAGCTGCAGAGGAGAGGACTCGCAACTTGGGGACCAATGAGTGGCACCTTGCGAGGCTACGTTGAGAATGTGGTGAGTACAGATATATCTTGCAATATATAGTAATATTAATAAGAAAGAGTATTGTAGTAACTGCCAGAAGGTATAGTCTGTTCTGACTGTAGTGCAATAACAGTAATAATGTGTAGGAATGACATGTGTATACAGTATTAATACTAATGGTCTGGTAATAAAGAACACTGACATTCTAAATGTGAAAGGAATAAATGACATCCATTCATGATCTACAGGAAATACAGTACAACTGCAGTTGTGAAGGTGAAAGTGTTAGTATTGCATAGGTTCTGCAATAACAGCAAACCATCAATTCATGCATTATTTAAACTGGAGTACAATGAAGTTTGTCAAATGTATACCACTGATTGTGTTATGTCACTCTCAATAAAGCTGTCTTCTGGCAATTGTTGTGTGTATTCTGTTCTGTTGTTGAAGATGTCCAAGTTAACAGGTGTTGCAAAGCAAATATGGGTATAACACCATGAAGTGACTGAAGTTTAGTTGCAAAAGAACCGTTATGCTAAATTGTAGATGTGGAGCTGTAGTACAATATAGAATGTAATTTGATAGATGTTATGCACTAACATGTGAACCTTGAATAGTAATGTGTAAGGTCTTATAGTGTTTTCCCATCAGGTTTGTCTGCTGTTAACCTTTGCATTTCAGCTATATGCATTCTTGAATGTAAGTATGCTGATGCAGGCAAGTATGACACAGTAGTAGCTGTAGACTGCAAATATAGCACCTGCAAATGAATATGGATCAGGTAGGCATCCCAGCACCCTGATATGGTCTGTACAGATCACACATATACCCATCCACTAGAGGTTAATTGTTTACACCTGCATTCCAAGTATTAAAACACACTTCACCTACTATCTCTGTCATGCTTGAATCTCATGCATGTATGTTCAGCTCTCACTGCAGTCTCCTGTGACACTCTGCTGATATTACCAGGTCAGACTTTGTCAGCACGTGAGCTCTAGGCACATATCAGTCAGCCAACACACAGCAGTGGTCCAGTAGCTCAATGTGATAAGCAATGCATATGTAGTTATTTTTCCACACACAGGCCATGGTTTGAATCCAGGCACCAGTAGTAGGATTTATTTATAGTAACAGACAAGTAGTACTGACTATTTATAGAAACAGTCACGTACTGAGAACAGATATTCCCCACAAAGGACATACAGGTAAAGAAATGTCTGTAGTAGCTGTATGAAGGGAATACTAATGTCTACCATGCCTATGAATAACAGCAGAATAGCTATATACTCTATGCACTGGTGCATGATACATGTGTCTTAAGTGTCACGCTGTCATGTATAGTAATCAATGTTGCCAATAACCTTGGACACAGATATAAATCCAGTTGAAGTATGCCATTAGCACACTTACACAACATCAGTGCAGGGTGCACCTTGTTAATCATATATGTTACCCTGCCATGCATGAGTCCCCTGTAGTTATGTACCTATAGTTCTTACAGCTTGGACCATACCATGCCATGTCAACAGCTTGAGAAGTATGTAAGTTTTGACTCCCCCACCCCCTTCTCCTTCACCCCATTCCAAACTACATAAAATCACTCCTTTCTAAGATCAGACCTGCTGTCTAGCTGCTGATAAACTACCTAATGAATTCCTTAAAACTGCTGCCCCCTCAATAGCCTATCCCATATCAGTCCTGATCAACCACTCATTCTTTGAACAAAATGTTTCCTATCTATGGAAAATATCTCACATTATTCCCCTACACCAAGGTGGCCCCTCTAAGGATCTAACTACTGTCCCATAGCCATCCTTTTCCCTCTAGCCAAGATCTTAGAAAAATGCAATCACTCCCAACTCCTTGGCCACTTCCTTAATCACAACCTCCTCTTCCCCACACAACATTGCTTTAGGCCAAAACATAGTACCAGCACTGCCCTACTATCTTTCACAAACACCATTCATGGTCTCATAAACAGAGACCAAATGGTCTCCTCCATATTTATTGACATGTCAAAAGCCTTTGACACCATCTTCCACCAAAATGGCCTCAACACATCAGCCCTGTCCTGGTTCCATAGTTATCTGTCTAACCATCAGCAAGCCACCAAATGGGAAAACAACCTCTCCACCCTTCTAACCATCACTGTTGGCGTACCCCAAGGATCCATACTTGGCCCCCTTCTCTTTACAATTTTGACTAACAATTTCAGCTCTGCAACCCAACTAGCCTCCATAGTCCAGTACATCGACAACTCTACACTAATCTGTGCAGCCCCCACCCCCCAGGACATACAAACAAAAATGAAAAAATCTTTCAAGGATATAGAAGACTATCTCACTAACCATCAACTCATACTTAACCCTAACAAAACCAAATTAATTTTTTTCAGTTATAATAAATACAAAGCATGTCTGACCCCACTTTCAATCCTTTCCACAAACAAAACCAAAATAGAACCCACCAACCAAACCAAACTTCTAGGTGTCACAACTGATGAAAACCTAAGGTTCGATACCCACATCTCCCACACCATCAAAAAAATCCACTCCAAACTAGGCATCCTATGTAAAATTAAACCTTACCTTACAGAAAGTGCCAGACTACCCACTTCCCACACACAACTACTCTCCACCCTCCTGTATAGCTCACAAGTCTTTACAAATATTCATAAATCAGACCTAAATAATCTAGAATCATGCTACAACAAAATTGCCAAATTTGCTATAGGCCACCCTTACAGAACCCATCACTGCTCTGTACTTTCACAACTCAAATGGTTAAATCTACCAACCTTCTAACATTAAACTAACTGTCCATAGCCCACAAAATAATTCACCAACCAAATGACTGCCCAGCACTCATTAACCAGGTCTAACCCAACAGCAATCCTAGATCATTAAGATCCTCAAATAAACTATTGTTAAAGATTACTCAGACCCACAACACACAAGGCACTGCCCTCTTCTCCTATAAAATTGTCAAACTCTGGAACACTCTACCTCAACCTATAGCTAAAAAACCCAGCATTTATGAGTTCAAACATCTCCTTAAGGATCATCTAGCAAAACACTGGTTCTACTCCTGCCATGCTCCTGACTAGGCCACCTACTACTCTCTTACATTACCTTAAACTAGCTCATTCTCACTGCTACAGTTATTAATTGCTGAAGGCCAACCTGGTTCAACACTCAGTTTCAGTTAGCATTATAAACACATATACTGCTTTGTCTTACAATTGTTATGTAGACTACATTGCTCTTTGTTGACATACTGTATCACACTGTTCTTACTATTAAGTCATGCTATTAATGTCATCTCAAACTGTGTCACTTTTGTTAAATTTGTTAATTATTGTTATGTAGCTAATTACTTTACTGATTTTGCTTTGTACATTGTTAATTTAATTAATATCTGTTCAACTTGATTGTTCAAGACTGGCTATTTGTATGTATAGAGCATTTCTCCCCGGGCCTCTGCTGAAAAAGGGCCACGTGTCCAGTCAGACATTACCCTGAAAAAAATGAAATAAATAAATAAATAAATAAACTGCTACAGAAGCTATAGGGCACATGCAGATGTAAAGTAAGGGCAGATCTGTAGACCATTCGGCAGTACTGTTGTAAAAAATATAGCATATACAGTTGTTAATGAAATGCCCCCCCCCCCGCCCCTTATCTGCATCACAAATTATTATTCTTATACTACGGTATGGTTTCATTTACACATATGTTGTTCTCATAGCTGAATGTTGGGTTCAACTTGGGCCACGTGTTGTATTATTGGTTATATATTTCAATTGTTGCATACTAACTTACTTTGTTGAAATTTCACTGTTGTTGGCCATTTGTCATAACTGTTACTGGCATGCTCTTAAAATAATGACTGTTATTCCAACTGGAACACCTATGCATGCTGTTGTAACTAAAGTTGAAATATTTTGTTCATGACTAACCAATGCACCTTGACAAACATCAACATCATAGCACGATTGGGTTGGCCGGTTCCCTCTGATCTGCTTATCCCACCTCATCTGGCTGTGGCACTGGGTCCCAACACATCTGAGACCCAACTTGGAGCTGCTCCTTCTGCTGGTCCTGCACCAACCTTGGGTGGAACCACCTCAGGGATGGGGCCCGTCCCACCCCTGGGCGTGGGTGCTGACAGGAGACTGTCACCCGGAATCAAGTTTTAGGTATGGTGCACAGGGTCATCCAATGTGATCTGAATGATAGATTGTGCCAGATCTAGGGCAGACTAGTGCATCTCAAGGGACAGGCTGTCCCCAGTGCCCAGCCCCCAACACAGCCTCATTCAGGGCCGCGAAGTGGCAGTGGTGACTGCCCATGGGTGGAGATCTCAGTTCCACTGTTGCCATCTGGGGGCACTTGGTATTCTGATTCCAAAACACTCTCCCCATCCAAGGTGTTTACCCCCCCCCATGTGTCATACACTGCCCCTGTCCACTCTCTTGTCTGTTCTCTTTGTCTGCAAAAGCAATGTCACCTTCCCAACTTACCTTCCCAAATGTACATAAACCCTTCCCCAACATCCCACTCTCACCTTAAAAAAAAAAAAAAAAAAAAAAAAGGCATCTTCCCCCCGTGAAAAATTTTATCCCATACAAAGCTTTCCATTTTGCCCCCAAATACACTGCCATTAATCAATTATCTCATCAATCAACAAAGTTATTTCACCCACACCCCTCCCAGTAGGGTGTGAGGCTCCAAATTCCAAATTGTCCACATCATGCACAGCTGTTGCTGCACAACAAATAGAGAGCTATAGTCCTTTCCTACACCCATCCTGCACATCCCCAATTGCCTTCCATATTGTTTTTCCCCCTGCTTTCCCCCATTTCACCACTTTCCTATCGCCCCTTTTTTCTTTTCTTTTTTTGGAACTAGAGCAGATTTAAGCAGGGATAAGCGGCACTAAGCGGAGGAAAGCACAACTTGGCATCGCAGCACATCGGGCAAACCTGCTTAAAACTGCTTGAATCACCCTATTTGATTCAGACACTGTTCTGCCCAGCAACAAAATAATAAGCACTGCCAAGGACTCAAACCCAAGACCCTCTATACTACAGTCAGAGCAGCACACCACTAGGCCAGCTCAGCTCTAAGAATTGCTGTTTTTTTCTAAATATAGCATGCAGTACAATCATGTAATTGAAGGCAGAGCCTTCTGAACTACAGTCAGAGCAACACACCATAAGGCCAACTCAGCCCTGGGGAATTGCTACTGCTTTTCTAAATATATCATGCAGTACAGTCGTGTAACATTAGGGGAAAAAGACACCACTGTGAAGTATTTAACCAAAGACCTTCTAAACTACAGTCAGAGCAATGCACCAGTAGACCAACTTAGCTCTGGGGAATTACTGTTGTTATATAATTATATCATGCAATACAGTCATTTAACATTATGGAAAAAAGACAACACTGCCAAGTATTGGCCCCAGGATCCTCTGAATAACAGTTTACTGCAATACACCAGTAGGCCTACTTAACTCTGCAGAATTACTGGTGTTATGAAGATATCCTGAGTAGCAGTGACACTGCTTCTACATATAATGTGGTAAATGACAGTGTACATGGGCCTGTGATGCAGACACTGAGCAGTATACAGATAAAGACATGTTAATGGATTGACGGGAGGCTGAAGATATCAGGTACAGCTGACAACTACACAGACTGTTGCAGACTGTCCATAATCATGTCACCTATATATAGCATGGTTGTCATCAAAGCTATTCTGTGTGCTGATATAATGGCAGGGCAGGACAGATTGATTTTACTAAAGCATGACAGAGAGGTCAGTGACACATGTCATAGCCATCCAAACACACATGTTCATGCCAATCCTATGTAACACATTATATGTATGCACATATGCCTTTCAGCTACACCTCCCATAATAATTACTCCATAGCTCTTTCTGTAACATTCTTAGCATGTCTGACATCTGCACACCCACAGTTCTGGCCCACAGTCCAGTCTGTTGCACAACTACATGCTCAGAAATACAGTCAACAAATAAATGAGCCCTACAATGTCCAGCAGACCTGGTTGCTGCTACTGCAGTCACTGCCACCTACAGTAGCATGTCAAAGAGCTGGAGGGTGGGACACATGTCACAAATATCAATACATGTCCTAAACCTCTCCTACCACTGTCTGGATGCTACTACTACTGAACATATGTACCACAGGCACATGCCTCACCTGGACAGTAATGGGTACCCTCATCCAGGTCATGCTGTGACACCAAAGCTGACACTGCTCCCTTACTGATGTATACAGCTTGCTTTCCCCCAATGTCTTCCAGAATGCAGCAGTTGTGGCCTGCCACATTTGCCGCTGTATGTTCAGCTAACTGCTACAATCCTACCATACCTACCAAACACCTAGAACAGGGCATCCACACAACACCCATACATAAAGGGTTGGGTGGGGGAATGTTCAGGTGACAGGGACATGTATCACAGTCTCCCATACAAACATACACAGCTGCTACACCAGCATCAACTGCAACAGCATGCACATTCAGATAAAAAGGATGTATGACAGTCACATCTGCCTGTCTCCTTACTGAGCCCAACACACATTATTAAACAGTAACTTGCCACAGAATTACAAACTCTCTTAACAATTACCAAACATAGCATGCAGAACTGTGGAGATAACACATCAATCCAAACAGTGAACAGTATTTCTACATACCCTCTGTGATACTGTAGTACCCACACCTCGATAATGTCCTCCAAGGGTCAAGGAATACATGAAGGCCTAAATTATATGACTCTGTTCCCATGCCATTGGCTGATGGCAATGCAACCCAGCTGTTCTGGATGCAGTTAGCTAGTGGGAGTCACAGACTGGTTCACAGGCAATCACCTGTTCATGAGCATTACCTACAAAAAGCAAGCTGCTGCCAGTGGTAAACAGGCCTGACACTTTCTTCATGAAGACAGACTGTGATTCTCTAGGAGACTAACACTGGATTTCTTATCACAAAGGAGTACAACAATATACCAGGTATGTCATAGAATTAAGCATGTAATGGAATCCAGATAGGGGGTTGCAGGCATGGGAAATAGGAATTTACATAGTAGGTCTCAACCACAATTCTTGGTCTGATAGTCTGCTGTCCAACAACTACAGCTATCACTTATGGCTCTGTCTGCATGACAAAGATCACAGCGCTGGCCCCTGACTCACCCCAGCAATGGTTAGCTCACATATGACTGCTAATGGATTGTCTGTTGTACAATACTGACAGCAAGTACTGGTTGATACAGCTGGCATATCACATCATGTACTATCAGTGAGCCCCTCTTAGTCAGTGAATGTCATACAGGCTTAGTTCAAAGATTGTCCAGTTGTCCCTAACCATTCCTGATGTACTCTGGCTTGGTCACTGTGTACTCCATACCTGTATCTTATTGCCTGACATCTATATCTAGCATACCTGGTGACCCCTGCACCACAACGTCAGGTTATATGCACTAGTAGTGGGGGGACACTGGCTCTGCCTCAGCAGCAGTGCATACATATTGAGCATGCAATGTAAGGGAATTAATACAGTACCAGATATTAACGTACCATTACTGTGTTCCCAGGGGTCTGACATGTCACAGACACATTCCCTAAACTCTGGGGACCATCATCACGTATTGTCTAACCGGTGGTCGGAAATCCACATTTGTCTGTCAGGGGTTCTACATCTATCAGGCACATATACACATTCTGCAAAAATCTGGGTACTGCAGATGTCAGACACCTATAAGAAGGACACCCTACAGCACATATGCACTGATATCAGTTATTTTGTAGCACATATGTTGCTGGAATGTCCACATGCACTTGTACAACCACTCACCTATTTGTCAGATGTAGGCAGGATGACATGGTACTGTAATATTGCCCATAGGGGACACTCAGCAGTTGATGGCAGTGGGTGTGGAAACATAACAACACAGTCTGTCACAGCACTCAGTCCATATCTGGTATTCCTGGTACCATATGAGGTTACTAGGCTGTGGACCATGAGCAGTCATATGCCTAGGCCAGATGTTAGCCCATGTGTGTGCAAGGCAGCACCTGATGCCCCAGTCCAACAGGAACACAGGTGGTATCTCAAGGGTGTATGTGCAGTTAACCATCCAGTTATCCAGGTTGCACCTGTAAAGATGTAAATAGCTACCCTGCCTGACATGGACAGGATGCCCATTCCACTGTGGGGTGATTGTGTGGGACAAACATCTGAGCTGCTAACATGACCAGTTCATGTCACACAGACTAGGTTGAGGGTGTGTGTGCTTGTGTGTTAACAGAGTGAAGCATGAGTTGAACTCACGCAGTAATCCCAGCAATCTGGAGTCTATGATTGCCTTGCATGCCACACTGAGGTCTTCCCTGAGGAGTATGTATGAAACTGGGTAGAGGGTTGCCCTTATAGCCTATTGGTGTATGGTAGATGTTTGATGCCCTGGTATCCCCTGGTGGGGAACATCTGTGATGTCCCCCTTTGCTGCATGTGCTGTGTGATTTGAATGATGTACAGGGAATTATACACAATAATAGGCCTCATTGGGGGGAATTCAGTGATGTTTATACCCCATGTCCTTTGATGACATACCCTTATGTGTGACACTGGCCATGTACAAGGTTTACCTTAGAATGGGAGCAACATTGTGTTGAACTGTCATGTTGTCAAAGACCTGTGTCCACAGCTCTCTCATGACTGATTGTGTGCATAAGATGTTGTTAGTATTGTGATGCCATGTGGGGACATCACTCTCCCCAAAAGGGTTGCCACTACATGTCCTGCTATGCAGCCTGAGGTCATGTATCTTTGTGAAACCCTCCTAGGCATATGATGACATCACTAGGGCATCCTGTGACAGTCATCCACAGATATGGTCGGACATAAGCTAATGGCTGTTACATGCACCTCAGATGTGTACATCACACATAACAGAGGCACAAACATGGAACAACAGGTTACACACCTAGTTATGGGTGAAATGCTTGAGGTGGATTCTCCTATGTGGAATAGGTGGGTCATGTCAGTGCACCAGTTTGCTACCCCTATGGTAACATATGGTGTGATGCATACTTGTGGATGTTATATCTATAATGGCCACATGGGTTATACTGTCACAGAGATTGCCAAGGACAAGATAGGCAGTTTGGACTATCACCCCATGTCCATGGCTTTGGTGACTGTGTCATAGAGGTTAACTGAGTGTAACAGACAAGAACCCTTACTTGACAAAAGCCTAAGTGTGCATGATGGAGTGTGTGCAGGTTGCCAATGTGCTTGTTTTTGGGGTTCACTATAAACTGTGCTATGGCCTTGCAGAACAGTCTAGTTAGGCTGCTGGGTCTATCATGTGACTGAGTGGGGGATGTCCATCCTTAGTCTAAAGGGTTGACAGTGGTTGCCCATCAAATGGCTGGGACAAAAGCTGTAGTCAGTCCTCCTTTGAATATGGTTACTTATGGTGTTTTAAGGTTATGCTTGGGATCATATAGGATACATCCTGTGATGTGTTGGGCTGCCATGGCAGCGGTATACCATGATTTTCACATGGCACTGGTGACCTGTTCCCTACATATAGGAGATGGGGGAAGTACTGTGACTATCCTGCTGTACTGATGGGGAAGACAGGGGGTGAAGCCTACACTGACTCTGTCAGGCATCCAATACGCTATACCAACAGCACTGGTATAACATGTGTTCTTGAACACCACAAGTGAGCAGCTGCAGCTTCTTCCTGTGATGTTGCAGACATATGTGCAGTAGGGAAGATGACTATCTGTAGTGCATGTAGACAATATAAGCTCTGTCTTTTTTTGTGCAGGTTTGCTGATCCCATTCTCATGTACACACTAAGGAGACATTCCTCCATACTGGGCACCTGCCCCTACATTCTCTTGGACAGCAGTATGTCATCCCTGGTATGGACAGTATGTTTTGCAGATGTCAATCAGACAGGTGTACATATCCTAAAAGAGGATGATGTAGGCCTGTTGGGTATACCTGACTAAATGCATCTATACAAATGCACATATAGAGCTTGTGTGTGTATGTGTGGATATTGGTGCCACTCCTTAATGAGGGTTTGGGGGGGGTCTGAGGCTGTGTATACCCCCCCAGGAGGATGTATACCATGTTTGAGGTGTATCTTTGGCTGACCCTACCTAGCCAGATGGGTATTGTGGGAGATGATGACTGCAAACATGACCGCATGATGGTTGCTTTGCATGGAGGATGACACTGTAGGGATGCTGCAGTGGTAACCCATGTTGTGTAATGTCAACTGCAGTACACCTTCACCTCATGTGGGGGTAACCCCTGGCTGCACCAAGGTATTTGCACATCCACTGTTGATGGCTCTCTGGCCATTTGTGTTCTGGCTTGGGTACATCTTACAATGTATGTTAGGGCAGTTCAACTGACCCAGGATCAGGGTACAGACCCAACTCCTAATACAGTTGATAGGTCCATATAGGCTGAATAGGCATCCTGGTCACACATGGTGGCTGGTAGCTAGTTGTGATTTAAATTGGTGTGCGGTGGCAATGATGAACTGCCCCTGTGGTGTCCTCTGTGCATCATACTGCCTGTACAGCGTGGAGGTGTGTATGTGTCTGATATATGCAGAAACCCCATGGCATTTCCGGCTACACTTTGGCTTCTGAATATATGATAGAATGGTTGACCAGGTAGGCTGGGGTACTCTCTACAGCTTTGAACTATGGTCTGAGTGACTGTACAGATGTCTGCAGTTCCTAGAGTTAGGACTGCTTGCAATGAGGGCAAAGTCATGTGTACACCTCTAGCATTTTGCACCATGGCCTTCAATGTGTGCTGCACTGGCACTTGTATGTTGGTAGTGATAACTTCACCACATTTAATAATGGAGTCACTATGAAGCTGGTGAGACCCAATGCCAGACACATGAAGACCAGTGAAGACAGATGGAGGCCATCTCTCACAGATCATTGTGGTCTGCTTATCATATCATCCTAGGCTCACATGTAATGGAACCCCTGGAATATCACAGGATAAATGTGCACATGTTAAGGACAATCATTAGCTGATTGTATTGTGGCATCAGTCTGGGTGACAGCATAATGCAGCATAAGGCTAAGGACATACCTGCCTGGGACACATAACCAGTGTGCTCACTTATGTCTCACTGCATATAGTCCAGGGACGTACATGTCAGGTCA
Organism: Protopterus annectens; assembly: GCF_019279795.1. Taxonomy (NCBI): domain Eukaryota; kingdom Metazoa; phylum Chordata; order Ceratodontiformes; family Protopteridae; genus Protopterus; species Protopterus annectens. The sequence continues at coordinate 1,724,393,699 of NC_056741.1, read as the reverse complement.
GGCACACCAATATATACTTTGACAGACCCATGACAGTACCTGTTGGTGAGAGACAGCAATGAGTATGCAATATGGCAGAGTCTGTCATGTGACACACAAGTAACTGTGACCATCCACATACACAGCCAGGTCAGAGGCACACTAGTGTGTCTCCACTGGAGTCCCCTATGTATAACATGTCTGACATGGGTTGACACCTCCATGGCTGTGAGACACAGGTGTGTGGCCATGTGTTGTATGTGCTGTGTACAGCTGTGGTGTTCTTGTGTGGATTTGCCTCAGATATCTACATGGTTGGTGGATGTGTATGTTGAGGACCACTGCAGATGTTTGTGTGTGTTGTGTAGGTTTGGGTGGTGGGTGAGGTGTACTAAATGTGTTGGCAACCTGTTTGGGGACAGATATGTCACCTTGACAGTGACAGAGCAATGACTGCAGGTCACTGTATTTATCACACAGTGTGTTCATTGGTGGTGTTTGTAAATGGCTGTCCATCAGTGCACGACGCAGGTGCTACACATTGCCAGGACACTCATATCAACCACACTGGCTGGGGAAACTGTAGGACATTGTCCACCCATATATTCCAGAATCTGAGAGAGGAAGGCCAGGAAGACCTAAGGGGTGGGCCTACAGACCAGGTGATTACTAATACAGTAGGAGGCTGACACCACAGCAGACCATGTAGACAGGCTATGAACAAACAGTAATAGGTGTAACATGTGCATGCATTGCAACACCTCATAGCACATGCAACAAGTAGCATGAATCATCAGGATCAGGGGACCAATGCATCCTGCATTGCCACTATGTCGCCAATACTCACAGACATACTGTGTTGATAGATGGCAAGGTTATGATGTGGGGGTTGCCAGTGGATAGTGCTGGCAAAAGTGGATGTGCAGAGTCTGCACATAACAATGAGCAATGCATGCAGTCTTGTAATGTGTTCCCCTGTTCTTGTCTTTCAGGGAGGATGTACAGATGTCGCAACCCACCCTTCTCAGAAGATGAGACCACTGCAATTCTTGATGCCCTGAGACTCCATCACCATGTGCAGTTGTCAAGGCATCACCACAACTAGCAACAATGCTCTGCACTGTGGGTACACCTGGTAGCAACAGTGAATGATGTGGGACAGCAGGAAAGGAGTTATGTACAGGTCCGAAAGCATGCTACTGATCACATACACCATTCACGGTAAAGGGCTGCAGCTGTGGCCAGGGACCATGCTGGCACAGGGGCAGGGTTTGCTACACAACCAGCACTCTCTGCCATAGGGGAGTTCCTGGCACATCTGGGTTCAGCCACCAGCTCACAAGAAACCATCAGTTCATATATTGTGGAGGTGGGTGGCACAGATTCCACAGCCAAGAAGCATCCAGGTAAGCCTCCAGTGGTCATCACATTAATACTGTAGCATTCATAGTTGCAGCCTCTGCATACCTGTACACATATGTGAGATCAATCTGAATTTGTGGGTGGGGTTCTGTAATGCACACATTTGCACACATATTATGAATGTCAACAATTTGGGTAGTATCACAGCTTGTACTGTACATGTTGATAAATGGACATATTATCAGGTACCAATGCCACATGTGTGTGCTGACAATACCTCTCCCCCACAAAGCCATAGGTACCTCTGGTGTGGCTGGGGAACATCAACCTGTAGACAGTGAGTTTGGAACTGTCATGTAATGGCTCACCTATACCCTAGGCATGTTAAGGCTGCCAGTTTGCCATGCACACAACTGTTGAGCTTAGCCATGTTGCAATATGTGCATGTTCACTTGTGGTGGGGTTCACTGCAGTGCATCACATTGATAATCACAGTAACCTATTTGCAGGAGCTGTAACATATTAGCACTTAGTTTTGTATAGATGTAGCCAGTCTGCTATACAGGGGTGCATTACTATTGTGTAAATGGGTGCACTGTGTGTTAGATGAAGGTCCATCACATACTCCGACTTGTCACGTATCATGTATAATACTAGCAATATTAACTGCAGGTATCTGCACTGCATGTTGCTCAGGGCCTGTCCAGAATGTGTCTGTTGTTGTCTGAATGTGTGTTGTGCATGGCATCAGTCAGAAAGTGTGGTATAATGCCTTTGTGGCACCTCACCTGTATATGTGTGTGTGTGTGTGTGTGTGTGTGTGTGTGTGTGTGTGTGTGTGTGTGTGTGTGTGTGTGTGTGTGTGTGTGTGTGTGTGTGTGTGTGTGTGTGTGTGTGTGTGTGTGTGTGTGTGTGTGTGTGTGTGTGTGTGTGTGTGTGTGGATCAGCAAACATTATAGTGTAGGTATTAATGTAGTCATGTTGTCTTCCCCTCACAGGTGACCTTGAGGGTTGAAGTGTGTCCCACTCACAACCTGATGTCAGTGTCTCATCAGACTCTGATGATGATGGTGGCCATTGAGAGGCACAGTTGGGTTTGTTGGGGGCCGCATCTGTCCCATTGGTTGACATCCCACTTCCACTCCCAATGTCCCTCCACACGGTCATTATGCCCACACATACCAGTCCCCAGCAGCCACAGATACTGGACAGTTAGTGGGTGATGGCATTTAACAGGAGAGTGTTGGGACTATGGCATCTGTGACTGTAGACACTAGCCATAGACAGAAAGCAGGCAAAGTCCCACACAGGCAGATTGACAGGGGTACTCAAAGGAGGACTGCTGCCCATCCAGCACCCATCACATGTGTCACAGCATGTGTCACCCAATGCGTTTTTCAGTCCATCATGGAGGCACAGGCACATTGCGAATGGTGCATTAGATGGATGCTCAGGGTCATGGATGCTACACTGTGTGGTATGCATGACATCCTCCATGCCATTGGTGATGGCTTATGTCATTTCGCTGATGTAGTAGATAGAAGTTGGGGTGAGACATTGTCAGTCCTTAACCATGTAATGTCTGTGCTTGAATATGTTGTGGGAGTAGGGAGTTGGAAATGTGGTTGTAGGTCAGCAGCCAAATCAGCGGAGAGCCCACTTGACCATGCCCAGTCACAATCCCGTAGTGACAGTACCATTAACACTACCTAAGGGAGGGTGCTGTCCACACCACAACATGGCATACCATGGGCACATGGTCCTGGGTGATCACATGAGGGACACAGACCCAGCAGACACCGGTCACCATCAGGACATAGTTCCACATCTGGCCTTGGGCATGGTGTTGTCAGTGCCACTCCTGACAGAATCAGTTCTGGTGTTCATGACCAAAGATGGTGAACTGTACATTCTACCATGTACAGTCCATGGCTGTCCTACATATCCTTGTGTAGGGCTAGCACATGGCTTGACTATGTGCATACACACACTCACATATCACTGTCACATGCAGGTCACCAGCAGAAGCACACAGCTCCTCTCCATGGCCCAGCTGACCATCACCCCTCCAGACACACACACATGATGCCAACTGTATGGCACAGCCTGGGCCTTTGGCAACCCCACACCACAGCCTGTGCATGTGATGATACCTGTGCCACATCCCTGTTATCCATACCATCAATGCAGGCACATGCTAATACTTGTCTGATGCATCAAGTGAATATAGTACAGGTAATGGCAATTTGTAGTGTAGTAGTGTTATAGCATGTAAGGTGCTGTCTGCTGGTAATTATCATGCGTGAACATCAAAGTGTATGTAACTTTATGCTATTATGCTTTATTGCTGTTAGTACTGCTGACTGACTGTTGTCTCACAGACCTTATTCTGTTTTTTGGTGGAGTGGCAACACAGAGGCCTTTTCATCACCAAGGTATGGCTGTATATGTGCATGTTTACCTAGGTGCGTATGCATGGAACAGTGTGTGATGAACAGTGGGGGCAGACAACGTACCTTTCATGCATACCCCTTGACACAGCATGCTACTCTTCATACATGTCACCTGGGATTTTTGTAGGATCATAGGTTCATAGGTACAGAGGAAGTTACTACAGTACTGGCCCTGGGTCACTTAAAAGCCTAGCCAGTGCTCTATCCCCAACAGAACATCTATCAGCACCTGTTGCCCCTGGCATTGCTTGACACATTTTGGACCACTGGAAACGATTTTTTTTGTCATCTACTCAACCTTTATGCAGTTGACAAGAGTTTGTATGGTACTCTATTTGACATTTTTGGGGAGTGAATTCCTTAGGCAGGAGAGCCTCTGGGATACAAACCTGTCTCTCCAGCTGTTTTTTTTTTTTTGCTGTGTCATATGTGATTCAAGCCTGTCATGCTGGTATTGCACACAGAGTTATACTGACATATATGGGGCAGCTGTTGAAGGTCTGAGCACAACATTGCCATCTAGGCATGCCACAGCCCACCTGTATACAACCTGTTCAATACTGAGTGGGCAGTACTGATTTGAGGCTGTCTGCATGGAAAAGGTCTTGAAGGTCATGGATAACCTTTGTGGGTGTTAACATAGCCTTTCCATTTGGTACAGATGTCTGCATAGGTGCATACCAGACCAGCCATGCTGCTAATGTATTGTTGTACTGTCTGAGGACTATACAGAGGTAATGTCCATCTTTTTTGTCTGGATGCAGTCCCTTTACCTGTGTGGTGAAGTATGTCCCAGCCTTTTCTTACCACTGCCACTATTTTTTGGCTTAATGCAACAGTGTTATCAACCTGAGTAGCCAGGTCTGTCAATTCAGTTTGTGCATTTATGTGGTTGCTGTTGCTGTGGGAAATAGTGGGTCCATGTCCTTGCTATATGTATGATGGTACTGTTTTCTGCATTCAGTTGGAGGCCAGGACCTGGCCACTGTTCCATCCCCACTGTATGATCTCATTGCAGTGTGTTAACATCAGTATGTGGGTCAATGACAGACAGCACACTACTCACAGTTGCTACAGCTTTGGGAGGTGCCTACATATTTGAGAGGTGGCAGTTAGCTTTCATGCCTTCATACATGTGGGCCATTGTAGGCAGAAGCTACTCAAGGGCCACACACACAGGTCTACATACTGCACACACATAAGCAACACAGAGTAAAGTATCCGCCTTATCAAATGTGGAATGTGGGACACATCTTATAGTATTGTGACACTTGGCAGGGCATACCATAAACTACAGGAAGTACAACAGACATGACCTCCACTTGTTGCCAATATGAATGCTTCTTTGTGTCACATCACCATAGGTTATGCTATTTCTCACACCAGTAAGGCGCTTCTGTTGTGAAATAACTGCTTTATGCAGGTAGTATACAGCCTTAGAAAATGTTTGTTGTCCTAAACTCCGGGGACCCCTGTATTGTTTGTGTCATTGTCACAGGTCAGAACTGGCTAAACATGGACTGTAACCTGCAGAGTGGGACAGGTGATGATCATAGCTCTCACCTCTACATATGTATTCAGAATGTCCTGATGTCTGACACATAGTTTTCTTCCATTTGGCATAACATTGTGGTTTTCTGGCAAAGAAGTGTGAAATCATTAAAGACTGATATTACATGATAATGACAGATATTTTCCTGTCAAACTTCATACCCTTCAGAAAATACAAGTGAATGCACAACCTGTTATGCTATCCACCTTGTATCTTTGCCAGAGCAATATTTAAAGATTGACCCTAATATTTGGGCTTTGTTCTACTTTTCTGCATGGCTTTCTCCAGATGTCTTTCTGTAAGGGGTTGAGAGGTATGTTTGTGGCCCTAAAACAGGCACACTGCTGCAAGGGGATATACATACATACACACACACACACCGACTCATGAACTGCCCTTGTTGATAGTAGAACCCCTACCTAGTTAGTTATACATAAGAGCTTAAATAGTTTTGCAGTGTCTGCCACTACTATTCAGGTACTTGACATCTGCAGGTATTGTAAGGATTGCCACTAGGGGGTTAACAGTATCTTAAAATTGTATAACTGTGTCACACACACAGTGCTGCAGGGGAACATGTATTCCAACAGTCATGCAGAGAGATTTGCCATTTTTGGAATTACAACACCTGTCTATATCGTTATGCATAGTGTAGTCTGCTATATGTATTGCATGTGCCACAGTGCTATTGTGTTTGAAATGTGTAACTCTGCATCTAAGGTGCATGACATCTGTTGGTCATGAACAGGTTGGTGATGGTGGAGTTAACAGGGTAGCACAGGCACACAAAATGCTATAGGCATTGCACACACACACACACACACACACACACACACACACACACACACACACACACACACACACACACACACACACAGGCAAGACAGCCACGTTGCCAAAGAGGATATGCATACACAGACAAATACACTCACACAGTTGCCAGTATTGAGATTACAACCCATATCTATCTAGTTGTATATAGTATGGTGCTATGTCTTTATTGCATATGCAACGGAACTTATATGCCTGGGCATACCTCTCAACTTGTTAGAACAATACATGTGGACAAAGCCTTCAATAATGGGGGGATACAGGCCTAAAAATAGGGACAGTTTTTACATATTGCTCTTATAAATGTAGAAAACTGATAGAGTGAAAGGTTTCTTATTATCATTACTTTTGTGAAGGGTATGAAGTCTGACACTCAGATGTCTGTCACTGTTGTATGACTTCAGCTCTTAATGATTTGCCAATGAATGGCCAGGAAACCATAATTTTATGACAAACAGATGAAATATATGAGGCAATCATTTGGACATTCTGCAAAACTGTATACAGTTAAGAGGTATGGCCTGCAGAGTGTGAAACAGTGCATCTAAGGTTGATGACATCAACAGGCCCTGTCAGTTAATGCAATGGGGGAGTCAGCAGGGTGGAACAAGACTCAAAATGGTATAACAAACCCACAGCCCCATAGGAGATATGCTTCACACATGGACAGATGGCAGTCTTGAAATTAGAACCCCTACCTATCTAGTTGCATGCACTATTGTGCTAAGTATTTATCACGTGAGCTACAGAGATTATATGCTTGCAGAATGTTGAAAGCTGTATCTAAGGTGTATGACGTCAACAGGCCCTGTCAGTTAATGTAATGGAGGAGTCAGCAGGGGGGAACAGGACTCAGAATCATATAACCAACACATCTACCCACCGAGAATATGTTTCACACCCCCCCACACCCCCAAAGGGGTATGCTTCACACACACACAGGCAGTATTGAGATTAGGACCCCTACCTATCTACTTCCATGTGCTATAGTTCTACTCATTTATCATGGGCACCACACAGCGTATATGCCTACAGAGTGTCCAATGCTGTATCTAAAGTGGATGACATCATCCGGGCCCTGTAAAGTAGGGCAATGGATGGTTAACAGGGTGGAACAGGTCTCAAAATGTACTGGCATTGCACACACACATAGGCAGGAAAAACACAAAACCACAAGGAAACATACTTACACACACACACACACACACACACACACACACACACACACACACACACACACACACACACACACACACACACACACACACACACACACACACACACACATGCACACACACACACACACACACACACGATAACTGATGTGAGAGTACAATCCCACCCTACCTACTATTACACCATCTGTCTCACCATAGTACATTGCATATGCCATTGGTTCAAATTGGTGTATGTGTGGCTGTTGCAGTACATCACTGTATGTCTCTCTCGCTCTCTCTCTCTGTTGGTCTCTCTCTCTCTTCCCCCTATCTCTGCCTCTCTGTAACTGATATATTTCTATATGTTACCTATATATCTGTATGTATATCACAGTCAACAGATCCAGATTAATCTTATATATACCACATATGGATAGATGGGGATAAACATGTCTGATGAAGGTGAGGATAGACAGTTAAGGTGTACATAGCCATCTGTAGGCAGAGGGATATAAGTACATCACAGTTCTGTAGTCAGATGTGGGTTCAGACATAGACTGACAGAAGTGTAGGAGCATGCCCAGTATGACCATCAATAGTAAGAGTGATACTGCAGTCCAGACCTACCTGTATTCTGGTCCATGATTTTATGTGCTATAGCTGATAGCTGATGACTCCTGTAAACAGTCAGCATCTCACTGATAGACTGGTTGAGGGATCTCCTGACTGTGTGCTATCCTTACTAACTGAGTCATATCTAGGGTGAGTACAGACTATATTGGACTGAGCAGAGTTTTGCATAATATGTGAGGTACATTTTGCACAGCACTGAGATGTCCTGGTATGTTAGTGGCAGATCAGCAGAGATGAATGTGAGAAACCGCTGACAAACATTTGTCTACTGACTCCATACACTGTAGGGAACCCATGCTACTGCACAAAGTGTTGTAGTCTGCACATTCTATGTTTGTGTGGCCAGTGGTTCCTCCTTCCCCTTATATGTAGCCCTTTGTCCTGCTCTGCTCCAGTCACTGGCTTTGTCCACAGTTGCTGTTCTTGTGTATGTTGTAGTTATGGTTTGACTGGAGTAGAAGTCATAACATCACACACAGGGTTATGGACTACACACCTTTGACTGTACCTGTTTAGCCAGCTGGACAGCCTTGTACCCCATAGATCTGCTTTGGTGTTCAGACAGTTTGTGTTGCACTGTTCTTCTAAGGCTACATGTTGGCCATACCTGTCTAACTGTTACAAGCAGACATCTTGACAGTGCCATATATCACAGTTGACACTGGCCCAGACATGGGGACAGCAGCTTAATATTGCTCATTCAAATGTCAACAGTTGGTAGACTGGTTTTGTATTAGTTTGCATTTCTTATGGGTATGACATTTGTATCTCAGTCATATGTCATTGATGTTTTCACATCAGCCTGTATTGTTTAGCCAGTAGTTTGCCAGATAAATGCAATGGTATGACAAACAGAACAGATATAAGTGGCCCATGTGTGGACATTCTGAGAAACCCTGACATTTGGGGGTATAGATGGTGCCCACTGACTTGTGATTACTGACACAGTTAAGTCACAGCCTTTGTATCCTGGCACCACACTGACTTGTCACAACAGGCTGTTCTAGTAGGCATCATCTAGGTTACTCAGAGCTGAGTACTGTCCATATTTGTGGCCCACTGTCCCTCCATTGTCCAGCATTCTTGCAGTAACAAATATTCACATCTGGACAGCCTGTAGAGGTCCTACCATAGGTGTAGCTGACATGCAAAATAGTAGGCACAGCCAGTCTCGAACAATGGATTGTGTCACCCATGGTAATGTACTTAGCCCATTGAGCCACAGCAGCCACCAGTTAGTGCTGTCTACTACCTTACACTATTCACCACACACATGCATAGCATATTGACCCCTGCATATTGTGGAAATGGAACATGCTAGAAAGTTGATTGGGGAAGTCCTGGGAATGTGTGGTCTGTTGCCATTACATTACAAACATAACTGTTACTGCAGTTCTATGGGAACACGAGTGTGTTAGGGGTAAGGGACCATACCTCGGAACTGTACAGATTTTTGCCAAATGTCCAGATGTTTGCCTCATATTTTGGGTCCGTTTTTCATAAAATCATGATTGTCTGGCAAATTACTGTGAAATCATTAAAGACTGAAGTTAGAAAGTAATGACGGACATTTGAGTTTCAGATTTCTTAACCTTCAGAGAATTCATGCTACTGCCAAACCTGTTATTCTATCAACTTTCTATGTTTGTAAGAGCAACATTTAACACTTGTCCCTGTTTTAGGCCCTTTGCCCCACATTTCTTTATGGCTTTGTACAGATTTCTTGTTGTAAGAGCTTGAGAGGTATGCATGGGACTCCAACATTGGCTTCCATGCATCTGTCCTATGACTTTGCTGTTTGTAAGTCCCTCACATAGTGCAGTGGATTTTGCTAGCTTGGGGTCTACTACATATTGTGGGGCAGCCAGTATTTGGCAGAGAGCTCCTATTGTCCTCCATAGCTGTTGGTTGTCTACTGCTATCCCAGTAGCCCACTCCATTCCCTTACATACATGAAGCAATACCATATTTATGCTCCCGCAGTCTACTAGCCCATTCATTTGTTGTCAAGAAGAGTGACTTACTTGTGCCAGCAGCAGTTGAGTGGACAGTGCTTCAGGGCTGACTCTGTCGAATGCATGCAATACACAGCCTATACATGGTAAGGTATAGGTAGTGTGATGTGGTTGGCATCCATTTTACTGTATGTATGTGAGTCAGAATGAAGTGTTAGTCCCTAGGTTGTCAGAGTATGTGCTATGCGTTGCCTCTTTGCCAAGGCCAGGGTGTACTGGGCATGCCTACGTCTGCCTACAGGGAAAGGCTCAGGGGGGTTCTCCTCTGAGTCACCCTGTGCATGTGAAGACCTTGGCAATAAGGGGGGGGTGTTGTGTCTCCCTTCCCTATGATGTTCCTGCCACAGCTCTTTCTGCAGGATCATATTGTGTAGCATGGCAGATACTATCAACATCTGTGCAGATGTGGTTGGAGAGTACTGCAGGGCTCCATCAGATATGTCAAGGCAGCAGAACAGTGGCTTGAGCAGCCTAAACACATGCTCTACAATGTTCCTAGTTGGTGCGTGTGCTTCATTATGAAGCTCTTCAGTTGGTGTGTGTGCATTTCTGATGGGTGTCATCATCCACATTTCAGGTGGCGCCCAGAACCTCTGGGTAGTGTGCTACATGGTGGAAGATATGCATATTGCTGGTCTTCTCCTCAGGGGTGCTGAGGAAATAAATGTGCTCACTGCCATGTGTCAGTTTGACATCCAGGAACTGGTGGACTACCCTGGCTGCAGATGCCTATGAGATCTCCATGATGTCCCCAGTAGGTCTTTGGAAAGTACCTCTAGCTAGTTTTCTTTAGGCTACACATACCTTTGTTTCCACTGAGATGGGTTCCTTCTGTTGGCTCTGAAATGAGGGCAGCAGAGCTTGGTGAGTTCCTGTAGTATGTCCCTGTCCACCCTGTAGTGCTCTGCTATCACCAGCTCATGTACCCCCTGAAAGGTTATCCTGGGTCTGAACATTCTTCTCCTTCTCAGTCTGGGCCTATTGTCAGCATCATCATCATCACTGACCTCAGCCTGCAGTGCATGCAGATGTAGCAGAGCAGCAGCAGCCCCTATCATTTTGTCTGTTAAAATTCCCAGGTGTGTATTCCAATGGTGCAGAGTATGTGGGAAAAATCAGATTGAAGGGTGTATGCATACTTTAGATTGGTGTGCTGCAGATGCAGCCTGTGTTATTGGCTGACTATGGTGCATTCCACCTGCCAGGTATATTACTGAGGGGTTTGAATGGGCCAATGTCAGTAGAACAGGGCTTATCAGTCATTTATGCTTGATTGGCTTTCCCAGGCAATCCCCCCCCCCCACACTTTTTTTCATTTCTTCCACTGCTAAGCCCCTCAGCACTCCCTGCAAACCTGCAGAGCTAGTGTAAACATTGCTGAGAAGAAAGGTCCCTCCCCTGTACATAATCACATTTTCTTTTCTTTAACCAGCTAAAACATGAGCTGCGGGACTAAGCGCAGCTTAATAGCCTCAGACACACACACCCTGCTTAGCTGGGCTTAGCTGAGTACAAACAGGTGCCACTAAGCTCCAGTCTGCTTTAACATACAGTGACACACACCCTTTTAATGTTAACTATCTGTTCTGCTTACACCAACACAGTTCTAGCCCTATCATGGTTAGTACATACAGAACACACTGGCCCTTTTTACTATTCAATAATCCTAGCTCATTTACATACACCTAATTTTGTATACCCTGGATACAGCACTACACCAAGGCCTATCTCCATAGCTACCACTATAACCTGCCATTGTATGACTCTGTGTGTTGGGAACTATAATGCAATTACTTTGCCTACCTTACATTTAATATTTTACACATTTTTTTATTAATAGCATGTTTGTACATCACTGCACACCACTTATATGTGGCATATGTATTAAAAAATAATTTTGATATGTTGCATTATTTTTTAGCCTCAATGACCATATATTTGGCCATTTGCATGGCTACTGTCACATATACAAGCTTTTTTTTTTTTTTTGCTATTACAGGCCCTGTTTTAATTTTTAATTCCTGTACACGGTTACTAACCACATACATTTTTCCTGCAGACACAGTACCTACACATATGCCTTTCTGCTTCCTGGATCACAAAATCACCTAATTTGCATGCTTTTCACTAGCAGATGAGGTGATTTGCATTCCACAGATACCTCCATGTTCACATGGTATCCGCACACTTATGCATGCCCCCAAACCTGTTTCCTGGTCTGCTCAGTGGCCATATTCCGTGTTCAGGCCGTAACACTATTCCTATACACAGAATCGCTCCATGTAGGGTTTATTGAATTACACCCAATATTAAATTTTCTTTTCTTAGTTTCAATAAGTCTCTTTTCAGAAATACTAATCCAGTCTATTGCTTCATATAGTAAACTAGAATGCACATTGAACTCGATGTTATTTATTAGTTCCAAGTATATTTTTTCAACTTCTTTGCGAAGAGTTACTTCAATCAGTTGAAAAAAGGAATTCATTGAATGCATATATTGAAGTGAGCAAGAAAAATTCAAGTCTTGTCATTGTTTCAATAAATCAGGATATTTATTTTTGACAGTTGACATTTTTAAAACTCACAAGCCTCTAGGAACAATTTTATATTTTAGATAAAAGGACAACTCTAGCCACTCGACCAACGATAGACAAATTTAATAGCAACGATCCACAAGTGTTTAGTGCTTTCAACTGTAACAAACAGTCTTCATCAGAACACTTCATATCAATTGTATTCAAAATATATACTTTCATGACATCACTAAATTTAAAAATCCCGCCAAAACTCTTAAAGCTACAGTTTGATCCATGTATACAAAACTACATTATGTATTATATATAGTATAAATAAAATTGTGCATCATAAACATTAAAAGACATAAAACAAAACATAACATGACATAACTATGTACAATTTTTAATCTAATGCTAAAAAAGGTTTAATACTGATGTGATCGTTTATACCAGGAATTCTGGTAGCATCAGTATAAATCTGCCATTTGCTTTCAAATAAAGCTAACAGCATTTTCCAATTACCTCCCCTGGATGAACAATTAACCTGATCAATAATGGAAAATAAAAACTTATGTTGACTGCCGTTATCTAGAATATGTCTGGATAAGGCGTTATTTCTATCCTGCTTTTGAATTCTATAATAGTGTTCATATATGCGTTTTTTAAGGGAACGCTCTGTTTTTCCTATATAATAGGCAGAGCAGGATATACATGTTGCAAGGTAAACCACTTGCTTGGTATTACAATTACCATTCCTACACTTTATAATAGTTCAATTTATATCTTGAAGTGGGATACTTGTAACTTCATTAATATACCTGCACTGATTGCAAGAACCACACTTGCAGCTGCCCTTGTAGAGATTAATGTGTGTATTGCTGGTATAAGTTCTTTCTAATAACCTTTTCAAGTTTGGGGCCATCTTATAAGCACATCTGGGGAAAGGATCCCAATCATGTCCCATATTATGATCAGTGAATACATCCCAATGTCTTTGCAGGATCTCTTTTATAGTGTGCATGAATGGTGTGTAAGTTAATACACACACCCTACCTGATGGTATCGGACCATTAGAACCCTGTATAATCCTGTTATCAGGACTGTTCTGATCCAATTGCCCTAGTAATGGGCAATATTTCTTTCCCCATTCCTTAAATACATACTCGGTGGTATCCTTGAGCATGTATTCCAGATATGCACGCTTTTGAAAAAGATTGTAACTATTCGATATTTCCTTCTCTAACATCTCTAATGTTGAAGTCATCCGGGCTTCTCTAATGCATTGACCTTTAACCACATTTCGGAATATGTGTGGTGGATGGTTACTTGTGTAATGTAAGTAATCATTGGAAAATGTGGGTTTCCGATGAATTCTAGTAGCAAATCCATTGTCTAGATGGCTGACCATAGCATCTAAGAAAGATATTTGTTGTGTGTTATAATCGTGTGTAAACTTTAGAAATGTTGTAGACTCATTCAAAAAATTCATGAACTCGTCAATCTTAACAGTAGGTGCCTTCCATAATATAAAGATATCGTCCAAATATCTCACATAAAATTCTATATCGACATAATACTTGCTGGTGAACAAATATTCTAGTTCCCAAGACAGCATCACTAAGTTAGCAAAAATGGGTGCACAAGACGCACCCATTGCCACTCCTTGTGTCTGTCTGAAATATTCCCTCTGAAACTCAATATAGTTGTGCTCCAAAACCAGTGACATCATGTCACAAATTAGACATATTTTGTCCCAACTATATCCTGAATAAAGTCTCAAGCTGTTAGCAAAATATTCCAGCCCTATATCCTTGGGGGATACATGAGAACAGATCAATGACATCAATTGTCAAAAAAGTTAAATTGGCACTCAATTAATCCTTTGTAAGTTTTCTTAAAAAGTCCCATGCATCTTTGACAAGGTGTGGGATCTCAAGATATATATGTTTCAACTATCTGTCAATCAAGACGCCTATATTGAATGTTTTAGAATGTGAGCCTGACACTATAGTTCTGAAAGGTGGCTGTTCTATTGATTTGTGAATCTTTGGTATACCCACCATTTTTGCCATAATGGGATAATCTTGTTTTAAGAATGAATAGATCTCATTGGTGATTCTACTGTCAATAAGATATTCTTCCAAAGCCAGATCTATTCTTTTGTATCCAATATTGATCTGATTGATGGATATTCCTTCATAATTACCAGAACCATGTAATATATTATGTATTTGTATATTATACTCATATGTATGAAAAATAACAACCCCACCTCCCTTGTCAGGCTTCATAATACGAATATCCTTGTTTTCTATGCATTTTTTAAGACACCTTCTTTCATCATTGGAGAGATTGTCCACTGCAGTAACACCATATTGTTTTTTGTTATGATAATGTAACCAATATATATCCTTACATACCAAATATTCGTAATTTTTAACCTGTGGGTGGGAATTCGGTATGTATGTACTTTTGTGTTTAAGTTCAGTACCTCCCATCTGGTTGTAATGAATGTCGCCTTTGTCACTTTTTACAGCTTTGTCAAATTGTGCCGCTAAGTTAAGCCTCCTGCAGAACAGTTTGACTTCCTTGATGTTATCCACTAAGTTGTTGTTTATAGTGGGGATGTATTTCATCCCTTTACTCATTAAGCTGAAGAAGGCAATATCTATGTTTATGTCAGTGTAATTATAGACATTAAATCCATTGTAAGTGTTCAGGATATTTTGGTGCTGAGAAGAGTAATTATCAATAGTACTAATAGGACTCCTAACTTCTGCCCCTCCCTGTGGACTTGTATGTCTCTCAGTACTTAATAAAGAAAATCTGTTCTTATTCATCTCTTTTGTTTGGTCCACTGGGGACATGTGTTTCTGGCTGGAAAAAATCGTCCCCCTTGAAAATTTTCATCTCTATGTGAACCATTACGCATATGTCTGAAGTCACTATCATGTTGTTTGACTTCATGGGTTCTATCTGATGGCCAAATATAGGCTCGATTAGATTTGTAAAGTTCCAGATCCAGCGTCATTTTCCTATTTTTTTCTTTCATAAATAGTCTGAGCCTTATTCTCAGCTATTGCAAATTGCTTGGTATATAAATCCTTCCACATATCAAAATCAATATGTTTCACTATAATGCTATTCATACATTCTAATTCATTAGCTAGGATAATAAGTTTCTCATCATGATGTTTAATTAATAGTCTAATATATGTAAAACCAAAACCATCAAATAAATCATTGAATTCTTTAATAATTTCAGAACTATATGCTGTACCCAAGGGTAACTTAAAAAATCTGATTCCCTTGGGTACAATATTAGATTGCAAACATTTAGATAAATATGCTGTATCAATTTTGGTGTTTTTAAACGATATCAGCTTTTTACCAAAGTCATATATAGTGTCTTTTAAAGTACTGGTTAACAGTACAGATGACTTTGTTTTGGAAAATTGTCCCCTTTCAGCATCATTAAAATCATAACAATCACCTAAAAACTGTTGTATGAGACACTCTTCATGCCCATTCTGCGTGTTATGCTTGTTATGTTCATATAAACCACGTTCATTTCGTGCATATTTGTCTTGTTTAGGGCTAACTATCTCATGAACAACATTGTCTTTAAAAACAGTACCTCTATATCCAGGAATCACTTTCCGTTTGTTGTTAGCATATGTCTTAACCTGTGCGGTTGATTTGGGGCGTGCACCAGTTCATTCGGCTTCCTTACGCAATTTGCCAAAGCTGAAATCAAAAGTAACGTCCTGCAATGGTGAGCTGTTGTCATGATTATTTCGAGGTTGTATCTCCAAAAATGGTGGAGATGTAAAACAATCCGACTGCACACCAAATGGTTCGTTGTGCAAGTCAATAGTACTGGCTTGCTTCCCCTCAGTATGTTTGAGTAGAACTGGAAATTCTCTATCGGGTGTAGCAAACAGAGCATTCCCTTAAAAAACGCAAATATGAACACTATTATAGAATTCAGAAGCAGGATAGAAATAACGCCTTATCCAGACATATTCTAGATAAAGGCAGTCAACATAAGTTTTTATTTTCCATTATTGATCAGGTTAATTGTTCATCCAGGGGAGGTAATTGGAAAATGCTGTTAGCTTTATTTGAAAGCAAATGGCAGATTTATACTGATGCTACCAGAATTCCTGGTATAAACGATCACATCAGTATTAAACCTTTTTTAGCATTAGATTAAAAATTGTACATAGTTATGTCATGTTATGTTTTGTTTTATGTCTTTTAATGTTTATGATGCACAATTTTATTTATACTATATATAATACATAATGTAGTTTTGTATACATGGATCAAACTGTAGCTTTAAGAGTTTTGGCGGGATTTTTAAATTTAGTGATGTCATGAAAGTATATATTTTGAATACAATTGATATGAAGTGTTCTGATGAAGACTGTTTGTTACAGTTGAAAGCGCTAAACACTTGTGGATCGTTGCTATTAAATTTGTCTATCGTTGGTTGAGTGGCTAGAGTTGTCCTTTTTTCCTCATCTTTATTGGTTACATAGTTGTTGTTCACTTCTGTTGGAGTATATTTTAGATAAACACTGATGCTCAAACATTGCCATTGTAGTCTCTTAAGGAATTGTAATTAATGTTTAAAAAGTTCCAAATTTGTCTTATATTGAACTAACAGATCATTAGTTGAATTAATTTCAGTACCTGGTAATGTGTTGACCCCCCCTCAATCTGCATTAATAAGGAGTTTGAAGTAATGTCCAATAATTCAGCAGCAGAAATCAGATTTCTCATAGACATATTACTCATGTATGGTAAACCACCGCAGTTGCTCATGTCCACCAGACCCAGCACAAATTGCAGAAAATATAAGAAAATAAATGCAGTCTGGTGATATATCCGGTAATGAAAACAAACATACAAAATAATAAAATAATTACAGGAACTAAGGCAGCAGTGAACAAATTCAAAACCAGAGTATATAAGTTGTTTGAATTTTATGTATTATATGTCTGATGAAGGTTTGTGAGTAAAACTGATGAGAGCTGGTAGCCAAAGTTTTTGTATATTAAAGTTTTATCTATTGCTACTCTGGTTTTGAATTTATTCAATGCTGACTTGGTTCTGGTAATTATTTTATTACTTTGATGGTTCTGGGTTCTAGTAAAGGGTGTACAACCTATTTTTACTGTTGTGGCAGTGCAGTTTATAGTGAAATGAAAAATATGCAAGTGTTATTTCAACATTCTTGTGGTAGCAGGGGTAAGTGTATGGGTGCTATACACATGGTCCTGGCTGCCAATAGAGGATATTCCACACATTTTTACTGTTTTTCCATTTCCCATTATGTTCACCGTCGCTTATAGTACTTTAGATTGTGGAGCTGATATGAATTATACTTATGAGGGACAAGACACCCTTATTATGTTTTCAGATGAATGACTGAGGGTATACTGTCTACTATATTTATGTCTGTATGATGTTGCTATCTGGACTTGGATAGGCTTCACAATTAAATAAGGCACATACACAACTGGATCTATATACAAGAACCTTATCAGGCCACACACATGTATGACCTCAAACTGTCAGATGTATTTATTAATGATTCCTGACTATGTCTGAGCAGCACTTTTTCGGTGGCAAAGATGGAAAATCAATGCTGTGGAAGAAAATGTTTTGGCCCTTATGCCTAGGTTTGAATCCCACACTTTAAAAATCAATTTTGCCAGTGTATAAAGCCAAAACCAAATATGTCAGGTCATGACATTTATGTCCAGTGCATGTCTGCAAACTTAACTCAACTAATAGTTACCTTTCAATTTTCAATACATATTTCTACCTATAATAGTAAACACCCCTCAAACTAAGGTCAAGTGTCAGATTAACCGTAAAATTTAAAGTATTTCTTTCCTCACTGCTTGGCACTGCTGCTCTCCACTTAACATCATGCAAATGAGGTTAGCATCATTGCTGGGGTTTGTACACTACTAGTAAATGCAATAACAGGAATTAGCGGGAAAGCCTTAGTTGACAACAATCTAGTTCGGGTGTTAGACATAAGACAGGATCCATGACCAGTGAGATGTTAAAACCTTTATTCCCTGGATTTAGCACTTTCATTTTGACTGTATCACAAAACTTCTTCAGAATCCAAACTTTCACAATCAGCTACTTTGTTTAAAATAAATATATACCCCTCCCTTGAAATCACATGCTGACAAAACACCAATAGCAAACAACTGAAAATTAACACCAAAGTTAATTAATATACAACCCCTGTCAACAAGTACATTCATAAGTATCCTTCCTAATTCAAAGCAGTCTGATACATGGTTAATGCTTGGAAATATTTATGTAAATTTAAACATCCAATTTCTTAAAAAGTATTTATGTAAAATGTCCCTAGTCAGGTTCTATAGGATATAAGTCTTAATATACTAGAAATCAACACCACTTCAATTTAATCTGAGTTGCTATAAGGCTTCCCTTTGCTCAACAATATCTGCCCATGGTCCCCCTAGTAGATTCTTTGATACTGTCTCCAAACCAAAAAATAAAAATTCATGGTCTAAATTATTTTTATGTGTTTGTACAAAGAATTATTTTCTTGCTTAATTTTGATATTCCTCATATGTTCGTAGATTCTGTCTTTAAATCTCCTAGTGGTTTTGCCAATATAAAACCCTGCACATTGACATTTCACTAAATAAATAATACCTACTGATTTGCAATTACAATTATATAATGCATATATTCTCTATTGGTTTACGTCTACATACCCAGACTCCAAAATGTACTTGCATTGAGTGCATGCTCCACATTTGAAGGTACCCTTTTGCCTATAGTTGTTTATTATAGGCTGATTATTCCCTTCCAGCATTTCTTTCAAAGATTTACCTCTCCTATATACTACCTTTGGTTCACTTCCCATTATTTCATTCATTCCTTCAAAACACTGAAATATTTTCCAATTGTTTTTCAAAACCTTATAAATCCCCTCATACATCAGTGTACATGTAGTAATGAATGTAGTAGAAAATATTACTTCATTTCTTTCTTTTTCCTTTTCCTTATTTGTCACCCCTGTTACACCTCCTTGTAAAATAGGTTTCATCAACCCTTTCTTCCTTTTTTCTTTTACTTCATCTGAAACCTTACTAATAACATCTAGGGGGCAAGCTCTGCCCAGGTAAAGTTTTGTCAAGAAATTGCATTTACCCTCAAATGTACTATCCTCAGAAACCATGCAAGTCAACCCAACAAACTGGCCCTTAATAATGTCTTTTTTTCTGGTGAAGCGGGTGACGAGTTTTGTAATGTAGAAAACTATTTGAATAAAGTGGTTTTCTGTATATAGAACTCTGAATTGTCTCCCTTTTACAATCCTTTGACACCAATACATCCAAGTACAAAATGCTATGTGTGTTTTACTGATAGGTAAATTTAAAAAAATTAGTGGATGAATTTAAATACTCAATGAAATTTTCTACCTCTATTTCAGATGTCTCAAGACAAAATTCAGCTAATATTCGGCACATATTTTAAGTTTTCACTGTTGAAGAAATGGATAGCTGTGGTTCTTTCCTACCTCCCTCCTGCACATTCCTGTATTGCTTTCCCTTTGTTCTTCCCCCTGCTTGGTCCCTTATTTCACCACTTTCATATCTATGCCATTTTAACATCTATAATTTGGCCAAAAATAGAATTACACACAGCACACATAAGTACCAGAAAAAGCAATGCATGCCTTCATTTTTTGGCCTCTGTGTCCAGAGTTTGGCAGTGCACACCAATGCCAAGCGACCATGAGCGCCCATACAATGATATTACCTCTGCACAATGATGCTTAAACAAGCTGTGCTATGCCAACACACAGCAACACTTGTTCTATAAAGAATTAATGTCATTGCATTATCACTGTTTATTTAAAATTATTAGATACACCTGGATTTGAACCCAGTATCATTTGGGCTCAAAAAAAAACGTGTTGATGCATTTATTTACACATGCTGCCACACAGTCAGCTAAGAGGCAGGTGTGTTTCACAAACTCAACACTAACTCTAAAAATTTTAGCAATGAGCCATGCATTTGCACACTGCTTAACTCTGCGCAAACAGGGAAATTAATGGAAATGTGCATCTCGCATGCGCAAATACCTTGCCAACTGTCACGCAAACCTGCTGTTCATCTCTGCACTCTGGAAAGTCAATATTATCATGTATTAGTGCTGTTTATTGACCATTTACTCTTTATGTCAGGAAACAATATGTGGAAGCATAACTTTGCCACAGTGGCCTATCACGTATCTTACTAGCTATACTTAGGTATTCTTTTTGTGGCATAAACATTACTATCTGATGGTGCAGAAACCTCATCAAGTTATTATACCAGATGCATGTGTGGTGCCTGTTCTGGTGATACACACAGTATATACATAGCTGTTTGACAAGATTGATGGCATGGGTAACATTTGTGACAGGGTGGATTGTGCCCATATATATCTATATCTCTATAATTTTATATATATATATATATATATATATATATATATATATATATATATATATATATATACATGCATGCCATGGACACCAGTCAACTAGACTGCATTGACTATAATGTCACATATAGGTATAGCAGTGTCCCTCTCATCACCACCAGCAGATGTTAAAGTGTCAGGACAGTGTGCATGATTACCCTCATAGAGTCCAGACATGCCATAAAAGTTGTACAGGTGTGTTTGTGCAGAACCATCTCTGTTCACTTTAAATCACATTTGTTATGTCAGAGACATGGGATTAATGGTGGTATTATTCTATTTCCATGATTTTGCATACTCCTTTACTGTTTTCCATATGCCTTTACCTGTATCCCACTTAGTGGAGAACTCTTCTGAGATTGCACTCATATTCTGGCAAATCAGTTTGCACAGCTTCACAATATGCACCCTACCCCAGTTGTATATACCTTTCCTGATAGATGTCCTCTGCTTTGTTTATGTAAGGATGCTTATCCCACACAGACATCTTCCCCATTGTTATGTCACCTTGTGTGACAATTATATAATACACATTTTCACTGTGCAGTCCGTACTGTACCATATTGATATGTGACTGGTGTTGGTGCTGCAGCTGTCTTCCATTGAAATGCCCTCATCTGCTGTACATTAAGTTGTTTCACCTGTCCTCTTTCCATTTGTTCAGTCCTACAATTCATCTGTGTGTGCCTATTCAATACATACACTTCCTCTCAGTGTTTATTTTACATGGCTAGTGCTGCTGAATGCAATTTAGTAGTATTACTTTAAGAAGTTATGACATTTTATAAATAAACATGGCAGAGGTAAGTTTTTCAGTGAAAGCTGGTTTTTGTAATTAGTGGTTTAGGTTTGTTAGAAATGGGTGTGGAAGATTTTTTGGAATAGATTTTTGCTGGTAGTGGTAGTTAAAGTGTCGAGAGAAGTGAGTAGGAGGATAGTGTGTTTGTTGGATATGTGCAGGTGTTTTGTGCATGGAACAGGTGCATGTGTGAAAGTTATGGAGATCACTGTACAGTGGGGGATCGGGAAGTTTACCTTTCTCCACTGTAGTGCGATCTCAGAGTTGGTATTTTTAAAGTGTAGGGGATGTGGGGGTGCGTGGCTGACCTACCCTGCAAAAACATAAAGAAGGCCTGATTTGGAGTATGTAAGTTGGATTGATTGTTTTAGGTCATAGAAGGGAGTAGTGTTGTAAGCAGTAGTTATAAGTAGTTTTCTTGATGTTAAGGATTTGCGATTTTTAGATTGTTGATGTTATGCATTGTCACTGTTTTATGTTTTCGTTGTTATGGTCTCAATATTCTGCAGTTAGATGTTATGGTAATTCATTTTAATGAAGTAGATCCATATATATCTATAGGTTCATAAGTTCATAGGTAGGTACTAGGCTATTGGCCTGAGGGCCTACGTAAGCCTAGCCAACAAGGGTCCCTGGCTTACGCCACCCAAGAAAGTTATTTTCCTGTGCCACTGTCGAGCAGAGACACAGAAGTGAAATCTATTTCTATCTATATCTATTATATACATATCAAGATGACTGCACCTATACTTTTAGCTCATTATTTATTGTTAGTTTATACTTCACGAACTGTAAAAGTTTCATTATTTGGTTTGATTAACTTCAAAGATACTAATGATAAAATGTGAATTTTTATTCATCTTTTTAATGGTTTACTTATGTATACTTTATTATTTTTAACTGACGGTTTAGAACTTTTGAATTGATGACTGAATAAGACTATACAAACAATTTCATACAGCTCAAATCATTGATACTGTTTTGTGGTTACTATGGACAAACTGATGTTTACTTTAGTGGTGATAGAAACATTTTTAATGATTGGAGCATTTCAGGTATGTGACATCATCTCAAATACTTAAAAACACAGGCTTTTTTAAAGAACAATGTGGTTCTAAAGAAGTCCTAACAGTTTAAGGAGGAAAGTGCTTAACTTTATTGTTCCTTTTTGTGATTTCTTTAACTTCTTATTAAAGTGTCAACTTTTGCTGCAATATTAAAGTAAATACTGATACATCTCTTCTAGGATGGTCGCTACTCTATGGAACAATTTTTTAAATAAGGGGAACACTACGTGAGCATTTTTGTGTCATCATAAACTCCCCAGAGGACACCAATATCCTTTCGACAGGGCCTTTTACTGAACCAATAGCTGGTAAACAAAAACATGGACTTAAACTAAATGTGAAAAGATGTATACTCATATCCTTCAACAAGAAAGAAGCCCCTTCTAAATGTCACATTGACAGAACACACCTGAGTACTGATACAGTAGTTAGAGACCTGGAGAAACTATTTAGACAATGAACTGCCCTTTGATCGTCATGTATCCACTTTTGTAAGAAAGACTTTTTTCATTGGACAGCTTATTAAAAAGGCTATGTTGTCCAGGTCCAGGGATGTGATCATTCTGCTGTATTCTGACTTCATTAGGCCACTCAGTAAGTATAATGCCCATTGCTGTGTACCTGTCCAGTCATCTGAAATAACTTGAATTCCAAAAACACTTTATTACTAAATAAATCAAGGGCCTAAATCATAAAAATTATGCAAACTATTTCTTGTCCCTGTCCATTTTGCCTCATACAAGTGACTGACAGGAGATCTCTGCCTTACATACAGATCCTCAGCAGACCCTATCTTGTCAGACCTACTGCACATTCATAAGTCTAGTGGGGGAATAAACACCTGTTCAAGAGATTGCAGTAGTTTTTGCATCATAAATAAAACATGTAGGGATTGGTATGTATCACAGAGAACACCATTTCTTTCGAAGGGTCTTCCTATTCACATAGAGCAAAGTACTTATCTTATACTTTTCACATGTAATCTTGATAAAGGGATGGGCATCTGAAAATTCACCTCCGATTTAGCACCTTTTTCCCTCATGGATACGGGCAATGTGAAATGCTCTTCTTATCTCTGCATTATTTGTACATAAAATATAAGTCATAAAATCTTCATGGGAATGAATAGTTTGGCTTCTTAATATACTCCGCAGGTTAGCATGTGCCTATGATACTAGAGCAGTGTGATGTTATATGGTGTTGTATGCCATCT
This sequence comes from Protopterus annectens, assembly GCF_019279795.1. Classification (NCBI taxonomy): domain Eukaryota; kingdom Metazoa; phylum Chordata; order Ceratodontiformes; family Protopteridae; genus Protopterus; species Protopterus annectens. The sequence continues at coordinate 1,724,369,584 of NC_056741.1, read as the reverse complement.
CATCTACTGTTGGAGGCAGCAAAATACATCATCAGCCATTGTTATAAAGCATATCCTGCATCACCTTCAACATACAACACCAGTATGAGTGGCCTGTTACCTGTATTCAGGGAACCAATATATCAAGGATTATGTTGGTGGCGTTATAATGTACCAACCAACTAGAAGACCCCATAAAAGGTATCTGACTCTTGTCAGATGTGGGAATAATGACAGCTGTCAGGATAGCACACAGACACATTGCAAACCTTCTAATATGTCCCCTTCTGGATGCTGAAATGTCCACATAGCAGTAATGGCAAATTTCTTATAAACTTTTATGTCCACTAGACATTGCATGCATCTCCCTTGATTTAATGTAAGGTAAACACATGCCTACTTCTTCCTGATTGCTGTTTCTGTCTACATGGTAAGATTAGACAATATCACTGTCTTGGAGGTAAAGGTATGTTAGCCACTGATGGACCCACCTGTGACATGGATAGTGATGATGTACAATATTGTGGACACTGGCTCCAAAGCTGGCTAATAATACATGCTTCCCAGTTATAGATGATGCCACTCCTAACATCCAGGGACATTTGTAGAATTAGTGCAGGCTATGTACAAGGACCAATGACACAAGTATGAGCAGTATTCAGACTCACAGAGCGGTTTTCAGTGAGAGTGCATTTACATCAGGATTTAGCTCTGATCCCACTGCTGTTTATACTGGTGATGGCTGACATTAGCAAAAAATGTCAGAAGGTATAGATCAGCAAAGTTGCTATATGCAGATGGTGTGTCATTGCAGACAGTCTTGGAACAAGAACATAAATAAATGACAGGAATGGAATGCAAAACTGAAGGTACACAGAATGAAAGATGTGTAATTGCAACAAATGGTGCAAATAAAAAAAAAAAAGCTGAAAATTGAGAAAGAATATAAAATAGTGGACCAGACTAACAGCTTCAAGTATCTAATAATGGGGGATGAGGAGAAGAGAAGTCTGAATGATGAGGTCAAAGCTAGAATCAGAGGGCCTAAAGCCAAATGGCACAGAGTGTAATGGGTACTGTGTGACAGAAGAAGGCCCAAAAAGCTGAAGGGTAAGGTGTACAAAACAGGGGAGCAACCAGTTCTACTGTATGGTACAGAAACCTGGGCAGTAAAGGCAGAGCAGTTGAGGAAGGTAGAGGTGATAGAAATGAAGTGCCTGAGATGAGTCTTAGGATGGATACTGTGGGGCAGATGAACAAATGAGGACATAAGTGCTGAATTCAAAGCAGCTCCAATTGCAGAAAAGGTCAAAAAGAACATGTTCCATTTGTTCGGGCACATGTGCAGGAAAGCAGAACACAATCTAGTTAAGATTTGGGACAGAGAGGAGGAGGAGGGCAAGAGGAAACAAGGGCACCCAGAAAAGAAATGGATAGTGGCAGAAGACCTGGACAGTCAGGCATGACTGTTGAAGATGGCAGAACAGTGGCAGTGAACTGAGTGATGGCAACAGTTGACTTGAAACTCTAACCCCATGTAGAAAAATGGGGAAAAGGGAGTTGATGATGATGATGTCATCATGTATAAGTAAGATGCTAACTCCTCACTGGTGGTTTGTAGCAGGAGTCTTTTCCCCTGCAGAAAAACATTTTTTTTTTTTATTAATATGACCTGGAATTGTGACAGGCAATTTACCATTAGGTGGCTTATATAGTAACTTCCCATTGCGGACACATTCTAAAACATCTATATTTAAACAGTGTACAACTCACTAGTGCCTGATAAATGATGTAAGCGGTAACTAATATAATTAAGTAATTTGCATATGCTAGTAGAAAATAAGACTTAATGTAAAAAAACAGAATTATTTTAATTCTTATTTTTAGCATTTAATATTCTCACAAACATTACAACCACAGAGTTGAAAGCTATTCACCAAGACAAGTGGAGGGACATTTTCAGAACTAAACAAGATTCAGTGCATGGGTGACAGTCATGGTCAGGTTTAATCACTGCTCATTACTGGCAAGGACAGATTTTGAGAATATTGCTAGAAATTCACACCTGGGGTGAATCTTGGGTCTCAGTGCCAGACATTATTCCTGTTACACAGTTTCTAATTGCTATAAATGGAGGAGAGGAGATGATAGAATGCCACTGCTGTAGCATTGTTAGTGAATGTTGTATTGACACTTTGGATATGCCATTGTTGTAGAACTGTTAGTAAATGTTGTACTGGTATTTTGGATATGTCATTTGTTGTAGAATAACTTAAAGAAACAAACAGGCAAAGGGCATTCACCGGACTAGAACTAATTCAATTTATTGTAAGCGCTTTTGAATGTAAAAATTCACAAACTTCCTCAGACAAACACAGTTGTTAACTGACTTAGTTTAAATAACCCTCCACATCAATGACATCATATCCTGTAAAACATTTAAAAAGATATTGGGCAGGATTCACGAAGCCTCCATGTAAGAGTTACAAGGCTTACATGGAGGCTGCAGTTAAACGGTGTGATGTCAGCATGTCATGCATATGCATGAGGGCATGCTGAATCACACCTAAGGCTAACACGGTCCATGTAAGACAGTAGGGGGCGTGTCCGTAGGGCGAGCCCTGCAAACGGACATGCCCCCAGAAGAATAAAAGTCCCGAAAGTAAACCCCCACGACAGAGTCCGTGTAAATGTGAATAAACACAACACAACACATGCACCCACAGACTATGAACATAAAATGTAGAAATGAACATCTAATAATTTTTTTTAAGTTGTAAAGATGTTTGCCCATGAGTGCGCTCATTTGCGCGGGCGTGCCCGGGGCTTAGCCACAGTTAGCAGTCAGTGGAAAAGCATATAAGAACTAAATATGCAAAGTAAGCCAAGAAGCAATAGCATAGCGGTAGAGACATCGGCTGAAGAGAATGCAGTCATGGTTCGAGCCCCCACAACATCAATTTTTATTTTTAGTGAAATAAGCACGAAACAAGTCCCTGACATATATGTACATATATAAAATTATATTTTATGTAAAATGTAATGAAATGGGCCATGTATTTTGAAGAAATGTAAGATAAAAAAAAAAAAATGTGAGATGTGCCCATAGCTGAGCTACAGTCTAACAAGTTGAGGATATCTGCTTGTAGGTGAGCAGTGTTTTAACAGGTGTAAAATGAGTGCCCATAGGTGAGCAGTGTTTTAACATGTGTAAAATGTGTGCCCGTAGGTGAGCAGTGTTTTAACAGGTGTAAAATGTGTGCCCGTAGGTGAGCAGTGGTTTAATAGGTGTAAAATGAGTGCCCGGGGTTGAGCAGCATTTTAACATGCTGAAACTGCATGCCCATAGTTGAGCTGAGCGTAATATGCGCGCTGACAGCCAAACGATGCGTAAACCGGCATAGCCCATTTGCACGGAGCTGCGCACCGCGCCAACAAGCTAACCGACGGGCAATGTTGAGCAAGCTGTATTAAAACTGCCTTTACACAGACACACCTCCTAGCCTGTGTAGGCAGTCATAAAATATAAAAAGCAATGGCCAGGTTCGAACCCAGGATACCATGCACCATAGTCAAAGTACTGAACCACTAAGCCATGACAGTTGCACTTAGAAATGCAGTAATAGCATATATATAGGAATGAATAGAAAGAGGGAGCATGACAAAGCAGGTTTTGAGAAGCTGATACAATTCCAAAATGGCCAATCACAGATAAGTGTGGGAAAAACGGCATATATAAGCCCCATAGGCGGGAATACACAGCATAATCGATTGTAGAACCGACTTGCAGCCAGGATGTCAGGTGTAGGTGAGGGTAGTTGCTTCCTAGCACAGAGGTGGGGCATTGAGGAGTCCAAATATATGGTTTGGCTCCTCGTCCATAATCATGAGGCCCAACTCATGCAGGGCCAGGTCCTGTGGGGAGCATATAGGGCTGAGGCGTGGGACCGGTTGGCTCATGATCTCACCAGTGCCACAGGAATACAAAGGACTGATGAGCAGGTCCGTCAACACCATGCGGACCTGAAGAGATGGAAGCAGGACCAACTGAACCGTTGGATCCAGGAGGCACGGCAAATGCCCAAAGCCCCACTACTGAGTAAGTTACATGTAATTATTTATGTAAGAAAGTAACCTAGCTGATATTATGGAGATGTGTATTCCAATATTACTGTATTTATATTACAGCTGCAGGTGCCTGTTCTGCGAACCGTCAAGCCTATGGCGATAGGCTGGTGCGGTTGCACCACCAGGCAGGTCAGTAATTCTCTCCCTGTAACTGTAAATAAATATATAAGTATGACATTTAGCAAAAGAGTGCAGTGTAGTCACTAATTAATAAAATGTGCAAGTAACAGTGTAAGAGGGTTTGCAAGTATTGCTTGATTACAAAAGTGTGATGCAGCCTGTAATCCAAACATAAAAATGAAACAAGTCTGAAATAAAGATGTCCCACCTGTAATATAATAGTACATAACCTGCAGCAGGCTGAAAAGTACAGCTGCAGAAGCTGAGTAAAACACGTGTGAAACATATCCCTGTTGAAATACAGAAACATGACATAAGTAAGCCTGTTGGAAAGGATTGTTATAACTACAGGTAAAACATGTCAATAAAGCCTAGAATTAAGTACCATCCTGAATTGTAAAAATAAAACAAGTGAGAGAGTGTGAGAAAGAGGTATGAATCCACCAATAAAGTAGTAATAACTCCTGAATAAAGTATACTGCAGTCAGTACAGAATGAAATGAATGTGACAGGCAGAACCAAACAGTAACATGTGTTGAAAACAGTACTGCAGCTGGAATGTGCGTCCCAAAATCTGGATATGTTGCTCTCAGTCTGCAATATGCAGATAGTATGGTTGTCTGAAATACCAAACATCCACAGTTGTCTATAGCTATATAAAGCAAATGTAGCCAGATATGAATGTGCATGAATAAAAATGAAATGTATATTGATGTAGCAGTAACATTACTATCACCAACCTGAAGTAGTTATCACATAGGAAACTGTAGGCAGAACTGTAGTGTGTATATATCTGCAGCTGGTAGAAATGTACAGCATATGTATTGGTATTTGAAGTTGTTAATTAAATTTTCTTCGCCCTACCCTATAACCACATATAATCCATTCCACGTGAAATTGGTATGTGCAATCACAATTAACACCCCTGGACATTTGTCCTGTTGGTTCATACATATTTGCATGTACGTTGATGCATCTGCCCTGTTCATACATCCAAACCTGATGGCCTGTTGCCATCAATCAACACTGCATGTTGTTGGATTGTGTATTGCTGTTCAAATTATGCATGTGTTATGCTTGCTGTTCAATGGCTTGAATATATGGGTGTTTGGTTAATGGGAATACTAATGCATGCTGTTACAACTAATTGTGAATGGTATTGTATGTTACTAACCCAAACTGTCATAGCATAATGCAAAACATAGGACGACAGAAAGGCGGGTTCCAGCGGACCCACCTCTCCCACCTCAGCTGGCGAGTGTACCTGGCAGTAGTGCCCAAGCCGGACCCTCCTCCGGTGGCCCTGTGCCACCTGCGGGTGGAAGCGCTGCAGGGGATGGGGCTCATCCCCCCTCTGCAAGCGTGGCCGGAGGAGAACATCCACTCACCCTCCATAGTGTCCGGACTGTGGTACGTAGGGAGATCCGGCACGCTGTGCTTAGGCCCCTACGCCAGCTTGAGGCACGGGTGGCACAACTCACGGGTGTGCCTGCTGCCCAGTCTACACAGCCCCCAGCACAGCCCCGTCCTGGGCAGTGAAGGCACAGTGGCAACTGCCCATGGGTGGGGATCTCAGTTCCACTGTTGCCATCTGTGGGCTCATGGGCTCGAGATATCCAAACATCCGTCCCCGTCAATTGTGTAACCCCCCCACATGTGTCATACACCACCCCTGTATGCGTCTTGTTTGTCTTGTCTGTTAACCTACCCAACCTACCTCCCCAGCTATACTGACTTCCTGTACCTGACATGCCACTCTCACCTGAAAAAAAAAGGGCACTCTGTACCCACAAAAAAATTACGCCCCATACATAGCTGCCCATTTTGCACACATGTCTGCTGGACATGTAAACTGTCAATTACAATTGGCTGTACAACAAGTATTATTGTTGTCCTTACACCTCCCTCAGGGGTGGAAGGTTTCAAATGTCACACCAAATTACAAACATATGCACAGCTGTTGCTGATGAAGAAATGGGCAACTATGAGCCTTACCTACATCCCTCCTGCAAAACCCGAGTTTGTTTTCCTACTGTCCTACTCTCTTTGTGACCCCTTTTTCACCACTTTCCTATCTCCCCATTTTCTTTTCTTTCAAGGAAAATAGCGCGGGTGTGCACGAGAGTAAGCACTTTTAAGCAGTAGTAAGCGGGTGTGCGTGAAGCTAAGTGGCAGTGCGCATGTGTGACCTCCGCTCAAACCAGCGCTAACCCGCTTACAACTGCTTAAAAGTGCCTTAGTCACTCTGAATGACAAGGCCTGTAGTTTTCTCAGCAGCAAAATAAAACACCTCTTTCAGTCTTGAACCCAGGACCTTGGAAACACTAGTCGGCATGACTTACTACTAAGCCATGAGTGCTATACATGAACATTGTGCTGAAAGAAATATATCATAAAATAGTAGGAATTAATTAAAAGGGAATATACAAGTCTTGCACACAAAGCATGTCATGTATATGTACTGTCAAATCTAGTGGATTTGTGAAATAGTACTGTGTGCTGAGAAACAGTCATGCTAGTTGGTAGCTACTAGGTAATAATGTCACAGTAGCATCTGGCAAGCCACACACATACTCAGAGCAGAATAAACACAGCCATAGTTGAATAGTTAAGAGTGCAGACATAGCAAGTGTGACTTAGTTACAGGGATGTCCCTGATGTGAAAACAAATGTCAACTGTGCCCCACTGACACCCTGCCAAATGTACTAACAGTAGCTTACAGAACAACATGCATTGCACTGTCTACAACACAGCCTGAAATATGAGAGACATACCAACCCTTACACTCACAGAACAGTGTCCACAGCAAACCAGCATGGTCCCCACCCTGATAATCTGAAAGGGCTACGCCTACCTAACAGACCTTTTTATAGAACAGGCCTGTAATCACAGTGAGAACTGCAATCACTACACAATAGGCTGCATGCAATTAGTGAATGCTGGCTAACAATTGGTGCAGAGGCCATCACATGGACATGTGCAGATACCTACAAAAGCATCCTGTACTCCCAGTCCACACATGCAATATTGTCATTGCACCCGCTGGAGGTAGAGAGAGAGAGAAAACCAAAACCAAAAAAGAAAGAAAGAAAGAAAGAAAGAAAGAAAGAAAGAAAGAAAGAAAGAAAGAGAAAGAAATAACAAACCGGAAGCATCAAGGCAAAGAGGCAGACAGCAGGCCAAGCAACTGCAAGCCTACACAAACAGCTGCAACAAACACAGGTAATGTAAAGTACTGCTATAATACTCTACATACTGTGAACCCTCCAGATGTGTTATTGGTCTTTATCTATGTATATGAGGATGTGCATAGGGACGGGGACATACTGAAACTGTCACTGAAGGCTCCACATACATATGTATGTGATGGTAGCTATGTGCACATAGCAATGTAGGTTGTAGTGCAATGTACAAGTAGGTGGTACAGTAATGGGTGTTCAGTAGTACGTTACTGTGTGTATACATATGTGGACCTAAAAAGGAGTATATATATATATATATATATATATATATATATATATATATATATATATATACATATATATATATATATATCTAGGTGTATATATATATATATATATATATATATATATATATATATATATATATATATATATATATATAATATGCATATGTGTATACATAGATAGACAGGGATGTAGAAATACATAGACAGATATAGTTTCACAGTGGCATAGTATAGTACTAGGCTATCTGCCGACAGTGTATAGAATAGATTTAGAAACCTGCGCCTCTGTATATTAGTGACAGAGTGAAGACCCCCACTACATAATAGCATTAGTGTACTGTGCCTCTGTCTAGTAGTGACACAGAGATGACCCCTGCTGTAAACCTATGATCTCTCATCCTCTTGTCAAGAATGCACATGAAGAGTGTCAGTGAGGATCTCTGCCTAACATGAACAGTTATAAGACATGTAAAGTCGGCATGTGAGAGGTCTCCAACTGTAGTCTGTTGTGTTGTGGGGGAGGTGGGATATGTATATCCAGGGTGATTAGTCTGTGGTCAGATGTGACTAGTGAGGGGTATCCTTCCAGTGTGTAGCACATTGTCCCCATGTTTGTGATGATCAGGTCTAGTATATTATCTCCTGTTGTGGGAGAGGTGACCAGCTGTTCCATTGCATTTGACATAGTGAATATCGGGAACCTTTGGGCTAGGGTGTTTGGGGTAGAATAATGTACCCAGTGTATGTTAGGGTAGTCGCACTATCCCAATATGATGGTGTGTGGTGGGACATTCATATCCTCCAATGTCTACAGGAAGGCCAACTGTGGTCCCTGAGATCGGGAGGGTGGTCTGTAACATGCTACCAGTTGTATAGCAGGTTTGCCTATGGTTATCTGCACCAGGATGGTCTGTGATGCTTCATGTGTTGCCACTAACCTGGAGGTGTGTGTGTCCTCCATGTATATGTTCACACCCCCTCCCTGTCCGTTTTGTCCCGAGTCCTGGGGCCAAAATGCATGATACGGGGTATAGCCTGGTACCGCTGGTGTGCTCTCAGGAGCCTTGAATCAGGTTCTCATGTACTGCACAGACATCGAGATTGGTAGACTATGTATGTACAGATACATGTAATACACACATACATATATACATGTCTGTAGAGACTTACACATATACATATAGATCTGACTGACAACAGACATGTCTGTATATGACTATCTCTCACTCTCTGTCCCACCCCCTCAGACTCACACTCACCCTGTATCTCTCTCTCACTCTCTCCCCACATCTATATGTATATATCTACATCTATATATACATATGATATATACATATATACAAACAGATATATATCCATATACAGATATAAATATATCAATATATATATATATATATATATATATATATATATATATATATAGACTGTGTGAGGCACATGTGTGCAGATGTCTTGCTACAGGTGCCTGGTGTCACAGGCATGGAGTGAACACCAGTGTGGATACTGGAGTACCATACCCCATTCAAAAACACTGACACTAGTAACCACCACATATGTACATGCCTGCCCACCACTGCATGTGTCAGGGGGGAACAGGCCAACAAGTGTACAATAGGCTCCACATCGATACACACAGTGGCACACTAGTCCTGTAATACCTGTACATGGAATGTGTCAGCGGACATGGTGTGTCAGCTATGGACATGTAGGTCACTGTACCCCTCCACACCACACAATGTCCTACACACTATGTACCTCCCATGACAGCTACAGATATGGTGAAAGTCACAGACATATGCAAGTAACTGTGTCAATGCACTCAAACACCACAGAGCACACACAGACTACCTACATAGAGGTTACCACTGCTGGATATACATAGTTCGGTCACACCCATGACAGATGTCTCCCAACCATGGTAACACCTCCAACATCCACAGCACAAATTACCTACGTCTGTTGTCCTTGTCACTGCAGTATAGAGCACATGGTGGAGGTATGGGACCCTACCCACAGATATGACATATCCTGTAGTAGACCACACAGAATTAAGAAGCAAGCCTCCGCATGAGTAGATGTCAGACATACCCCTGCTGAATGTTATGCTGATCGGTAATATGCCATATGAGTCACCCTGTGTAACTGTTTGTAAGGAGCAGGTATGATTATAACACATGTGTCACAAGGGGCAGGATAGCATAACAGTATGTTGCTGTAGGCCCAGGGCCAAAAGCACACTACCTACCTAGGACGCAATGCACACCCATTAACACATTGCAAACTGAATATGTGAGGTGGAATGAGTGTGCTACTGATTGGGTGCATGTTGTGCACTGGTGTGACTGCTCACCATGACTGTCTGTCTGTCATGGTAGTGTGAGTCCATGGTGTGAGGCCAGAGACAGGTGTGTGGGGTATTGCGATCAACACATACTACATTGCCATATGTTGTGCTGTGTTACCCTGTATGTCACTGTGGTGTAGGTAGGGTTATGGCAAGTAAGAGTAGTGTGCAGTACCACTGAAATATGTAACGTGCATTGTGTGCAGTGCATGGGCTAATAATGTTCCCCATACAGTACCTTGATTCGAACCCCCAGTGTGGGGTCGTGTATTGTACCTGAAACAGTGCGTTGACTGCTGCAGTATACTAGTCTGTTGTATGGAGTGTGCCAGATACTGCTGCACAGTTGTCGGATGAGCACTGATATCTGGTCATGTACATGTGTATCCCCCAATAGACAGGCAGATGCTATATATGGTGCCTAAGTTATATCACTGCAGTCAAGTATAATGTGTATTATGTGTGCTATAGTCTGCTGACAGATATTGCTGACATATTTCCCTTCTCCTTTACAGGGACATGGTTCACCAAAGGAACCCAGTCTACTCCGCTGCAGAAGAGGAGGAGATACACCAGAGCCTGGTGCGGGATTTCGCTGTACTCTTTTCCCACACCAGCCAGAACCAGCAGGAGAGGGCTGCACTGTGGCAAGACCTGGTCCATCGGGTAAATGACATAGGCACACATAACCGGAGATATGAGCAGGTACGCCATCACTGCAGTGATTTAATTAGAAATGTCCATCAGCGTGCGTTGGATATCCGCAGGCAGCAGCTTGCCACAGGTGGTGGGGTGGCTAGACATCCCCCCTCACCAGACTGGAGGGACTACTCCTGAGTGTTGTGGCTCCAGCACAGCAGCAACAACAACAGCATACATGTGTAATGATGGAGGCTGGAGCCACACAGCAGCAGGACACAGAGCATGCAGGTAACATGCCATGTGTATAGTGACCATTCTGTACACTGTTAGGTTATGCATGTGTGTGGTGTGTCCTCGATTTGTAGCTGTTATCTTGGTAATTATTGTGCATTAGTGATAACCTCATTATCTGCAGTACACCTGTGGAAGCTAACTGTTGCACTACTGAACTGTAACATGCCCACAGTATCAATGGCACAGTTGTGCCCACTGACGATGAATGTCTCTTTTCCGCAGGTCCCTCTGGTGTAACAGCAAGGCAGCCTATCCATGCTGGTGAGTGTGTAATACCATTACCTTCACTACTCTGTATACTAATAGTAATGATAGGCTGAAACAGTAGTGCAATGTGTTTGATTGCAGGTGTGTTTGTGTCTGTGGGTTGATATCTCATATACTGAGGTGTGTGCATGTGTGCATGTGCCCATGTGTGCATGTGTGCATGTGTGCATGTGCCCATGTGTGCATGTGTGCATGTGCCCATGTGTGCTGTGCATGTGTGCATGTGTGCATGTGCCCATGTGTGCATGTGTGCATGTGCCCATGTGCCCATGTGTGCATGTGTGCATGTGTGCATCAGTGGTGGCATGGTGTACACATTGTAAACTGTGTTTCCTGTCTTACTCCCACAGGTTTTGGTGCTGCTCTGGTGTCATGCAGCAGAGAACCTGAATCAGCTGCTGTGGATAGTGATGATGATACCTGTGTAATGGTACAGGTAGGTGTGCCAGGGTCCGTCATTGGTCAGCCAATTGACACTACACAGCTGTCGACCCCATCTATGTGCACAGTCATCCTGCCAATACATCCTTTGTCACCAATGTCCCTAGGTGATGGACAGGATACAGTGGGCATTGACCAGGGTAATGTGGTACTGGTGGCACATGCATCCCCACACTGCAGCCATGGCCAGGGCCCTGACACGGTACCGCACAGGCAGACATCCATGGGTTCTCGTGGGAGCATCCGTGGGTGTACCACCCCTGTCAGACGTGCCCACAGAGGTCTTTTAACCCCAGCTATGTTCTGGGCTGTAATGCAGGCACAGTCACATATGGAACGGTACACCAGACAGGGTCTGAGGGAGCTGAGAGCATGTTGCACAGCCATGAGTGACAGTATGCGTGATGTTGCGGCTGCCATCCGCAACTTCACCGAGGTCATTGACAGACATTGGGGGGACACATTAGATCTGTTCCACAACTATATGTCCATGAGCCAGGGCAATGGTGGACGGTTGAGGCATTGATGTGGCCGTATGCCAGCAACAGCAGCAGCTGGCACCCGTCGCGGACGACAACAGGGCCGCGGCCGCTCACATAGTGCCAGCAGCAGCCCCAGCAATGCTGGGTCTGTGCTGTCATCGGACCGCCCCAGGAGACCACATGCACGTGGTGCTGGACAGTCCCAAAAGGGACCTGTCTCCAGTCAATGAACACCTGCTTCTGATGACAGTAGCCAGTCTGGATTGGTACCTGATATGGTCCGTAGCACCCCTGCCAGGCACAGGTACCATGTTCATGGCCACAGACAGTGATCTGTTTGTTCTGGCAGGTACAGTCTGCGGCTGTCCACAAACACCTGTATATGGCAGCCATGAGGTGGGACTGTGTGCATTCATACACACATGCAAAGTGATAACACCTAGGGCTACCGCATACATGCTCACACTGCATCAACATTGCCCCATCTTGTACTGCTGTCCCTCACCAACACACACACACACACACACATGCCAATTGGTTGTATCAGTGGCAGACTCAGGCATACCAGGTACACACCCTCTGCATATGATGAAACTGTGCCACCTCCTGCAATCTGTAAGATCAGTGCAGGAACAGGTTAACATGGTGCTGATGCACAGGGTGACTACATAGACATATTGTAATAGTATGATGTTGACAACAGTACAGTGTAATTCTAGCATTGTGGGTATATACCAGCATGCCTGATGCAGTTACAGTATGAATGTCATTGTATTGTTTTGTACAACCATACTAATTACCACAGTGTTCTGTCTGCACATCTTTGCATACTGGTGGTGAGGCTGTGAAGGGATGGCCACCTACATAGGTAGCACAGGGGATACAACAATGTACATATTGATACTCAAAGATGGCCATGTCAACTGCGAGTTGCATGCTGTCCACACATGACTCTGCAATGCAGATGTTTCAGGATGTTGATATCTGTGCAGTACTACACAGCAGGTTCAGGGCTCACAAGAGCACACTAGCACTACAAGGTCACACCTCATACCATGCATAACAGTACCAAAACACAGAACTAACTATGACAGGAGGGAGAGTGTCCATACATGTCAAGGATACTGTGGTGCCAGGACAGGTAGCATACATCATACTTCATCTGGAACTGCTGAGTGAGGGCTCAGTGTCTGTTATTTGAGATGTGTATTATTACAGGTATGAGCACTTGGGTATCAGGCCAGTTATTCAGCATTTCGAAGGTATGTGTTCTATACACTTGTGGGGGTTGCGGCTGGACCCAGCCCACCTGACCTGAGAATGTCTGGGTACTGGCTTAGAGTGCCTGCATATATGCACTGTTACATACTGGAAGTCGTGCACCTTGTTTGTTGTAGCATAGTCTACATACAGGCCTGCTGACTGTAGCTTTGTTTGTATGCATGTTTGCCTGTTATGTTCCTGAAACACTGATTCCACCTGCGGTGCAGATATACAGTGCTTCTGTGGATCCCTAGTGACAGCTGTGTTGCTTACTGTACTGATGTCCATGTGTCACTTGACAGAACGTCACTGTTTGACCTGTTTGCATGTAGCTTGCCTGTAACACATTGCATATGATGTACCTCACATTTGCTCAAGACAGCATTCATATATGCCAGCACTAACAATTCAGGAGCACTACACCCTCATATAGTCACCTTGAGTACCTTGTTCCCCATTGGCCCTATGTGTCATTACTTAGTGTGGGAGTCACAATGCTATGGTAGCATGTGCAAAGATCACCTGTCGATCTACTCTCAGGTCCTGTTGGTGAATCTGTGAATCATGTGGCAATGTTACAGCTGCCTCATGTACACAGACAACCCTCTCCCCTTCCCATACATGTACAACACATGTGAGAGATGCAACCACATAGCCAAACTGGGGGCTAAGCTCTGTTTACACAGCACTGGCATTCCCTGTCAGGTGGAGTGGGATACTACAGTGAATACAGTACCAGTCTCCCATAGACCTGCCACGACCACAATCCAAACACAGACACACACAGGTACATTATTGGGCTCTCAGAATAGCATCATGCCTGAGCAGCTGACACCTGCAAAGCAGACACACAAGCAAACATTATGCCAGAGCAGAGCACATGTGACACATAGCTCACAAAGCCTGTGTGCCTAACAGTGTCAGGCCATACGGCTAGACAACACACCTGCTATGGTTGTATGAGGTACCTCTATTGACACGTACATGGTGGTCCTGCTCCCAGGCTGAACAAGGTGACGGTCACGCTGAGCTGCCTGTCGGGCACTATGATCCACCACATAACACAAGCAAAGCAGTCACTCCAAGGCATGTAGCAGTATGACTCAGTCATTGCCTGTGCCAGTGTGTATGACCTCTGACGCACCTCCCTGGACTACATGTTAGGGGACATGGAGGGGCTCTCTGAGGTTGTGACACAGGCTGGTATGACCCTGGCTTTGGGTAGCATCTCACCCTCACCATGAATGCTGCCACAATATGTAGACAGGATCATCGGTTTCTGCACTTAACGTATCTTTCAGTGACATCCAAAGGGGATCCAATGCCTGTCAGTGTGGGATTACATGCTGGACATGCCACATTGCTTTGCTTGGGACAGCTTGTACATGTCACCCATGGGCCGTTGTATATTGGCAGAGGCTGTTGCTGCACATATACTGCCTTTGTATGCAAGGCTGACATTATATAGCCACCTACACAGGTAGCACACGGGATGGGACACTAATAGCAATGCTACTCAACAGCAGCAGTGTAAACCTCAAGATGCATGCAGTGGAAACTGTCCTTAGCATGGGGTAAAGCAATATCCGTGCAGTAACAGACTCCTGGTACAAGGCTCCCAGGTGCACACCATCAGTGCCAGGTCATTCCTGATACCATGCGTGTCATCCCCAACACATGCTCCAAAACAGAACAGGGGGGATGTATCCAAAGGCACCTCAGATATACACACCCCCAGGTTGGTGACACTGCACAAAGCATCAGAGCCTCTCCTTGTGCAACACACAGTGGGTTAGACTGCCTTCAGGTTCATAGCCTGGCACACACCACACTCCCATACCCAGCAAACCCAATTGGCCTTCCTGACAACACTGGGAATATGACGGTCTCTACACACACCATTATATGGTTGTACTGCAACTACCCAAACATACAGTGTGAGCATTATTCTAGCTGCGAGACCCTATCTGAAAGTGTCATCATTCATTCCCTGCATTGCTATGGAACAACTTGTTACCACTCCCACAAGTGGTGACAACATGCTGCATCTGTTCATCACCAACATGTGGACGATATGCTCCAGACCAATCATGTATACCTTGCTGGTGGGATGACACCATCAACAACCCACACTGTATAGTCACATACCACATGCAGCCCCTGCACAGAACACCCCAGTCTTACAGTTGTCTGATGCATATTCCATGTATTCACATGAGGCAGGCTTCGGACTTGGGAACTCTTGCAGTTCACAGGTACATATGTGTAGGTGGCACACACATACATCATGTGTGCATTGACATTACTGATATAATGTATGTTGTGCAATATTAGGAACAACACCCCACACACATGGACAAACTGTGTGACAAAATTACACATGGCATTTGTAGGATACAAACCTCTACCTAACTATGTTAGATCACTTGTGAGAGTCACATTAGCAGAGCACGCTATTTGCATTACTGGGGGGATTGCTTTCTCCTGTGCTGTACTTATAGGGTGATGACATCATCAGTGTTTAGACAGTGGAATATGCAGCATGTTTTGTGTAGTACTAATTGCCAAAAGGGGCATTTCTCATACACATGGAATTGCACACTCTACTCCCTCATACACAGTCACACACACACTGGGCACTTGCAGGATTCAAACCCCTATTTAACGATGTTATGACACTAGTGAGAGACGCATTAGCAGAGCGTGCTATTTGCATTACTGAGGGCATTGCTTTCTCCTGCTGTACTTATAAGGTGCTGACATCATCAGTATTTAGACTGTGGAATATGCAGCATGTTTTGTGTAGTACTAGTTGCCAAAAGGGACATTTCTCATACACATGGAATTGCACACACTACTTCCCCATACACAGTCACACACACACTGGGCACTTACAGGATTCAAACTCCTACCTAACTATGTTATGATACTTGTTAGAAACGCAGTAGTGGAGTGCACTATTCACATTACTGGGCATAATTTCTGCTCCTGACATATGTATAGTGTGCTGACATCATTATGGATGAAGAGATATTTACATCTGTTACTATCCATCAGTAAGGGGGAGAGCATATCTATGCATTAACTTTGCACAGGCACAGTGGCCTACTGTACTGTGGAGGCAGATGCCAAATACACTGTGGATAGCCTTCTGTATTCCCTAGGGACAACGGTCAGGTATTGCACTCTACGGCCATATGTTTACCTGTCAGATGCACGTATCTGTTGCTCATATACTGTCTGTGGGTCTTTATTGCCATAGCCTTCCCTATCTCTATAAACAATGTGTGTACTGTGGGAGATGTTTGCATATGAGTGGGATCCAGTACTTTACTTATGTCTCTGTTGTAACTTCACTGTGTGCACTGGGCAGATGTCTGCATTGTGGGAGGTTCCTGTATTAACACATAGAAATGCCAGATATGTGTGTGCAACTGCTGAACTGTGACATGGTCTAAGTGTGTGAGCATGCCCAGTTCACAGTCTGTATGGCTTCTTGACTGCCACATCTCATTTATCTATGTGCGCGAGCATGCCCAGTGTGACCTTTCCTTATGTTTGGATCTGTGGACCACCACATTTCTGTTTGTGTGTGGACGCCATCTATATATCACATGTACAGCTGAGTGTTGGACATCAGGTTGTGTTCTTACTGCCCAACTGCTGTGTGTCTGAACCTAACAGGCATTATGCTGTGCCTGCAGGGTCACCATGGGATAGTTTGCATACAGTTGTCATCATCCTTTCCTGCTGACCAAACAGTTGTATTGTTGTATAGTGTACTGGTGCAAAACTTTCACTGTGGTGGACAGTATGATCGGTTTCAGTCCTATCACTGCTTGTAATGTTTATAGTGAGCACACCAGACTGGTTGAGGGCCAGTTGTGCAGATATGACCATGTTGCATTTTGTTCAGATATGGACAGCTTAGTACATGATTGTCCGACATTGTTATTGTATTCCACAACTTGTGTGGACAGTGATAAACTATGGCCATGTGCCCTAGTCCATTTGTAATGCTAGTCAGAGAGTGTATGTCCTTCAACACACGTTTACTGGTGTTTGCCATGACATATGTCACAGTTAGTGTGCTGTGCCTCTGTCTACCCATGACATACAGGTGATATCCAGGGTACACCTGCCATCCCCCATCCAGTCATCATGATTCCTCTTGATGACAGTCACTGAGGGACTCCCTGGATATCCTGTAGTGGGAGTTTAGTCATGAGTGGAGTGAGCTTCTGGGTTGTGGACCAATCAGTACAGCATGTCCTGTTTATGTCTGTGCTGGGGTTCAGGCCTGTCAGCTGCATAGGTCACCAGCATTCAGTGTTTACATGGTGCCAAATGTCCATTGATATCAGGTTGGTCATGGCTCTAAACATCAGGCACAGTTCACCTCCAGCCAGGTAGTATGGCACTGTGTGGAGCTGCAGTTACTTTACTCAGGCGACACATGGCATCTGTTACAGCTCTGCAATCCTCCTGGTGGGGTATTTGTGTGGTCATTCCAGTTGCTGCAGGTGTCAGCTACGGTATATCCCACAGGGGTCATTGTACTCAATTGTGAGGCTGCAGTTTGTTTAATCAGCCAACACATGGCATCTGTTCGAGCTCTTTGATACTCCTGGTGAGGTACTTTTGGGGTCTTTCCAGTTGATGGAGGTGTCTGCTGAGGTACATCCCACAGGGGCCATTGTACTCAATTGTGAGGCTGATGAAGGATGACTGCATAGCCACAATGATCTCCCCTGATCTAGATCTGACTGCCTTCATGATTAGGTGGGTATATGGCATGTTTCTGTAACCACTACAGCCACATGCTTGTCCAATGCAAGATATCTATCAAATTGTGTCCCCAGGTCTCTTATTACTTCTTCAGTACTTAATGGGTTAACACCTATGTGGTAATTGGTGGGCACTTACTGTATATCCACAGGGGATGACTATACACTTTTCTGCAATTAGCTTGCTGACATGGCTATGGCACCAGTTGTCTGTTTCTATGTGGCCCTTTTGTGGGATGCTTGTGTCAGCTGGAGGGTCAGATATGGTGGCCAGTTTGTAGTCCTCTGCAAACTTGTTCAGACACAGTCCTTCCATGTTGGCCTGTACCTATGGGACATATATACCAAACAAGGGAGGTCCCAGGACCGAGCCTTGTGGGATGCCAGTTGTATCTGGTTTGTAGTCTGACAGGCTGCAGCATTTCTGACCATGGCAGTTCTGTCCTTGGGCTGGTTTGCAACCCCTCTACTGACATAGGGGTTTATATTTAAGCTGGTGAGCTTATCTATAAAGAACATGTGGGGTATTGTATGGAAGCCTTTTGCAAGGTCCAGCTAGGCTGTGTGGACCACATTCCCCTCATCAATGGCCTTAATGACTGTTTCAAATGAGTCAAACATGTTTAAGGGGCAGGATCTGCACTTAAGAAAGCCACACTGGATAGGGTCCAATGTCAGTAGGTCCCCAATATCTTTATGTCTGAGGTACATGCTGATCCTTTCCATAGCTTTGCAGACCAAGCTTGTCAGGATTCTGGGGTGGTAGTTTGCAGTATCCATTCAGGCAACACCTTTGTGGAGGAGGACCACTGTGTTTGTACACTGCTCTTTGGGTACATATCCTGTGGTAAGGCTGACATTGAGCAGTAGTGTTATATGGCGTTCCATTCTTCTTGGAGTCCATGTTGGACTCTGCCCAGGACACCATCTCGTACCATTGATGCTGTGTGTTTTGCTTTGTAGATGCTGGCTGTTACCTCAGCATCTGCAATGTCAGGGGGCCAGCACTCTGCTGGGATAGATATTTCGCATATGAGGGGGGGGGAGTTTGCACTGAACCTGTCAGGTTGGATGTTGGCAATGTGTGTGTGTTTGATATATTGTTGGTATTATTTGAGTGATTCAGAGCATATCTGTGAATTCCCAACAAGGTTCCTACCATCAGCTAAGAAAGCCTTGTGATTATCCTTAGTGTCCTGTACAATTTCTTCATAGGTTCATAGGTTCATACTAGGCTATCTACCTTAGGGCATTTATAAGCCTAGCCAGAGTGTGTGTGGCTTTTGACACCCCTTGTTATGTGAATATTATGGCCATTTAGGATTTACTTTACTGTGCCTCTGTCTAGATGTGACACAGTGAAGACCCCCAGTGTACATCTACGATCACCCATCCACTTGGCAAGATTCCTGTTGAAGAGAGTCAGTGAGGGGCTCTGCCTAACATGGAGTGGAATTCCATTCCGGGGTGTAGGGAGCCTCTGGGTTATATATCTGTCCCTCCAGCACATCCTATTTCATTATGTGTTGAGGTTGACATCTCTCGCTCTCACAGCTCTGATGGATTTGGGTTTTCTGGGGTGGAGCATGTCCATTAATCCTGTGTTGGACATGGCCTTGTACAACAGGCATACAACACCTCTGTGTAGGCAGTATGTGACTGCATACAGCTGGGGTATCTACAGCCAGGCAGCATATGACATATATTTGAGACCCTTTATCCTCTTGGTGAGGTACCTTTGAGGTATTTCTAACTGCTGCAGGTGTCGGGTGAGGTACATCCCAAATGAGGCATTGTACTAAATTATGGGCCTGATAAGAGAACAGTATAGGGGCACAATGACCTCTGTTGACGTAGATGTGATTCCTTTCATGATAAGGTGGCCAATATAGAAGGTCTTCCTAGCCACGTTGGCAATGTGAGTGTCACATGAGAGGTTACTGTCCACTTGTGTCCCTAGGTCCCTGATTACTCCTTCCATACGTAATGGATTAGCACCTATGTGGTTATTTGTGAGTACCTTGTTTGGTATTTGGTGAGACATTCATACTGTCCAGTGTCTTCAGGAAGGCTGAGTGGGGTTCCTGTGTGTGAGAGTGTGGTCTGTAGCATGCTACAGACTGTGCAACAGTTTTGCCTATGGCTAGTTGCACATGGGTGGTGTCCGATGCTTCGTGCATTGTCAGTTACCTGGACATGTGGGTATCTTTGCTGAAAATGGATACTCCCCCTCCTTTTATGATTTGCTCCAGGTTTTGGGGCCAAGACACATGATATGCGGTATAACCTGGTAGTGCTGGTGTGCTCTCAGGAGCCTTGCTGCAGGTTTCTGTCACTGCACAGACATCGATGTTCTCCATACTGGGGAGGGCCTCGGGAGCATGCATCCTGAGGTTTAGATGTCTGGCATTGGGCAGCATTACCCTTATGTTTCTTTCCACTTATGTTTTCTAGAGAAGTGGGTTAGTCTTTTCAGCCTTGCCTACAAAAGGCTCTATGGATGTGGCAAGAGCCTTAGCCAATATCCAGATGCCCAGGGGTGACAGGTGCAAGGCATCCCTGGCAAAGCAGCGTGGCTTGTCAAGCATGACATCCCAAGCTGACAGACATTGGATCCCCTTGGAATGACACCAGTAAATGTGCCACTTGTTTGAGCTGATCATTCTGTGTTTGTACTGTGGCATCATTCTTGGTGAAGGTAGGATGCTGTCCAAGGTCAGAGTCATACCGGCCTGGCCTACATAATCGGAGAGCTCATCTATGTCTCTTTTCATGTAGTCCAGGGAGGTACATCTCAGGTCATTCACACCAGCATGGACAATGACTGCATCATATTTGTACTTGCTTTGGGGTGACCTGCGTGCTTGTGTTATGTGGCGTATTGTAGCAGCCTACAGGCAGCTTACTGTACCCTTTCCCTTGGTCAGTCTGGTGAGCGGGTCAGCAGTGTGTCTGACTATGGAGTCACCTTTTACAACTGTATCAGGCATGTTGTTTCTCCTTCTGGCCTGTGACTGTTTGGCACACCACCTTTGTGTACTATGTGTTGCATGTGATATGTTTGGAGGTAGTGGTTGCTTGGGTGTCTGCTTTGGAGACCTCTCTTGATGTGGTGTGTTTGTAATTAGAGCCTCCGGGAATGTTTTTCTGTTTTTATGTCTTTGGTTTGCAGTTGTGATAGGTCTATGTGAGACTGGGTTTGTGGTGTGTGTGGTTACCTTCTCCTCCTGACTAGTTTTGACAGTACTGAGTTGAGAGAGCTCAGCCTCCGGTTTGGATAAATGGTTGCATCTCTCACATATATTTGTATTTCTTAGGGGGAGGAGAGGGTTGTCTGTGTACATGGGGCAGGTGTAACATTGCCTCAAGATTCACAGATTCAACTTGTTGTAGCTGGCCTTAGTGGATTGTATGAGTGGACATATTTTATTGCCATAATATTGATCAGAGATTACTTCCCTTTTTAGGTTTGCTCTATCATGTAGTAGCTTCCTCATTCTCTTGCATGGTTTGGTAATGGCTGGGGTCCACCATGCCAGATGCCTGCATGTATGGCATTGTGTCTTGGTTTTATTTGGGATTGCATAATCCATGCATTCCTGGCAGTGTTCATGGAATGCATGTATAATGGGTTCTGAGGCGTGGCCCATATTTTGCACAGGCACAGGGCCTTTACTGGATTCCACATCAGTTTGGAGGAGTGCAACATTTGCTTTACAAATGTTTTTCACTGTGGTTTTCTGGCCAGGGACTGTGGTCAGGATGTGTATATCCAGTGTGATTACTCTATGGTCTGATCTTACCAGTGAGGGATACACTTCTCATCTGGCCATACAGTACCCATGTTGCTGATTATCACATCCAGTATGCTTACCACTCTTGTGGGAGTGGTACGTTGTTCCTGAGCATTTTGGTTTATGGATTCTAGGAACCTTTGTCCTAGGGTGTTGGAGCTAGAATAATGCTCCCAGTCTATGTTTGTGTATTTTCAGTCACTCAATATAATGTGGTTTGGAGAGCTTGATATATTCATGCATTCCAACATAGGCCAAGTGCAGTTCCTGGTGTTAGGATGGTAGTCTGTAGCAGGCTATAAACTGGGAGGCAGTTTTAGCCACTGTTACTTGACCATGGCTAGTCCATGCTGCTTCCTGTTGTGGTACCAACATGGGGGTGTTGTTATCCTTGACAATTATTGCTAGTCACCCTCCTTTTGTAGCTTGTTCCATGTTTTGGGGCTGTAAAGCACAGTATGAGGTGTAACCTGGTAGTGATAGGGTGCTGTTGTGAGCCTTGACTCAGTTTTCTGTTACAGAACAGATATCAACATTCTCCATGCTGAAGGGAGTTTAGACTGCATGCATCTTGCTGTTTAGACTTCTGGCATTAGGTAGCATTACATCTAGGTTCTTATCCCTTGTGATACCTATGGAGGTGGGTTTGTGTTTTGAGCCTTACCTAGTCAAGGCACGCTGGGGGTAACAACAGCCTTTGCCAGTATCCATAAGGCCAGGACTGATAGGTGCATGCCACCCCTAGCAGGTGGAGCATCATGTCATGCTCAGCATGTCATCCCAGGCTGGCACGCATTGGATCCCCTTTGACTAACAGCAATACTTCAGCCAATTATTGCAATTGATCATCTCATCTTCATATTGTGGCATCATGCTTGATGAGGGTAGGATGTTAGTCAGGGTCATCAAGTTTGCATATACTGCATGGTGTTACATTGCTTAACACATGGCAATCATGCCTCAGGTGGTGCTGCAGGGCTGCCTATGTTGGATGCACATACTACACTCCCTGTACATGTTTGAAAGCAGGTTGTGTCAACTTAGGCGTCCCTTTTACTATATGTGTGAGTCGGAGAGAGGTATCATTTCCAGGGTCCCTACTGAGCCAGTGTATATGCTATGCGTTGCCGCTTTGCCAAGGCCAAGGCATACTGGGCACGCCTCCTTCTGCCTACTGGGGCAGGCTCAGGTTGTTCCTCCTCCGAGTCATACTCTGCCTGTGAATGACTTGGCAATGTTGGGGGGCTGTTTGGCCCAGCCCTATGCTGATCCTGCTGCACCTGTTTTCGCAGAATCATATTATGTAGCATAGCACATACCATGACAATTTGGGTACATGTAGTTGTTGAGTACTGCAAGGCTACACCAGATGTGTCTAGGCACCGGAACCATGACTTGAGCAGCCCAAACACATGCTCGATTACATTTCGTGTTTGTGCGTGTGCCTCATTATGGCGTTCCTGTTCAGGTGTGTGTGCATTTCTGATGGGTGTCATCAGCCATGGCCCCAGTGCATATCCAGCATCCCCTACTAAGTGACCATGTGGGATGTCCCCACTGGCAAATGTCTGGTACAGCTGCGTCAGATGCCAGATATGGGAATCATGGTAGCTTCCAGGGCAGCCAGCACACACATTCATTATTATGCCCAGGTCATCACAAACAACCTGGCAGTTGATGGAGTGGAAGCCCTAGTGGTTAATGTAGGCCCTACCCCGCTCACCAGCTGGTGCTTCGATACGCATATGCATGCAGTCTATTGCACCCACTACCTCAGGGTATTCTGCTATTTGCTGGAAGAGACGCATATTGCTGGCCAATGCCTCACGGGAATTGGGGAAATATACATGATCTCCGACATGTGCTGACATGGCATCCAGGAACTGGTGCAGTACCCCAGATGCTGATGCCTGTGAGATCCCCATCATATCACCAGTTGGTCTCTGGAAGGTACCTGTTGTTAGTATTCTTAAGCCAACACATACCTTGGTTTCCACTGGGATGGGTTCCCCTCTGTTGGTTCTGTGTGTGATGTGTGGCCTGCACAGCTCAACAATTTGCTGCAGGAGGTCTCTGTCCACTCTATAGCTCTCCACTATCTCCAGCTCATGTAACCCCTGGTAGGTGACCCTGGGTCTGTACACTCTTCTCCGTCTCCTCACTGTGGGTTGTCTGGCAGCATTTGCATTGTCACCACCCTCAGCAAGTTGCCTATGTCTCCTTATGACAGCTATGGCAGCCCCTAGCATTTTTGGTCTGAGTGAAGCTTTTTCAGTATTCACTTCTAATAGCTTACTCCTGTCTTGCAGTGTCTCTTGAGAGAATCATACTACACTGCTGTTTGCAGACTTTTAAGTGCTGGGCTGGGCTAGTATTCTGCCTGTGTAATTGCCTGCTTCTAATTGCTTTCACCTGCTATTTCCAGCAGTATTCCCTGCTAGCTTCCTACTATTTCTGTTGCTTCCTTTTTCCTTTCTGTTTCCTCAGGGGAGCAATGCGCATACCAGTGGAAACATGCTCACAGTGGCTTACACGTGCGCAGACATGCTTACACAGTTTAGAATCTGCTTATTCGGGTTAAAAAGCGCGCACACCAGCGCAAACAGTCTTACAAGTTTGCCTACAGGCTCCAACATGCTCAGTCTACCTTACACGCACGCACACTGCCCTACTCGCACCTCCTGGTGTGCACACGTGCGCATGCACGCCCAACAAGAAACTTTGGTGTTGGCAACAGTGTACACCTTCCATTTCTTGACTTTCCCATGCTTATCTTGTTGCACTCCTCTTTCCATGATATGTGTCTGACATCTGTCACGTAACACTGACCTCCAATGAACTGCATTTCTTTCTGCCATTCCCCCCTGTGATGTCACCTATCTCCTACTCTGTTCCTCCCCCTTATGTAACTCTTACACTACTCGGAATGTGCTCATTTGCTATGTGACAGTGGGATTCAGTATCCTAACACTCATTTACATAGGATTGCCTACTAATGCTTAGTTACATGTCTTAGACTCAGCTTCCCCCCTTAGCAACCAGTAACGGTGTCCATGTTGTTTTTGGTCTGCTGGTCCCTGCATTGTATATCCATGCATTGCATAAAACCCACATTTGTGGGTTTATAACCTTACTTTTTATGCTTTATGTAGCGCAGCCTGTTTGCGCGGGGCTGTGCTACGTTTAAACATCGGCGATCGCCAAAAAAAAAATAATAATTTTTTCTCATATTTGCATCAGGGTACCTTGCCAATGGCCAAATATTTGGCCATTGGCATGCTGCCTGTCACATATGCACCCTTTATTTGGAACTGACATGGTTCCATTGTGTTATTTGCAGAAACATACTCAGTTGTCAAATGAGTACATTTCTGCAGCTTACACGACTCTTACACGGGCTGGTTTGAGCTTCGTGAATCGCGAATCTACCTCATTTGCATGCCTTTCAGCTGCAAGTGGGGTGATTAGCATATCCACGCCCTGCCCGTGTAAGAGTTGTTTTAGGTTTCACTTACACGGGATTCCGGGCTGTTCCTGGATCGCGATGGTTGAATGGAGTCTTACACGGCTCTCAGACTCCATGCAAGCCATCGTGAATCCTGCCCAATATCTTTTTAAATGTTTTACAGGATATGATGTCATTGATGTGGAGGGATATTTAAACTAAGTGAGTTAACAACTGCGTTTGTCTGAGGAAGTTTGTGAATTTTTACATTCAAAAGCGCTTACAATAAATTGAATTAGTTCTAGTCCGGTGAATGCCCTTTGCCTGTTTGTTTCTTTAAGTTATTTTGTTTGTTTTTTGAAAAAGAAATTTGTTGTACAATACTTAATGAATGTTGTACTG
This sequence comes from Protopterus annectens, assembly GCF_019279795.1. Classification (NCBI taxonomy): domain Eukaryota; kingdom Metazoa; phylum Chordata; order Ceratodontiformes; family Protopteridae; genus Protopterus; species Protopterus annectens. The sequence goes on along the minus strand of NC_056741.1, from coordinate 1,724,343,726 downwards.
GTACTTTGGATATGCCATTTGTTGTAGAATACTTAATGAATGTTGTACTGACACTTTGGATAGTTATGATAGTTTGGATAGGATGGATTTGTTGTAGAACTGTTAGTAAATGTTGTAGTAGTACTTTGAATATGTCATTTGTTGTATAATAGTTATTGAATATTGTACTGGCACTTTGAATATTTTGGTACTAATTAGAGTTCCTTATTTTTCTACTTTAGTTATTGACCTATATAATTGCCAGTCACTAAGCAAAACATTCCTGATTTGGAAGAGAAATGTATAACCCAGGGCAAACTCACATGTATCTGGTCAGAAGATAAAATCTCAATGAAGATGCCAACCCTGGACAACAGTTTCTTTTTTAGATAAAAGACAATAGCAATGACCGCTGTCACACTCCTTCCCTTAGAATATGTTGCACATTGAAATAATAGTGCAGGGTTTTTAAAAGAAATAAACTATTATATTTGAAAATAAAATAAATAATAGTGCAGACTTCAACTGTAGAATAAAGTATCAAATGTAGCAAGAAAAAAATAGAAGAAACACTTTAAAGTATTATTATAATGTTATTTCTGTATTCAAGGACAGAAGATTTTAAGTACTAATTTTAAACTAAAAAAGGATGTTTAAGAAGTACAAGCAGGAATGAAATGTGTAATACTGCTTGCATATTTCTAGCCAGTGATGCTTGCATACATCTGGCTCACAATTCGTTTAATATACATATGCATGTCAAGCAGTCATTGGGATTTAAAATGTGTCACACCGCAGTACTTTCATCCCCTCTGGCTTGCATCAAAGCTTAAGCACAGTTCTGTTTTATAGATTTCATTAATTCATTACTGTTGGGTCACATTTGTCCATCTTCTGGAATTTGCCAGTGAATTATAGCTGCCAATTATAGAGGCTAGATTAACAATCAGCTGAATTTTAAATACACATTCTGCGGTCTCCGTGTTAACTGCCATCCAGCTCAATTTGTTGTTAGATGCCTCACAGAGTACATGTCATCTGACTCACTGACCTGAAAACTGACAGGCTCGCAGATCAATCTGTGCCCCTTAGCAGCTAATAAATGACAGCACAGTACAGTGTAAAATTAATGTGCTAATTTTCTGTTTAAAGCTCACTGTCTCACTCTTCTGAAGAGCCTGGGATTTCATTGTGCTACATTTTGTATAGACTGTCCACACATGTATTAAACACCATGAGTTGAACCAACAGATAAAAAGTGCTAAACTGTATTGGTTAGTGCAATATCACATACTAAGTTATTGTACATAAATTATTCGGGCAGCATAATAGCTCATTGTTAAGGTCTATTTCTAACACCCCCAGAGTCTGGGGTTCAATGCCCAGCTCTGATTATTATCTCAATGGAATATGCATGGATTTTCTCCAGATGTTAGGGCTTCCTCCTACCTTACAAAAACATTCTTATTTGATTGTCTTCTCCAAATCTGGCATATCTGTTCATTTACCTTTTTCTTTGTGACCTTGTCTGTGGTTGAAAATAAACTAAGTAAAAACAATTAATTTTCTAAGATGACAAAATCAAAATTAAAAAAAAAAAGGTTTCAGAGTAGTGAAACACACACACACACACACACACACACACACACACACACACACACACACACACACACACACACACACACACACACACACACACCTGTGTTTATATATGTATATGTATAACAAGTTTGAACCTCAAATGGCCGATACTTTATGTTCGAACTTATAAATATTCGACTGGACTGAATGAAGATCTCCATACAGTGCAGAATGGGAAGATTTCCCTTTTCCACAATGTAGTGCGATCTCGGAGTTGGTATATTTAAGTAAGGGGGTGTGGGGGGTGCAGGGGGGCATAGCCCCACTACTACATATGTTTAATTTTGTTTTTTGTTGTTTTTTTCTTAGTTACATTAGACCCAAACTTGAGAATGGAATAACAATATGGAAACCCTATAAGAAAGCAATCATGAGTAAACTGGAAAGAGTACAGTGGAAATATACCACGGGCATCCATGTAAGTGAAAATTTAAGTTATTGTGAAAGACTAAAATATCTGAACTTGCACAGTGTCTCTTACAGATATCTAAGAGGAGATCTTATTCAGGTATATAGGGCATTTAGAGACAACTACCTCTGGGAATGTTTGGGGTTATCAAAAAGTACTAGACAATCATCACACAACCTATGTAGAAGTTTCTATAGGAATGAGAACTGTACTAACTGGTTCTGTCACAGAGCAGCCAATGCATGGAGCAGACTACCAAATTACATTAAAGCAAGTACTAGTTTAGATATTTTTAAGAACAGCCTGGACACTTATTATGGGGGCAAGTGCATTGGTATATTGGCAAGCTAGAAGGGCATTAATGCCTGTGCTTGAAATATTTGTATGTATGTATGTACTCGCACACTCTCACTCTCACAATGTGATGATCTATTGCAGGTGGTTAGGTTCATAGGTAGGTACTAGGCTATCTGCCCAAGGGCATTTATAAGCCTAGCCAGAATGTGTTGGCTTTTGCCTCCCCTTTAAATTAGTTTCCTGGGCCTCTGTCTAGCAGGTCCACTGAAGTGATCCCAGGGGTAAACCGATGATTTCCCATCCACTCATCAAGATTTCTCTTGAAGAGAGTCAGCGAGGGGCTCTGCCTAACATAAATTGGGATTCTATTCCAGAGTGAGGGAAGTCTCTGAGACAGGAATCTATCCCTCCAGCATGTCCTGTTTATTGTTGTGCTGAGGTTTAGTTCACTGGAGTGTGTGGCTCTAAGAGATTTGCTTTTCTTGAGGTGGAGCATGTCCATTAATTCTGGGTTGGACATGGCCTTATACGTCAGGCAGAGATCACCTCTGAGCAGGCGGTAAGCAACCAAGTAAAGCTGGTGTTTTTTTAGATGAGCTGCATAGGCATCTCTTTGAGGCCCATGATCCTCTTGGTGAGGTACTTCTGTGGTCTTTCCAGCTGTTGCAGGTGCCGAGTAAGGTACATTCCAAATGGGGCATTGTACTCTATTATGGGCCTAATGAGTGATGAGTAGAGGGGCACAATGACCTCTATTGATCTGAGGTGAACCCTTTTGTGATTAGGTGGGCTACATAGAAGGAATTTCTAACTACTTTGGCAATGTGATTATCGAAGGAGAGGTTGCTATCTACCTGGGTCCCCAGGTCCCTAATTACATCTTCTGTACTTAGTGGATTACCACCTATGTGATAATTTGTAGGCACTTTGTTTTTCCCAAAGGGGATGACTATGCATTTTTTGGCATTCAGCTTGAGGCCATGGTTTTGACACCAGGTATCTGTCTCTGTGAGACCCTTCTGGAGGATGTCTGTGTCAGCTGGTGAGTCAATTATGGCCCCCAGTTTGCAGTCATCTGTGAACCTGGTCAGCCATAGTCCTCCTGTGCTTGCCTGTACCTCAGAGAAGTATATACCGAACAGGAGGGGTCCCAGGGCCGAGCTCTGTGGGACGCCACTTGTAACTGGTTTAGAGTCGGACATGGCACCCACGACTCTGATCATGTGTGTTCTATCTGTGAGCCAGTTGGCCACCCATCTTGTGATATAGGGGTTAATGTTCAAGCTGGTGAGCTTATCTATGATGCCAGAGTGTGGAATGGTGTTGAAGGCCTTAGCAAGGTCCAGGTAGGCTGTGTGGACTACCTTTCCTTCATCTATGGCCTTGGTAATTGTTTCAAAGAAGTCAACTAGGTTTAGGAGGCAGGATCTGCCTTTAACAAAGCCGAATTGGGTAGGGTCTAGTGTCTGGAGGTTTCCAATGTCTCTGTTTATGAGTTCCATGGTGATTCGCTCCATAGTTTTGCAGACCAGGCTAGTCAGGCTTATAGGACGATAGTTCCCTGGTTCTGTTGTGGCACCACCTTTGTGGAGCAGGATGACTGTTGCTGTATGCCATTCTTTGGGTACATAGCCTGTCGTAAGGCTGAGTCTGAACAGTGAATTTAGCTGAGGGTTTAGTTCCTTTTGGAGTTCGTGTATGACGCAGCCTGGGACACTATCCAGTCCCATTGATGCTGTGTTCTTAGCTTTGGAGAGGGCTTTTTTTATCTGCGTGTCCGTGATGTCTGGGGCTCCGTATTCTTCTGGGATGGACACCGGCCCTTTTGGGGGTGGGGGGGTAAAGTTTGCACTGAATTTGTCAGCCAGGATGTTGGCAATGTCAGTTGGTTCAGTGTATTTTTTGCCATTTTGCACTAGCTCAGAGCATATCTGAGAATTACCACCTAGATTTTTGACATAGCGAAAGAAGGCTCTGTGGTTATCTTTAGAGTTCTTGGCAATTTTTCTTTCGAAACTGGCCTTGGATGATTTTATGAGGGATCGTAGTTTCTTGCTAATATTGATCAGTGATACCTTTCCTTTTTGGAATTTTGCTCTATCATGCAGTAGTTTCCTCCTTCTGTATAAAGCTTATTTGTGGCCGGGGACCACCAGACTGGTTTCCTTTTTTTGGAGGAGTGAGTTTTGGTTTTACTTGGGATGGCTCGATCCATGCATCCCTGTAGATGCTCATAGAATGCACTTGTAAATGATTCTGCAGTTTGGGCAGCTTTATCCTTTAGCAAGGGGGCTATGAAACTTTCTACCTCTTTCTTGAGAATTGTGAAGATGGCTTTTGCAAAGTATTTCACAGTGGTTTCCTTGACTTGGGGTGGGGTCGGGATGTGGATGTCCAGTGTGATTAGTTTATGATCTGATCTTACCAGCAAGGGGTTTAACTCTGGTGTGGAAAACTGATCCCCCATGTTGGTGATGATCCGGTCCAGTATGTTGTCACCTCTTGTGGGCGTGGTGACCAGCTGTTCCAGGGCATTTGAGTTTATAAACTCTAGGAAGCATTGGGCAAAGGAGTTTGTACTTGAGTAGTTAACCCAGAAAATGTTTGGGTAGTTGAAACCTCCCAATATCATGGTGTTAGGTAGGACCTTTGTATTTTCCAGTGTTCTCAGGAATGCTGAGTGGGGGTCCTGAGACAAGGTAGGTGATCTGTAGCAGGCTATGATCTGAAAAGCAGCTTTGCCCACTAATAGTTGCACATGGATGGTCTCTGAGGCCTTGTGCTGTACTACTAACCTGGAGGTGTGGGCATCTTTTATGAAAATGGACACACCCCCTCCTTTTGTATTTCGGTCCGGGTTCTTGGGCCTAAAGGTATGGTATGAGTTGTAGTCTGGTAGTGCTGGGGTGATCTCTGGAGCTTTGAACCAGGTTTCTGTTACTGCACAGATATCGATTTGCTCCATGCTAAGGATTGCCTCGAGTGAGTGCATTTTGAGGTTTAGACTTCTGGCATTGAGTAACATTACCCTCAGTTTCTGGTTTCTTGTGTTGTTTATGGAGGTGGGTTTGTCTTCTGAGCCTTGCCTGAAAAAGGCACTATGGGGATGGCAAGAGCCTTGGCCAGTATTCGAAAGCCTAGGGGCGAAAGGTGCAAGCCATCTCTGGTGAAGCAGAGTGGCTTGTCGAGCATGTTGTCCCAGGCTGACAGACACTGGATCCCCTTTGAACGACACCAATAGCTTAGCCAATTGTAAAAACTGATAATTTTTTCTTCGTACTGTGGCATCATTCTTGGTGAGGGCAAGATGCTACTCAGGGTCAGGGTCATACCGGCCTGGCCTACATGATCAGTGAGCTTCTCTATGTTTCTTTTCATGTAGTCCAGGAAAGTATGTCTCAGGTCATTCACACCAACATGTACAATGACTGAGTAATATTTGTACTTGTTTTGGAGTGACCTGAGTGCTTGTGTTATGTGGCAGATCCTGGCACCCAACAGGCAGCTTAAAGTAACCTTCTCCTTGTTCAGTCTAGTGAGTGGGACATCAGTGTGCCTGACAATAGAGTCACCTATTACTAGTGTATTGGGTGTGTTGTTGTGCCTTAAGGGCTGTGGTTGCATGGCACACTGACTTTGTGAAGTATGTGATACGTGGTTGTTGTTTGAGGGTGGATGTTGCTTGGATGTCTGCTTTGGAGGTCTCTGCTGCTTAGGCAGATTTTTATTTAGAGCCTCCGAGTATGTTTTTGTGTATTTATGTGTGTTGTTTGCTGGTGCATGTGTGACTGTTTTATGTGAGACTGGAAGTGTGGTGCAAGTGTTTCCCTTCTCCTTCTGGCTGGCTGTTCCAGTCATGGGTTGAGAGAACTTGGCCTCCAGTTTGGTTGTATAGTTGCATCTCTCACATATATTTGTGTTTGTTGGAAGGAGGAGAGGGTTATCCGTGTACATGAGGCAATTGCAACATTGCCTCAAGATTCCCAGATTCACCAGCTGGTCTGGAAAGTATACCTGAAACTGCCCTTTGGACATGCCTGTATGGGTAGCTGAACTGTTTTACTGATTGTCCGGTAGGTACGAACTAGCGAGCCTTGTACTATTGTATAGTAAAAGAGGAGGTGTGTTAGCGTTTATTAGTGCTTGCTGAGAGCTTGGAGCAAGTGCTGGGCTGAAAAAGGAAGTTAGAGTGCTTAATTTGAGAGTTTTGACTAGTTCTAAGGGAAAAAATTGAAGAGCAGACTTCGTGGTGCCTGGAATAGTTTAACCCTAAATCACAGAAACTCTAAAAAATCGGCGCTTTAAGCAGAATTAGCTAAAGGCAACATCAAAATGTAGAAAAATGATACTTAATCACTCCAAAGTCTCTCTTTTGTCTCTCTGCTGCTGTAGAACTCTACAGGGCACTAGGCAGGTGCTTGCTGGGCTGTATACTAGCACAAAAACCTTGCAAATGTGGGTTTTATAGCAGGGAAATGAAAGAGATAGAAATTAGCCTAAGATGGCCAATAAACTACTAATTCCTGGGCTGAAACCACTCCTCCAGGGACAGATAGGCTACTCAAAGCTCCCTCTCTCACAGTGAACAGAGAAACTTCCTTCTATCCAAGTAAGGTATGGTCAAACACAGAAACTTTTAACACAGCCCTGAATTCAGCACTAACCTGAAAACTGGACTAAACTAGCTTAGAAAGGCGGGAAAACAAGTATTTTTTTTTTGTTTTTTTCATAAAATAAAGCAGATACAATCAAAAAAAACTCTTTAAATGCACAGAAATGGCTATTTGAGTGTGTATCCTACAACAGTTAAACAGGTAATTTAAACACAAAAACAACTTTGTTAAACTGCAGGCAGTAAAATAAGTACAATATGTAGCAGAAACAAGCTTTTTAAATCACAGAAACTCTAGAAAATCGGCGTTTAGGCAGAATTAGTTAAAGGCAGCAAGAAAAATGCAGACAAATGATACTTAATCACTCCAACGTCTCTCTTTTGTCTCTCTGCTGCTGTAAAACTCTGCAGGGCACCAGGCAGGAGCTTGCTGAGCTGTATACTAGCACAAAAAAACCTTGCAAATGTGGGATTTATAGCAGGGAAATATAAGAGATAGAAATTAGCCCAGAATGGCCAATAAACTACTAATTTCTGGGCTGAAACCACTCCTCCAGGGACAGATAGGCTGCTCAAAGCTCCCTCTCTTACAGTGAACAGAGAAACTTCCTTCTATCCAAGTAAGGTATGGGCAAACACAGAAACTTGTAACACAGACCTGAATTCAGCACTAACCTGAAAACTGGACTAACCCTAGATTTTGATGTCCATAAGAAACCAACAGAGTATGTCTAAACTTCGGCATAAAACTATACATGCACAAACCCACAATAATTATGAGTGTGTGTTTGATCTGCTCAGAAATTACCTCCACTGCCTTTATATGTCTGCGAAGCTCTCTAGTAAGACCCTATCACAGCCTTCAGGACATTTCTAGCATCATGTAATATGCTCACCCTTCAAATAATATACCACATAAAATGCTGGTGAATACATATTTTGGACATCCACATGATACCCCTACAGGTGGACTATGCACACACACACACACACACACACACACACACACACACACACACACACACACACACACACACACACACACACACACACACACACAGACACACGCACACACACACACACACACACACACACACACACACACACACACACACACACACACACACACACACACACACACACACACACACATGCAAATGCACACATACACACACACTCACATATGTGGCCAGCATGGAAGGTGCATTACCACCATTTTCCGATGAAAGTGAAGTGGAACAGTAACAGACAGAAATCACTGACACCCCCCCCCCAACCAAAGACAGAGGTGGGTGCAGTATAAGTAGTACAGTGTCTAATCCAGAACTAGAAGCTCTGATGATCTCACAATGACAGGACTTTGTCACACACAAAAAACATGATGCCTGCAGTGTGACTCTCAGTGCCTGGCCAGGCCACATTGTGCACTGATCATTCCCACATGCATCTCACAGGATGGAGAGTTGAGTGGAACACATAACATAGGTGGTTAAGGACACAATGACACATGCAGTCTTCACATACTGAGTATGGGAGCATATTTCAGGAGACAAGGACAGATCTTAAGGTGATGGGTACTCTTTCTCAGGTACAATTTCCTCCCATGTGTCATTTTTTTTTCTTTAAATTATTGGTGCCACTAGTATGCAGTCACATAGTGTGTGTGTGTGTGTGTGTGTGTGTGTGTGTGTGTGTGTGTGTGTGTGTGTGTGTGTGTGTGTGTGTGTGTGTATACTAGATACATTCAGAAATCATGTGTTATGAGGAGGATTCAGAAAATCATGTGATGGGGTAAATCAAGCTTAGGAATAGGGACATATCTCCAAAAATATGGGCATCCTTTGCTGGGAAAAATCAGCCCTGAACATAGGAATGTTTTTCTAAAATAGGCACAATTGAGAGGTCTTCCTCTATGCTAACATTTTCAGTATCTGATCTTAATAAACTGTTTTTTTCATTCTTCACAAATTAGTTGTGAGTTGAATGACTCAGTTTTCCAAAATGAGGTGAAGATCTTAGAAATAAAGTATGGTTTAACTATTAACAGAATCTCAGTTGTCTGTTAAGAATTTACCTGACTGATTTTTTTTTTTAATTTTACTACAGCTATAAACTTTGCAAAATGTATATATTCTTTTATTTTTCTGTAAGTAACATAATTATATTCATATGGAGCTTTTATCCCTGGGTCTCTTCTGAAAAATGGGTCTGTCCATCCAGGCTTTCCTACTAAACAAAAGACAATAACTAATTAAATAAATAAATAAATTGCAGAAAGACAGCACTGTTCCTGTCAGCTTTTACTATTCTGCTGATAGACAATACAGGCATATTGTAAATATTAATAAGATTCAAACACCTAACTTTAGACCAAGAGATAATTGAAACATTTGTTAAACATGAGTAGAGAACCAATGAAGTTGAGAAAGTGATGTCAAGACTACAAATGGGGAATAGAGTTGGGCCTGCAAAATGACATTTTGACAAAGCTTTTTTGGGAATACCCTTAAATCAGATAATGACTAGAATACCTGTGGTATGTGTTCTAACTTAAGAGTATTTAAAGTTCCAAAGCAGAGTAAATAGTATGGTGCAGTTCCTTCAAGGTGGGGTTCAAGAGGTGTTGAAAAATGATATTGGGTGAATCAGGATAGAAATAACACATGGATATTTGGCCCTGAAGCCTGCATCTACCGGGGTGCTTTACCTCATAATAGTGATGTTTTATCCTTGAGACAAGGAGACAAAATCCTGTATTGTACTACTGCATTAATAATAATGGATATTGATTATTCACAGCTGGATAGGAAGCATAGGAAACATCTTCATCTCCTCCTTTCTATGTTAAATGACAGATTATATAGTGTGGTTATACTTTGTTTAACAACAAATTAAGAATGGCAGGACTTTTCTGGCTCCATGTCAGAAAGGGACAGAGCTCTGATGGTGACATGGGAGACTGAGATTTGATTATTGGTTCTGGCAATAGAACAGTTAATCAGGGAAAGGGTGGAGTGAAATGAAATGGCCTGCTGTCCTCTTCTGGGGGTTGGGGATGGTTGTGGTCATTTCCTTGGCATTAACTGGAGAAACCACTGCTCATACTTCAAGTGAAGGAGCAGTGCTTGAACAAAATGCAACTTGCAGAAGTAAAGGGGCATCCTATGCAGTCAGCCTACTGCATTTCCTTCCCCAGTGCATCACAGAGTGCATGCAAGGGATAGGCATTCTGTCTTTGCAGAAAGATAAAGAAGATAGTCAGACATACTTCAGCAACAACCTGTTAACTAGTCCACAGGGATTAGTCTCCAGTTAAACAAGAACCGGTAGACATACTTAAAACCTTTTCATTCTTTTCTTTCACAACCTCATGGAGAGCAGGCTTTAGCAACAGGCTTCAGTCTAGTATCAGAATTTTTGAGCTGACTTGGCAGCCTGTCAATAGCTGTGTCAGGTTTTCTGTAGCTGGAGTGGTCTAGTAGGACATTTAATCAATGTGGGGATGAGGATGCTTAACAATTCACTTTGTAGTTTCTTTGCTGTATCACTTTCTTGTTGATAACGAGTACTAGAAGTAGTATAAATAAACTCTAACCAACACACTCTGAACTCTTTGAACTATGCAGATATAAACTGAGTGCTTCTATTGGTAATGAGCTCAGTAGGAATTTCGGAATGTTTCAAACATACTGTTGAAATGTGAAATAACCGCCTGATTAGTAATCAAAGATAGCTTTGTTATTCCAATAGCACAAGAGTAGTAGCTCAAAGTTTCAAAGATTAGTGGACAGAGTCCCAAAGCCACATATCAAATATGCTGCCATTTACCTAGATAATATCATAAAGCATTCTGGGTGATGGGACTTCCATTCAGAGAAGGTACAGGCTGTGCTAGAAAAGTTAGGTTGACAGTCAGTGTCTCCAAGAATGAGTTAGGCATGATAGAGGTTAACATTTCTAGATTATGTAGTAGGAAGAGGAATTGTGAAACTGGAATGAAAGACTAGAAGCAGTGAGAGTTTGGCTTATTCCAAGGGTACAGAAGTGAGGGCATTCTTGGGGTTTCTGGGTACTATGAAAAATTTGTATCCCATTTTGTATTTATAGTTTGTCCTCTCACAAATATGGCAAAAAAGAAAATACTCCTTAACGTACAATGAGTCCTTGAGACAGATGATGATTTTAAACAGTTAAAAGAAATATGTTCGAATCAGTGAAGTCTTAGCATACTCAGATTTCAGAAACCCTTCATAGTTAAAACTGATTCATCGGAGGAAGGCAGTGATTTCACAGGATTCTGAGGGAGAATAACAGCTATGTGTTTTTAACATCACAAGCTAAACTGGGCAGAGATGATGTATTCCACCAGTGAAAGAGAATGCCTGGCTTTCAAGTGGATGCTTTCAGTAATAACATGATACCTCCTGGTTAGGGACTTTACATTGGTCACAGATCATACCACCCACTATGGTTTCATGAGCAATGAGTTGGGAAATGCTAGGCTTTTCTGGTGAATGCTTTCAATACAATGTTTCAAATTCAGTATATAATGTTAGTCAGGCTTAGTGCATTACAGCACAGGCAGCCTGCCTGTTTCCCACATCTCTTCATGTGAATCTGAAATCCAAAATGAAGTGTTTTAAGCTGGGGTGGCAGCATTGTGGCAGCATCATCCTCACCCAAAAATGTGTAAATCTGATGCAGTGTATACAATTGTGTAAGCAGTGCTGTGGTGTGATGTGTTAAAAATGATGTCTTGTAAACAATGTTGTAAATGTTCCTCAGAAAATGTTATCCTCTAAGACAAGTCAAGTGTATCACTGTACTAGGTAGAGTGGTTCCTTTAAACAGTGCTGACAACAACCAATTACCCATCATATTTCCTTTTTTAAAAAAGGAAGGTCTATGTCTCAGCATCAGAGAAAGTAAAATATTGGGGGGGGTGGTTGTGCCTGGAACAGGGGTTCTTGGGAATCTGCTAGAAAAGAAAAGAAGCAATCTGAGGAGTCTGAGGCAATCTGGAGATATTTTGCTGAGAATCCAGCCATGAAGAAACTGACAGAATGTATTCTGAGTCTAAACCTAAACTACTATATACCTGCATTTGTCTGGCAGCTAGCTTAGAGGATTAAGGAGCTGTTAACCCACTGTTTCCTGTTGTTCAGGGATGCAAAGTTTGATTCCCCTAGTCTCCATTGGCTAACTGGATAACTCTGTGTTAGTCACTTAACCAGGCACCACTCTTGGGCAGAGCTTGAAAAAGGTCTGTAGAGAGCAGTGCACTACCTGGAAAACAAACAATGTGAGGCTGCAGAGTTTGTTTGCTGGATTTGTTTCTTTTCCTGAAGAGTTTGTACTTTGAACTGTTATACTTTCTTTTTTAACAAAACAAATCATCTCAGGGGCAAAGTACTTCTGCTCCCTTATTTTGATACCACAGTAGTTATACTAATAACTCTTTTTATTAAAAATGCTTGCTGCTTAAGCACTTCATTACAGTTACTAATTATTTTTTCAGAGCCGACTGCATTTTAATCATGAAGTCAGTCCTGGATAAGAATGAATAACCCACAGGAAAATCATCCATGTACAACCCATGAAAGATAAGCATTCAAGCATGTTGCCACTTTCATTCTGGCAATGATCAAAGTTAAGTTAGAAGTGTGTTGTGTGTGTGGGGGGCAACACACCCATTGAGGTGTGTGTATTATTGAAAACAACTTTATCTCAGACTTGTAGTCCACTAAATTAATTAAAACTGGGTGGGATAGAGATCCTTTCCCCGTAACCCCTATACTGATGAAACATTAAGTTGAAGAATGAATGCCATCCTCTGAGGAGGCAGTGATATAAGTAACCAGTGAGACTGAACCTATTTTTGTACAGGAGGTTACTTACTGCAGTAATTAAACATTACTCCACTACTCCAGTGGTCCAGCTGTAGAGATGGATGAGATCCCAGCAGAAATGCTGAAAGTACTAGATGTCTTTAGGAGTGCCATGATTAATGTTCCTTCTTGGTTTTGCATTGGAGAAGAAGAAGAAAGTACCACTGGACTGGAAAACTGAGATGATGGTACCTATTTTCTAAAGGGGAGTGGTGAGAGAAAGATGCCGTCCTATAACAGAAGACTCACACACCTTGAATTCTTTGGAATGTCTGTGTTAGGGTAGTAGAAATGAGATGTCATCTGAGATTCAGGAAGTTCAGCTGAGGTTGGCAGAGTTTGCACATCTGTCCCCCTCATTGTTTATTGTGAAGGTTGTCTTCTTGCCATCATAACTGTACTATATTGCATGTAATGGGGCACTTTGCAGCTCAGTGATGAGAATTAGCATATCTAAATCTGAGGTCATGGTTCTTTCCCAGTAAAAAAAAAAAAAGAAAACAAAAGTGAATTACACTCTGTGGGTGAGTGGGAGTTACTATGTCAGGTAGAGGAGTTTATATCTGAATCTTGTTCACAGGTGAGGTACTGGTGATCAGGAGACTGACCAATGGATGGGTGCAGCAGTGGCAGTGCTGTAGGTAACAGATCAAGCTGTAGTGGTGATGGGGGAGTATCCATCAGTCTGTCCTCATTCTCACCTGTATTCATGAATGCTAGGTAATGACAGAAAGGATGTGCTCATCAATACAAGCAGCAGAAATAACTTCCTTCATAAAGTTGCTGGATTCACATTCTCTGAGACTGTAAGAATGTGAGCAATCCAAGACAACCCTGGAATAGAACCGATGATCCTCAGGGTGAAAAAGAACCATGTGAGGTAGTCTGATAGCCTAGTGGGCATGACCTCTTGGTGCCACATATGGGAGGTGTACCAGCCAACACCCTAAGAAGAGACACCTGACCAGACCAGTGATCTATTGAAGAGATTTGTTCCCTTATACACCTGGGGAATGCCCTTGGTACCCACCCCAGGAGGAGTTGCAAACTGTTTTTGTGATAAGGAGATCTGGTCTGCTCTGGCCAACCTGTTACCATAGTGACTCTTACCAGGACAAGTGATTCAGAAGAAAAGAAAAGAAGGAATGGAAATGAATTCTTTATCAGCCACACTGTTACTGGGGCAAACTGTCCTTCTGGGACATACTTCATATGTATCAGTGTGTTGATCGTTGTATATGTTTGCAATATATCCTTTGAAAATCTCAATGGACTCATTTCAGTGCACAGAGACTAAACTTAAAGGAGTCACAGTTCTACAATGGCATTATGTTAAAAAGGAAAACAGTTTCTGTTTGTACATAGTACTATTGTATAATCATAATATAATCATAATATACTATAATAAGGCTCTGTGTAAGTTGAACATTTATCCCTGGTGTGTGTATGTTGTTGTTTGGTTGCTTGGGATATGCCTTGTGACCAAACTGAAATTTGTACTTTTATAGATAAAATAAAAAATTATCTTTGCCCATCTAAAGGTATATATATATTGCCTATGAATTAGTACAAAATGGGGTTAACTAAATACTGAGTTAATAGTCCCTAAAGGAGCCAAACATATTGAGCACTTTATTTATTTATTTATTTTACATTTGTTAACCGGGGGTATCTGACTGAGCCGAAAAGGCCCTTTTTCAGCAGAGGCCCGGGGAGAAATGCTCCACAAAGAACAATTACAGACACATTTAGTTATTTAGACATGATCAGTATACACACAAATTACAAGCTACATGTTTTTACAGTGGTACGAGGTACATAAACAGTTACAGTGGAGAGAACAAACAAAAAAATATTAATTTTAAAAATAAAGGTAATAGATTTGTGGTGTACAGCTGAAATTTGGAACATAGGTAGAATACATACATAGTACACAGGTACAGTACATGCATTGTTGATTAGCCAGCGTTTGTGAGTAAGATTGAAAACTATTATCAAGTGCTCTAGATTTAGTATGTATATGTTATTCGCTTTCACTAGCCTGGGAAGCAGTCATGGAACTGCCAACTTTGCTTGAGATGTTGCCTGATGAGGTCTTTAAAGGAGGCTTTGGATGATGTGTTTTGAATGCTAATAGGGACAGAGTTCCATTTTTTAGCCACTGAACTACTATATAGTGTATCTCCAAAGCTATTGTAGCTGTTGGTGACTTCTAGTAGTAGTTTGCTTGATGATCTAAGAGGCCTTTCGGCTGAGTGATGTTGTACTAGGTTTTTGAGGGCAGGACCTTTATTGGGGAGGTAACAGATAGAATGACAGAGGCAGAGCTGATTGTAGGTTAGGGGGTTGGGCAGTTCAAGCCAGTGGAGCTGTCTCAAAGCAGTACAGTGATGAGTTCTATATGAGCAATTTGCAGCAAAGCGGGCAATTCTGTTATAGCAGGCTTCCATTTTGCTTAGTTCAGTTTTGTTGAGATTAGTCAGAATGGGAGATGCATAGAGTAGGGTGGATAAAAGTTGGGAGCGAGCAATGGCTGATCTTGTGTTGTTGGTAAGAAATGGTTTGATACAGTAGAGTGACCCCAGTTTGGCATGTACTTGTTTAATAGTTAAGTTGAGATGACTATTGAATTTTAGGTGGGAGTCTATGGTTATTCCCAATAGCTTAGCCTGTGCCACTAGAGCAATTGGAGTAGCATTTGTGGAGTAGATAGTGAATTGACTGTTAGTGTTTTTGTTAGAACTAGTTATAATCATAAGCTGAGTTTTCTTTGGATTGAAGATAAGTTCAGCTTTGGTAAGGTAGTTTTCAACATCAGAGAACGCTAGCTGAGTTGTTTGCAGGATGGTGGGAATGCTTTGTGCAGCACAGATTAAGGTAGTATCATCTGCATACTGAATTATAGATGCATGCTGTGTGGAGGTATGAGGTCATTTGTGAAGACTGTGCATAGTAGTGGCCCTAAGATAGAACCCTGTGGGACTCCTATAGTTATGGGCAGCTGAGGATAGCGAGAATGTTCCCATTTTACAGCTTGGAACCTGTCAGTTAAGTAGCTTTGGAACCAGGTAAGAGTGGAATTTGATAGATGATATTGGTTTTATTTTGTTTAGCAGGATTTGGTGTGAGACTGTGTCAAATGCTTTGGACATATCCAAAAAAAGAGTTGACACTTGTAGGCCTTCATTTTTGAGACGGTTTACTGTGTCTGTGAAGCAGAGGAGGGCTGTAGTGGTACTATGGGCAGGTCTAAAACCATGCTGAGTAGGTAACAGGATGTTGCTGTCTAGGAGATAGTTTAGCATCTGGGTATGGATGCATTTTTCTAGGATTTTGGCCAGGGGGAGAGTAAAGCAATGGGTCTGTAGTTAGTAAGTTCAGTGGAGGTCCCACCTTTATGTATGGGTGTAACATAGGATATTTTCCAGAGTTTGGGCACATAGTTTTCAACAATTGATCTGTTTATGAGAGTGGAGACTGGGATAGCAATAGCATCTGCTGTGAATGTCAAGAAATAGCTGGGGAGTAGGTCGGCTGCTGTTGATGAGGTTTTTAGTTTGGAGAGCATGCTTTTGATTGAAGTTTTGGAAACTGTTTTGAGGATAAAGCTTGTATTAGTGTTATTTGTATTGGGGGGGATAGTGAGGAAGGAACTGCCCTGTGATACTAAGGCTAGAATTGAGTTCACAAAGTGGGAGCTGAATTGTGTTTCGATGGGAACTTTAGTGTCAGGGGTGGTTGGTTTGGGGGTAGCCTTTTGGGTGGATTTTAGAAGATGGTTTACATTTTTCCAAAATATTTGTGGGTTGTGTTGGTATTTAGTTTGTAATGTCGTGTAGTAGGATTTTTTGTCCAGCCTAATGCATTTTTTGCATGGTTGCACAGTTCTTGGTACTTAGGCTTTGTGTTTCTTTGTTTTTTGATAGTAAAGCCAGGCAGTGTCTCTGGACTTGAAGATTTGTTTAGTTTCTTTACTGAGCCACGGATTTGTAGAGGTTCTAACCTTGATTTTGCACAATGGAGCGACAGTGTCTAGGTGTTGTAGAAATGTTTTGTTGAAATATGCTACAGCCTGGTCAAGTGGGAGGGTTTTTAGGGGGTTCCAGTCACAGTTACAGAGTAAAGTGTTGAGGACCTCAGAGGATAATTTTTTTTGTGTTTCTAGTGTATATATAGTTAGTGGTTTTGCATATGCTTGTTTCTACTACGTATAAAGTATATTATGTTGTGGTCACTTAAGGTGTCTGGGAGACTGCCTGTGTGAGGGTACAATGTGGGGTTGTTAGTTAGGACCCAGTCAAGGATAGATTCCCTTTTAGATATTTTATCACATCTAGTTGGAATTTGGACTAGCTGCTGGTAGCCATGGTGATTTATTAGATTACTTGGTGGTTCCGATATACAGGTGACCCAATCTAGGTTGAAGTACCCCAGAATAAGGGTTTCTTGTGAGTATGTGGAAGAACACCAGGATAAGAAGTCTTCAAGGCTAGCAGGTGTATTGCCAGGTAGAATATATATCACAATTGTGATGATGACCTTTTTAGGGTGAAGTTGAAGTTGTGAGGTAAGTATGTCCCAATTATTGGGGGAGGGGTAGGAATTTTATGGACAGTTAAGTTGGACTTGTACAGTAAGGCAGTTCCACCCCCTTTACGAAGTGGTCTGTCTTGTCTAATGATATTGTAGCCGGTAGGGAGAACTTCTGAGTTAGCTATGTTTTTATTTAGCCAGGTTTCTGTTAAAGCAACTATGTCTGGGGAGTAGTGTGCTATTGTGGCCTGGAGTTCAGGTATTTTATTTTTTATACTTCTAATATTAATATTTAGCATTAAAAGATGGTTGGTTTTGCTGCTGTTGTTGATTTGCCCAGGGATGAAGAAAGTCACTTAAGTCAGTTTCCATAAAATTAAGAAAAAAATGGATCATTACTAAGTTAACCATCCAGTACACCATTAAAATATAATATTCAAACTACTATAAATTATTAACAGAGATTGAATCACCCATGTAACTATAAATCATAAAAACTGATTTTTTTATTATTGCTTTTTTATTTTGTATTTTCCTTTTTTGGCACTTTTATTAATGCCACATATTACATAGTGACATGGGTACACAGTAAATAAAAAAAACCAAACAAACCATCACATAGATTTTTTTATACATATATATATATATATATATATATATATATATATATATATATATATTTATATATATATATATATATATATATATATATATATATATATATATATATATATATATATATATATTTATATATATATATATATATATATATATATATAATTTAAATCCAAACAGCAAAATGATGTAGGGGAAAAGATCAACTGGTATGTAAAACACAGCAATGTAGAAAAGTCAAAAACACACCAGTTGTTCACGGTAGAGGTGGTTCCAAAATGTTAATGTTTGTTTATTTGTGTCTTTCGGCTTTTCCCAGCTAGGGGTCGCCACAGCGGAACTCCGGTCCGCTAATGATTGGCAGTAGATTTTTACGTGCTGGCTTGCCGGGCCTAACAAACAACCTTCAACGAAGGAAGGCCCATTCACGCATGTCGCCACACAGAAGACACTCTAACTGAGAATCGAACGGATAACGTCTATCCAAAACTTTAATAAAATAGTAAAAATAAAGAACAGGTAAGCACTTTCGCATGTAGCTTCTTCAGACCTATTATCAAAGTAAAAAATCTAACCAGATTTTAAACACCTTGTAACAGTTTCATCCAATCAACTGAAAAAGCATTAAAACTTGCTAAGCAACATGATTGCATTGAAAATGCCAATTAAATAAACCGATTAAGTCTGCTTACATTCATATTCCTAAAAACAACTAAATGTTATAATGACTATAAAAATGCATATGCAATTAAATTAAATACTCATATCACCTATTACCTAATAATTCATAAAAAGATTTAATCTGTTTCATAAACTCAATAAATAAGAAAATGCACATATTAAAATTGCATAACTGCTTATCTAGTGCATGTAGATTTAAAAACAATCCATCTACCCTATCTCCTCTTTGTCAGACACTTTTTTAGGGGTCTTGCTCTCAGTGCGGGTTGTATCGAAACATGTTCATTAAGGCCAGGGGAAAAATGTGCCCCTAGTCTAAAAATCCATTTCATCTCAGCATGATATGTCTTATTAACTATATCCACCATCCTAACATCTTGATTCAAAACTTCCAATACTAAAAACTTGAAATTGTGTCCCTCAGCGAATGTATTAATGTGTTTAGCTATTGCACTATAGCTCATCCCTTTACATACACAATACAAATGGTCATGTATCCTCTCCCTTAGACGCCTGTTCGTCTTACCAACATAAAAACTGGAACAGGTTGTGCACTGTGCTAGATAAACAAGATTTTTAGTATTACAGTCAGCTTCAGGAAACCGTGTAAATATTTTGTTGCAAGTGGGATGTGTGAATGTCCTAGACTCATCTATACAATTGCAAAATGAACAATTATTGCATTTGACAGTACATGAAGAACTTGTTATCTCATTGCTCATGCTGTGGATATTCTGAGAAAAACATTTTCTCTGGCGTAAAGATGTCTTATTTTTGTATCCAAATCTTGGCCTATCACCCACTACCTCGGCAATATCTGCATTGGTTCCTAAAATAGGCCAATGCCTATAGATGATCTCCCTGATGTCCCTTTCATCACTCGAAAAAGCTAGGCTGAAAAAAGGGGGCATATTATCAACACTGTCAGTTGTGGATGTTAACATTCTATGTTGTAAAAATATGGTTTGCCTCTGGTGTGCCTCCACATTCTGACCTTGTTTTGTGTATGATGTATCTCCTCCTCATGGTAACCTCTGGATCTGAAGTCAGCATCTATCTGATTCAACCCTCTTTCAAAACTGTGATCATTACTGTGTAGGTGACTAACCCTAAGGTTCTGACCTTCCAAAATGTTACGAAACACGTGACCCAGAGGCATGCTGTTACAGTGCATGTATGTGGGTCGATAACATTCTTTTCTAAATAGTCTAGTCTCAATATTATTAGTTGCATCCTTCACTAGCAGAACATCCAAGAATTCAGTCTTCACATTCGACTGTTTGAATGTGAATTTCAAAAAAAATTGTGCTTGTGTTCAACATATGAACAAACTGGTATAGTTCTGTCAACTCCCCTCTCCACAACATGAAAAGGTCATCCACAAAACATCTGTAGAAGGGCACATAAGCTCGATAGAGTTCAGACACATACATCACATCCTCCCTCCATGTGGACATAACCAAATTGACATAGCTATTGGCACACAAAGTGCCCATAGCTATGCCTGAGGTCTGTAAGTAATAAATCTCATTGAATGTGAATGCATTATTTTCTAACACCATTTTCATCTATAAACATAGAAAATCAATGTGCCTAGAGTCATACGTGCTCTTACTTAATAGTGCTCTTTTGACCCTCTGAATACCTTCATAATTTGGTATACTGGTAAAAAGAAATGTCACATCCATAGTAACAAACAAACCTACTTCTGTATTCACATTCTCATCAACAAAGGTATGCAATTCCTGCAAAAAGTGTTTGGTGTCAGTCAACACCGACTTGCACTCAGATAAAACAGGTTTAAATTTTTTGCCTAAATAGATGGAAATAGGTTTGGTGGTCCACCCACTCCCTGCGACGATCGGTCTAAAGGGAGGGTGTAATGCATCCTTGTGCACTTTGGGCAAACCATTCAGAATGGGTATTTTTAGGTACTCGACCAAAAAATAGTTAAAAAGCTCCATCGTTATAAGTGAATTCTCTAAACAGTCCCTAAGTGAGCTGATGACATACTCACTAATTTTCAGAATTTCATCTTTATCTATCACCCTATAGGTATTAGTATCTGAAAGCATCTGGTTCATACTGTCCACATAGAAACATCTGTCCATCACAACTATTTGACCACCTTTGTCAGCTGGTCTGATAGTTATATTACTGTCATTCTGCAAACTGTGCATCGCCTGGTTTTCATGTCTAGATAAATTAACAAAACCCTTCCTTCTTTTTCCATTATTCAGCAGCTCATATATATCTTTTTCATACATTTTTATAAATGTTTCAATGGTAGGATGTTGTTGAGGTACATAGTTACTAGGTTTTTTAAAAATATAATTAACTCTAGTATTATCATGCTCATAACTATCATGAAAACAAGTTTCAGTGAGACATTACTCATATACAGTCTCAAATCAGTTAATGTCTCTGATAAGTCAGCACACTGAGCAGGGATAAAAGACAAACCCTTGTTAAGTACCTGCAATTCCATGTCAGTCAATACTCTGCTCAAAATATTCCAAACTAAATCACTTAATCCTGTTTCTACATCGATGTTAGTGTGTTCATGCCCAGTTCTGAACCTGTAAACCTCCATTTGCTCTTGGGCTGGTTGTGCAAACCTTCTACCGATCGTTTCCTGTTTTGTCTATAGGGCAATGGTAAATTGGGAAAAAACTGTGTCTGTGCTCCTTCCGTTTCCGTCCTACATACCACAGCTTGTTCATTATGCATTCTGTTTGCCTCACTCAAAGTTCCTGTAACTTCCATGTTCTGTATTGAGGCATTAGATAACCCCACTGTTGCCAGTTCCTTTTTGCTGCTACTAGAGGCTAAAACAGTCGTATTTGACATAGGCACCTGATTCAGAATGTTAGATGTGTCAGGGCTGTTCTTATTAGAATTAACCCTTCCCCTTTGTACATACTGTTCATGTCGATTTTGGGCAGGGTTAAAACGTTCATTCATGTTTGTATCATTCCTTTCTCTTGGCCATGTAAAGACATTATTGTTCGTGAAATCATTAGTGTCACGTTGTATTTTTTCTTCTTTTGAACAAGCAATTTTCGTTCATATGTAAGAACTTGATCAATGACTTCACTGACCTTAATGTCTACCAGGGCTGTGGGAAATTTCAGATATATATCATCCTGCATTCTCTGTGTCTGGTTTATAAGTTCTTTCTCAATCTGTGTAAAATATTTGATCATCAGTCGCATGTATGCAAAACTTTTCTCGGGATTCAACCTCTGCCACTGGGCTAATAGTTGTGGATGTTGTTCCCCATAGGTAGGCATAACAAAAATTCTCAAACCTCTAGGTATAACTTTAAGAGACAGACAAGCTTCCATATGGAATCTCTGGCACTGCAGTCATTTTAAATGATATAAATCATTTTCTAGATTCCTTATAGATTCACGATATGCTCTAAGATCCTCCAAAGCCTCATTCCCATCACTGGTTTCAACACTGAATTGTTTACTCAGTAAGGGATTGTCTTCTCCCTTCAAGAAATCAAACAAATGATTATTTCCACCAGCAATTCTGCTCTGTGAATTCTGTTCCAGTTCAATGATAACTTCAGCACCTTCTGCCATGTTTCCTCAAACAGCAAACAAGCAAATATAAATCCAAACAGCAAAACGATGTAGGGGAAAAGATCAACTGGTATGTAAAACACAGCAATGTAGAAAAGTCAAAAGTGCACCAGTTGTTCACGGTAGAGGTGGTTCCAAAACTTTAATAAAATAATTAAAATAAAGAACAGGTACGTGCTTTTGCATGTAGCTTCTTCAGACCTATTATCAAAGTAAAAATTCAAACCAGCTTTTAAACACCTTGTAACAGTTTCATCCAATCAACTGAAAAAGCATTAAAACTTGCTGAGCAACATGATTGCATTGAAAATGCCAATTAAATAAACCAATTAAGTCTGCTTACATTCATATTCCTAAAAACAACTAAATGTTATAATGACTATAAAAATGCATATGCAATTAAATTAAATACTCATATCACCTATTACCTAATAATCCATAAAAACATTTAATCTGTTTCATAAACTCAATAAATAAAAAAATGTACATATTAAAATTGCATAACTGCTCAACTAGTGCGTGTTGATTTAAAAACAATGCATCTACCCTATCTCCTCTTTGTCAGCCTCTTTTTTAGGGGTTTTGCTCTCAGTGCAGGTTGTATCAAAACATGTTCATTAAGGCCAGGAGAATAATGTGCCCCTAGTCTAAAAATCCATTTCATCTCAGCATGATATGAGATGTTAAGATGGGGGATATAGTTAATAAGACATATCATGCTGAGATTACATTTTTAAACTAGGGGCACATTACTCCCCTGGCCTTAATGAACATGTTTCGATACAACCCGCACTGAGAGCAAGACCTCTAAAAAAGAGGCTGACAAAGAGGAGATAGGGTAGATGGATTGTTTTTAAATCAACACGCACTAGTTGAGCAGTTATGCAATTTTAATATGTACATTTTCTTATTTATTGAGTTTATGAAACAGATTAAATCTTTTTATGAATTACTAGGTAATAGGTGATATGAGCATTTAATTTAATTGCATATGCATTTTTATAGTCATTATAACATTTAGTTGCTTTTAGGAATATGAATGTAAGCAGACTTAATTGGTTTATTTAGTTGGCATTTTCAATGCAATCATGTTGCTTAGCAACTTTTAATGCTTTTTCAATTGATTGGATGAAACTGTTACCAGGTGTTTAAAAGCTGGTTAGGTCTGAAGAAGCTACATGCGAAAGCGCTTGCCTGTTCTTTATTTTTACTATTTTATTAAAGTTTTGGAACCACCTCTACTGTGAACAACTGGTGTGTTTTTGACTTTTCTACATATATATATATATATATATATATATATATATATAAAATTTGTTTTTTTAACAATTATTCAATTTAACTTTAGACCACACTAGTCCTGTCATTCCTGAAATTTCAATCATCCTCCTGAACATTATTCTGCATGTGTTGTTTCCACAGATTCTTTTCATTTCTATGTAGTTTGCTCATACCCTGTTATAAAGATCCAACTTCCAATTATTTTATCTCCTTCTCAATGTTCAATAATTCTGTTACTGTGGGTTAAGCTTTTGATTGTCATTTTCTGTTAACTAGTTTTTTAGCATTTAACAGAATTAAACTTAGTAGGGCCTTATCATGTCTTGGGACTTCTGTTTCTATATCCAATCTCAAAAGCATAATTTCCTTTGTTACAATACCTTGCTCCTCCAATTAACAACTAACCTTGTAGAGATTTTTTAAAAATCTACCAACTTATTATAATCCCAAAAAACATGTATCCAAGAACCCCACCATGCTATCAAACCTCTAGCAATTGTTGTCTACCTCTGGAAAATGTATCTGGCTTCTACTTTGGTATAACAAAACCTTATCAAACATTTCCATGCAAAAATCCTACATTTTCTAGATTTTGTTGCATAATAAGGAGCCCTATCAATATACTCACATATACTGCCTTTACATTCTTATTTCCCCATCTTTTCTTTTTTTTTCAAAATCTCTTTATTCAGTTTTTCAATACTAACAATAATACAGCATAACAAAAACATAAATTGACAATACATATAAAAAAAAAACAACCATAAAAGCTAAATACTAAATATATACACTATGTACACTAGAAGTCACTAGATCTGCCAACAGAGGAGAGAAATACTTCTTAACATCATTTGAAAGATGAGAAATAGTATAAGGAGCATAGTTTATAAAGAGATAGAGGTAAAAATTCAATCATTGTTATAAATAGGTATAGTAGGGAAAGTATTTAGGTATATATACAGGAAAGTAGATAAGCTGTTTATAATGGAAGCTTTGTTTAATATAAGTTTATCTTAGCAGGTTAATGTGAGGTCTATCTTTCATTCTTGAAAATTATATCTAGTAAATAACCCCAGTATTTCTGATAGTAGTGTTTTTGTTTTGTTGTTGTATAAACTAATTTGTGAGATGAGATATATTTAATAACTAGTTTGCTAAAGTCTTCCCGTGTGATTGGAAATGTGACAGTCCAATTTTTGTAATGTAAAATTTAATAAGGGCACACATTGTGATAAGGATATATTTTAATATTTTTGGAAGTTCATTTGTGTTGGCATGCAATATATTTGGGATTGAACTTATTTAGCTTTGATGGGGTATAATATACATTGTTATTTATCATAATTTGTATAGCAGCCTCTTAAAGGGAATAAACTTGATCGTATTTTCAATGGCCAGTCTTTTGCTTTCTTCAGTAAGTAATTGTTTTTTCTCTTGCAAATAGGTTGAGAATAATAGATAATTCTGGTATTTTATGCTTGTTACAAGTTTATATGTCCTATAGATTGTTTTTTCTTTATTCACAAAATTTTTTACTATTCATTTTATTAAGTTAATATCCTGCAGGTCGACATTAGTTTGTGAAAATTTTGCATTTATAAGATAATGGATTTGGCTAAGAATGATAGTATATTTCTTAGGAAGGTTGACTTAAGTCTTAGTTGTAGTATATTGGATTCTTTCCATTTGTAGATTTCCCATAATGTAAGATCTTTTTTTCGGGGTAATTTGTTAGATTTAGGGGTTTATTATTTATTAGTAGTTTAGGATTTAGTTGGAGTCATTGTATAAAGGCAAGAGCATAGAATGGTTGTATTGATTTGAATAACTTTTGAATAGTTAGGATGATATGCTTAATTAGTGGGTGTAAGTTCTTTGTGAATAAAGATTTTTGATTAGGTTTAAAAAAGGGAAGATATATGGTGTTATATCCAAGGGATTTAAGTTGTTCAAACCAGATTTTGGTCCACTGAGGTGTCCAGGTATTAATGCATGGGTCATGGTTTATTATCTGTATTAGTCTTTAAGCAGTAATTATACTATAATAAATTCTGAAGTCTGGCAAACTGAATCCCCCCTTATCTTTGGTAAGTACGGGTTTATCATATTTAATTCTAGTAGATTTTGGATACCATAAGAATCTTGATATCGCTTTTTCTATGTCATGAAATAATTTTTGGGGAATATTTCAGAAGGTGGCATTTAATTGAAAGAGTATTCTTGGTAATAGATTCATCTTGATTACACTAGCTTTTGAAAGTAGAGACATAATAATATTATTCCATCTATTACTATCACTTTCAATGTTGATCCATGTGCATAGTAGGTTATTCTTTATGATTTCCTTAAAGTCAGAGGTAAATAGTATTCCTAGGTATTTTATCTGGTAGTTAATCTTAATCTCACTCTCGGGAAAGTAATATTCCTTATAGTCTATAAGATTCAAGGGAAATAAATGGGATTTATTTGAATTTAAGTTATAGTTAGAGATTTTGGAGAACTCAACTGTCACTTTGAGTATTTTTGGGAGATCAGTGGTGGGAAGCTGAAAATATATATTTATGCCACCAGCAAAGGCAGAGTATGTAAGGATTATATTAAAGATTCTAGGTATGTGATGGAAGTTTTTTTGTAAAGTAAACAGGAGCAGGAGTTCTAAATAGAGATTAAAGAGGTATGGGGAAAGAGGGCAACCTTGCCTTGTGCCATTGGATAAGGGTATAGGATTAGTTTTGAGCTTATTTATCTGAATAGTGGTAGAAGCTTTCTGATATAGAACCTTAATTATCCTTATAAATTCCTGAGGAAATCCAAATAAAGGCAATATATTAAATAGGAAATATAGGTTAACTCTATCAAAAGCCTTGCTTGCATCAGCAGTGAGAACATAGCTGGGGCATTTATCGCTGTTAAGAAGTCTGATAGTGGTATCCAAGAGGAGGTTGTTGTCGTTTGCCTATTTGTCATAAAGCCCATTTGTTCTTGGGAAATGATGGAGGGGAATATATTTTTAAGTCTATTTACTATTACATGAGCTAAGATATTAAGGTCAGTATTTATCAGGGCAATTGGTCTATAGTTGGCTGTATCTGTTGGGTCAGAGTTTGGCTTGGGAATTAAGAGTCTATATTAGATTTTCGAAAATTTCATAGAGCGAATCACTATAAGTTGACACCTAGTGATCGATCTACAAAATAATCAAAAATCTAAAAAAAAAATAAAAACACAGAAACATAAAGTAAAGGGTGTAGGTAGGGGGGCAAGCCCTGCTGCAACCCCCATACCCCCGCTATTTAAATATACCAACTCCAAGATCGCACTTCAGTGCAATACAGTGCAGAAATGGAAGATTTCCATTTCCTACTCTGTAGCGCGGTCTCAGAGTTGGTATATTTAAGTAGCAGGGGGTGTGGGGGTGCAGAGGGGCTTGCCCCGCTGCCTACACCCTTTACTTTATGTTTCTGTTTTTTTATATATTTTTTTTAGATTTTTGATTATTTCATAGATCGATCACTAGGTGTCGACCTATAGTGATTTGCTCTATGAAATTTTCAAAAATCTAATATAGACCCAGGAATTAACATAGTTTTGGAGTTATTAAAATAATTATCTGTTATACCGTATTGTATTATATTATATAACGAAAAAACACTCAATTTCGGACCACTGCACACGGACAAGATTCGTAGGTATAGAATAATCCTTTAATACAGACTTAGCACTTTCACCATAAACATATGGCATCATCAGAGTAAATCCTAAAAACACATCCCTCATTTTATATAAAATGCTAATTATTTAATTGAATAATGACACACCCTTGCCAATGAGTCCAAAGCATTACAAATTCAAATCCTACATATTTAATGCTATATGAACAATAAAAATAGGAAAATAAAAATAATAAAATAATAAAAATAAACACCATTTCTAGTTTATATGATGGTAAACAACTAGATAAATGAAAACTAATACAAAAACTGAATAAGATTCCCACCAACTAAATCTTGTATGATTTTGCTTTAACACAGGTTTGAGCGAGATGTAATCTTTCAGACCAGGCTCGCTCATAGCATTCAGCCTCAATTGCCACTCCACCTCAAGAACAGCAACCCTCAATTATTGAATTAACTAATTAGTATTTTATATAAAATGAGGGATGTGTTTTTAGGATTTACTCTGATGATGCCATATGTTTATGGTGAAAGCGCTAAGTCTGTATTAAAGGATTATTCTATACCTACGAATCTTGTCCGTGTGCAGTGGTCCGAAATTGAGTGTTTTTTTGTTGTTTTGTTGGACCCTGGTTGGGTGCGCTGTATTTCATTTATTGTATTATATAATTGAAAACTTTTAATAAGTCTTTGTAAATAGGTTCCATGAATTGTTTATAAAAATCAGAGGTGTAGCCATCAGTCCCAGGAGATTTACCTACTTTGAGTTTGTTTATCACAGCTTTTATCTCTTTTAGTTGCAAGGGTATTTTTAGAAGTTTTTCCTGGTCGTCTGAAATTTGTGGAAATTTTATATTATGTATAAAATCATGAAATTTGTCTGTACAGGGAGGGAGGGATAAGTTATATAGTTTATTGTAAATGTCTTCAAATGCATCTGCAATGTCTTGGTCCTTGTGCTTCAAGAGTCCTTCACATTGTATTTCTTTAATCCTCGGTGGACCATTTTTAATGTTTATTAATCTAGCTAGGATTTTTGAAGGTGTTTGTGCCCATTCTGAGTATTGATATATTGACCTTAATTCTAACAGAGAAATATTTTCTAGATAATGTTTGTGTAATTGCATTTGCCAGTCAGTTATTTTATCCTCCAGGTCTTTTGAGTACTTATTTTGAAGTTCTAATTCAGCAGACTTGATTTGGGTATCCAGTTTATTTTTGAGGTTATTGTATATTTTCTTGAGCCATGCAGATTTTTGGATAATAATACATCTAATGACTGCTTTGGCAGCCTCCCATTCCATATTGCAAGGAATTTGAGTGTATATTAAGTCTTTTTCAAGTTGGGCTATAAATCTAGTGTCTTCCTGTACTACTTCTTGGTTTTGAATGATTTTAGGATTTAATGTCCTATTATTGAAATAAGGGACATTTTGTTTATAGGTTTGAAAGTTTAGAGAGAGACTAATTTTTGAATGATCTGATATGGATCTGGATGACACAGTATATTTTAATCTATAAGAAAGCAAGGTTTGGGAGATTAGAAAAGTGTCTATTCTAGATCAAGCTTTATAAGTGTCTGAGAAAAAAGTAAATCTTGATATTGTTTCATAGTATTGAAAAGTGGTATAGGGGTCAGTTAGCGCAAAAGTATTTTGTAGTTCTTCAAGTGCTATAGTAGTACATTGAGTCTGCCTGTTTTTGTTATGCAACCTATCTTTGTCTGGGTTTAATAAAGCATTCCAGTCCCCACCTATGATGTACAGATGATTTGGGTGGTTAGCTAGTATATTAAAGATTTCATAAATGAAGAGATGTTGATTTGAGCAGGGGCTGTATATACTGAGAAAGAGTAGAGGTTTATTTAGGGTATAATATTCACTAGTAAATAATGCCCATCTTCCATTGGGGTCAGGTTTAATAGACGTGATCTCTTCTTGGAAAGATTGATTTATTATAATGGCTACTCCCCTAGATAAAGAGTTATGACCTGCAGCGGTTATTTGCTTAATCCATTTCCTTTTCCTTTCCTTATCCCAGAGTTGACTATCCAAGTGGGTTTTTTGCAGGAAGGTTACTTTAGACTTACTTTGATATGTGAGCTGCATGATTAAATTTCTTTTTTTTTTTTTATCCACTATCCCCTTAACATTCCATAAATCTAATGATATAGTTTCCTAATTTGCTTATAATGTTCTTTATTGATTGATAGGTGAACAAGTAGTAATATAGCTTTTCTGTTTTTGTGCTAAGCTTTAACATAGATGAAGTGACTTCTAAACTCCTTGACCCTATGTAGGTGCCTAACCACCCATCCTTCTGTTTTAGTGAATATGTATGTATTGGGATGCAAAAAAGCAGTTAGAATTTGAGCTAAAGTGATATATACATTGAGCAGAGGGATGTCAAAAATACTCAGAATGTTCCAAACGTGAACAATCATCAGCTACATACTGTGCAAAGCCTGTCCCTTTTGTTACTGTTATTAGCAGAATATTTACTATCTGACCTCTTATATTAATATGTTAGTTGTTTAATTACACGGTATATATAGGCTAAGAGAGAGTAAATACTTAAAGAAAGTTGATATCAGCAGGCACTTATATGTTATACTTCTTAACATTGCTGAAGATATTATAAATTAACCAAACAACATTTTGTATAGATGCACTTTTGAAGAAGCAAACTTTGAAGTTCCAAACAATCTATATATTCACATTGTAAAAGACTTATTGTAATCTTTAAGGCTACTGCATATTTTCACATTTAAAACTATGCTGGTGTTATATATACAGCATCATCTGTCCTTTGTTATCAAAACAACACAACAGTAGTTAAACTTTGTGAGAGTTTACATCCAGGTTCACTCAGTTGTTTTTTCCACTAACCAGTATTACCTTCTCATATATGCATGAAAGAAAAGATTATACTGTAATTCACTGTTAATCTACCACTAGTATAAAGACTTACCACATAATAGTCTTTATGTCTCAACATATTTTTTCTCCCTGGAGAGAAGGGAGATATGCAGAACCAGCAGAACCAATGAGATAAATTTCAATATTTCCAGGGTTAATCATGCTGTGCCATATTATTGGTTGATCTATCTATTAGCCACTACGTGTGTTTGAAGTGAGTTATTGCAGTCGTTGGTTATTGAGAAACAACCAGAACAGTAGTATAGTTGATATTGTGGGTTAAATACAAGGATGTGCATAATGCTCTGTTTTTGCATAGTCTCAAATGCTTGCAGTTCAAAAAGTTTGCCTTTTTTATTATTGATCGGGTCTATATGGATCAAGGGGGTGATGTTGGTAATAGGGTTACTGTTCTTGAGGTGGAGTGGCAATTGAGGCTGAATGCTATGAGCAAGCCTGGTCTGAATGATTACATCTCGCTCAAACCTGTGTTAAAGCAAAAATCATACAAGATTTAGTTGGTGGGAATCTTATTCAGTTTTTGTATTAGTTTTCATTTATCTAGTTGTTTACCATCATATAAACTAGAAATGGTGTTTATTTTTATTATTTTATTATTTTTATTTTCCTATTTTTATTGTTCATATAGTATTAAATATGTAGGATTTGAATTTGTAATGCTTTGGACTCATTGGCAAGGGTGTGTCATTATTGAATTGACTAATTAGTATTTTATATAAAATGAGGGATGTGTTTTTAGGATTTACTCTGATGATGCCATATGTTTATGGTGAAAGCGCTAAGTCTGTATTAAAGGATTATTCTATACCTACGAATCTTGTCCGTGTGCAGTGGTCCGAAATTGAGTGTTTTTTTGTTGTTTTGTTGGACCCTGGTTGGGTGCGCTATATTTCATTTATTGTATTATATAATTGAAAACTTTTAATAAGTCTTTGTAAATAGGTTCCATGAATTGTTTATAAAAATCAGAGGTGTAGCCATCAGTCCCAGGAGATTTACCTAGTTTGAGTTTGTTTATCACAGCTTTTATCTCTTTTAGTTGCAAGGGTATTTTTAGAAGTTTTTCCTGGTCGTCTGAAATTTGTGGAAATTTTATATTATGTATAAAATCATGAAATTTGTCTGTACAGGGAGGGAGGGATAAGTTATATAGTTTATTGTAAATGTCTTCAAATGCTTCTGCAATGTCTTGGTCCTTGTTCTTCAAGAGTCCTTCACATTGTATTTCTTTAATCCTCGGTGGACCATTTTTAATGTTTATTAATCTAGCTAGGATTTTTGAAGGTGTTTGTGCCCATTCTGAGTATTGATATATTGACCTTAATTCTAACAGAGAAATATTTTCTAGATAATGTTTGTGTAATTGCATTTGCCAGTCAGTTATTTTATCCTCCAGGTCTTTTGAGTACTTATTTTGAAGTTCTAATTCAGCAGACTTGATTTGGGTATCCAGTTTATTTTTGAGGTTATTGTATATTTTCTTGAGCCATGCAGATTTTTGGATAATAATACATCTAATGACTGCTTTGGCAGCCTCCCATTCCATATCGCAAGGAATTTGAGTGTATATTAAGTCTTTTTCAAGTTGGGCTATAAATCTAGTGTCTTCCTGTACTACTTCTTGGTTTTGAATGATTTTAGGATTTAATGTCCTATTATTGAAATAAGGGACATTTTGTTTATAGGTTTGAAAGTTTAGAGAGAGACTAATTTTTGAATGATCTGATATGGATCTGGATGATACAGTATATTTTAGTCTATAAGAAAGCAAGGTTTGGGAGATTAGAAAAGTGTCTATTCTAGATCAAGCTTTATAAGTGGCTGAGAAAAAAGTAAATCTTGATATTGTTTCATAGTATTGAAAAGTGGTATAGGGGTCAGTTAAGCATAAAAGTATTTTGTAGTTCTTCAAGTGCTATAGTAGTACATTGAGTCTGCCTGTTTTTGTTATGCAACCTATCTTTGTCTGGGTTTAATAAAGCATTCCAGTCCCCACCTATGATGTACAGATGATTTGGGTGGTTAGCTAGTATATTAAAGATTTCATAAATGAAGATATGTTGATTTGAGCAGGGGCTGTATATACTGAGAAAGAGTAGAGGTTTATTTAGGGTATAATATTCACTAGTAAATAATGCCCATCTTCCATTGGGGTCAGGTTTAATAGACATGATCTCTTCTTGGAAAGATTGATTTATTATAATGGCTACTCCCCTAGATAAAGAGTTATGACCTGCAGCGGTTATTTGCTTAATCCATTTCCTTTTCCTTTCCTTATCCCAAAGTTGACTATCCAAGTGGGTTTTTTGCAGGAAGGTTACTTTAGACTTACTTTGATATGTGAGCTGCATGATTAAATTTCTTTTTTTTTTTTTTTTATCCACTATCCCCTTAACATTCCATAAATCTAATGATATAGTTTCCTAATTTGCTTATAATGTTCTTTATTGATTGATAGGCGAACAAGTAGTAATATAGCTTTTCTGTTTTTGTGCTAAGCTTTAACATAGATGAAGTGACTTCTAAACTCCTTGACCCTATGTAGGTGCCTAACCACCCATCCTTCTGTTTTAGTGAATATGTATGTATTGGGATGCAAAAAGCAGTTAGAATTTGAGCTAAAGTGATATATACATTGAGCAGAGGGATGTCAAAAATACTCAGAATGTTCCAAACGTGAACAATCATCAGCTACATACTGTGCAAAGCCTGTCCCTTTTGTTACTGTTATTAGCAGAATATTTACTATCTGACCTCTTATATTAATATGTTAGTTGTTTAATTACACGGTATATATAGGCTAAGAGAGTAAATACTTAAAGAAAGTTGATATCAGCAGGCACTTATATGTTATACTTCTTAACATTGCTGAAGATATTATAAATTAACCAAACAACATTTTGTATAGATGCACTTTTGAAGAAGCAAACTTTGAAGTTCCAAACAATCTATATATTCACATTGTAAAAGACTTATTGTAATCTTTAAGGCTACTGCATATTTTCACATTTAAAACTATGCTGGTGTTATATATACAGCATCATCTGTCCTTTGTTATCAAAACAACACAACAGTAGTTAAACTTTGTGAGAGTTTACATCCAGGTTCACTCAGTTGTTTTTTTCCACTAACCAGTATTACCTTCTCATATATGCATGAAAGAAAAGATTATACTGTAATTCACTGTTAATCGTACCACTAGTATAAAGACTTGCCACATAATAGTCTTTATGTCTCAACATATTTTTTCTCCCTGGAGAGAAGGGAGATATGCAGAACCAGCAGAACCAATGAGATAAATTTCAATATTTCCAGGGTTAATCATGCTGTGCCATATTATTGGTTGATCTATCTATTAGCCACTACGTGTGTTTGAAGTGAGTTATTGCAGTCGTTGGTTATTGAGAAACAACCAGAACAGTAGTATAGTTGATATTGTGGGTTCGTAAAGTCATAGGCACTACCAAGTATAAGCTAGTCAGCATGATATTGGAACACTGTTAAGAAAAATATATGAACTTACTAATCTCTAAGTAACATATTAATTAGGCTGTTGTATGCAAATGCCTCAACCAAAATTACATTACCCTGTTTTAAAATGTTATTCAGTGCAGAAATATATGCTTCTTTAGTTTTTTCTCCCTTCCCCAAGGTTAAGGTAGATCATTTTGCATGTATAGCTGAATAATACAAGAAACCACAATTTATAATCATTGAGAAGTGTTTAAGATATGACAGGATAGTAGATACCTTTTGTGCCAGATGCCATTAAACTCCTTATTTCTTCACAGCTGCAGTGAGATAAAGGCAGGCACATTTGAACCATTTAAGTATGCACCCAGAAATGGGGAGATTTTCATCATTCATAAGTGTAGGCAGATGCTAACAAACACTACCGTAAGTTATCCTGTGCAGTAGAAGTCCTTGCAATAGTGCAGGAAGGAAGGCAGATTTAATAAAGCCAGTTACAACATTTTCTTTTCTTGGATTTTGTAGATGACAGGTAACTTCTTCTAGAACTTTCTTCTTGGCATTTAGAGCAGTGTAGTGGCTTGATAAAGTTGATAGGAGGCTCTTTTTATGAGAAAGGGAATGATGTGTTAGAAAACAGTTAAGAATTCTTTTTTCCGCTTTTTTGACCCATTTTAGTGAATATTCCATTCCCATAGATGCATTGGAGCAAGAAACAAGTCATTGGTGACATCAGAGAGTTGAAAGGTGAAAGCATCAAGAAACTTCCTGGTTTTGAAGAGGATTATGGGAAATGTAATGCCAAAATACCAAACAGACCTCAAAGCCTGCAAAATAAAATGGAGGTTTTGTTTCTAGATGGATTTAATACAGAAACATGCAGGATACCTTGATGACACTCTCCTAGCATTGTCTTTGACTTCAGAGAAGGTGAATTGGGTTGTTTCAAGCTGGATTAATTTTGAAGAGATGCAGGAAAGTGGATTTTGCTTACTCAGAGGTTTCAAGTGCTACTTTTTCATCTTTTTGATAGAAAATTAGTAGCAGGGTATTTCATTTGAAAACTAATCTTGTTTTCTATAAGGTAAGCACAATATTTACTAAATTTTTAGTGGTTTTGCTTAATTTCAAAAGGGTGGTCTTGGGTTATAGTGATTTTATGTGCTCTCCATGTAAACTTTTTCTTAGCTTTATACGCTGCTAATATTTGTTGAACATGTGCTGAGTTTAACAGTCTGATATATATTTGCCTTAGAGATTCATTTGTATATGCATGCCTTATATCTCTGTAGGCTCATTATATTGTCATTCAGGAGGTCTTTATTGTTCAAGAGAGAGCTTAGTATTTCTTTGATTATTGGGTTGAGATGCATTTTCAGTGGTCTCTGGAATTTCTCTTATAATGAAGTTATTGTGCCAGCTTCTGGCTTCTAAGTCTACCGTTTTTTGTTGTAATTCCTTAATAGTGCTGTTGCTGGTCTGAAGCTTTTCTTGAGTTCATTTATGTTTAGTTCACTGTCCATAGCTTTGACTTCACTCTGTTCTAGTCTAAGCATAATTTGGGCCAGACTAGAGCCAAATGTAGTTAGTTTATGTGAAAAACCTTGCACTTCTGTTTGTAAAGGTTGTAGTGCATTTCTAAGGTCCTTCAGTGTTAAAGATTGTTCCTGTTTTGATCTGAGGGCTATCGTAGCAGCCTCTTGTTGTAGCTTGTTAGTTTTTGCCTTTTGGAAGTGGTGTCTTTCTCAGGAGTAGAAATCATAGACAGTTTGGTTTTCCTGATTACATTTCCATTTGATCTGCTTGGTTCTCCATTTAGTGTCTAAAGTTAGATGCTTGGTAGTAAAAAAGTAGTTTTTATTTAGTAGATCCTGTTCTGAGAGATGCTTTTTCATTATATTTCTTGTTTTAGGCCCGTGTATTTGGAAGAAACCACACCATGCGGTTCAGGGCTCAGCTTCCATTAAGTATTATTTTTATTCAAAAAGAAAGGAATATGGCAAAAATATAGATGAAAAAAGTAAGTATTTATATTCCTGCTTTAATCCTTTGATGTTAAGTGTATTTTCTTTGAGCGATGTGCCGGCTTTAGGTCAGATGAAAGGTTAAGGTTTCAGGAGTTGCACAGTCAGTGTACTTACAGGCTGTCCACATTTTTGATTTCCCCATATTTTCTAACATCTATTGATCGATTCTTATAGTTATCGTGCATTATTTTATAATCCCTACTAATTATCCCTTTTTTAACCAAAGCCTCTATTCTAGACTCAACTTATAAACTCAGCTGGAACATGGATGGGCTTTCATTTAACACTCTCATATCCTTTTCTCTTTGTACATACTTTATAATTTCCTGTTAGGGAAGACTGTCGCCAACCAGCAGTCCAAACTTCTGATTGGCCTCATCTTTCTCTATGACTTTTCCCTTCCTAGTTAATTGCATCCAGTGCCTTGGTTCTTTGCTAATTTTCTCTAATACATTCCACATCTCTCCTGTTTATTTTCCATGCCCCTTCTTGCAGTCATCTCTATTGGTAAAAAATCATGTCTTCATTCCTGTTTTGGCTTAGCTCTCAAAATACTTTCTGCATCTTTGTAAATGTAATATTCTGCATTGTTCGTAGGTTAGCACTAGGCTAACTGCCCTTGTGGGCCATTTTAAGTATTGCCAATTACCCCATGTGAAAATCAAAAACTGCACCTTGTGCCTATAATATAAATGCCTTAACCATTTTGCCAACCTCCCATGGCTGTAATTGCTCTCCTTAAGGGCCTACATCCAAAATCCCAGTCCCTCCTTATTTGAAGAAATGTTCCCATTTTAGCAACATTTCTTTTCATTTTGATTTGCATAGGTTATGTATGGAGGCAAAGCTGCAGACCATAATTAATAAAGAACTGAAGGAATTTATTTGGCAGGGAAAGAAGGCTATAGTAATGTCTGATAAGATGGTTCTCCACACAGAATAAGGTGATTTAGAATTAGCAGATTTGAAGGGCTACTTTATAGCTATAAAGTATAAACATTTCTATATGTTTTTCATCCAAGACCAGCTGCATAAGCATGTATATCCCCTAGTTTTATTAATAAATGTATGTATCCTTTGTTAACTAGGTTTGTCCCATTATGTTAGAAACTCTTTTTCAGGGGAGATTAGAGGTGGTATTTATAATACTGAAGGAAATTTGGCTAGGGCATTGAGGAACTTCCCTTACTCTTTTCAATAAGCACCACCCACCTGAGATACCACCAGCTTAAGCAGAGACCTCAGTTTAATGTTAGTCTGAAGGATGATGCACTCAGGACTGTAGCTCATACTGCACTCCAATTGATCTGTCTGGTATGGGAATAGAATCCGCAGCCTTCTGTACCAAAGGTGAGTGTGCTACCTGTTGTGCCACCATCACTATTTTAAGTAGTTTTAAGTCTTTCTTATTGGAAATGCTTTTCTTTGTATTTTATGTATTTATTTATTTATTCATTCATTCAGCTTTCCTGAATAGTCTTAGGTTCATAAATACTTATTAGTCATGTATTACAGAAGGCCATTTAAGAGACTAGCTCAGTTTTTCCTCACAGCACTGTCTGGATAAGTGACTTGCTCATATTCACAAAGCAGGCAAAAGGAGTCTTGGGGGAATCAAATTTTGGACCTGCACTATCTGAAGCATTAGTTCCTAGCCTTAACCCTACCTCCAAAAAACATGCAGTTATCAAAATCAGGGTTTGCAATGATGACAATGTTTTTTTTTTTTTTTGGTACTGAGGATGAGTTGGGCTACAAGTGAGGTAATAGAGATGTAATGAAGCATCAGTTGTCATCTTGTGTACATCTGGATTTGTCAGTATTTGGTAACAACAACATTGATGTGCTGAATCATTGATGGAGAGCACTGTATGAATTCTCCAAGCTTAAGTTCAGATGTGTTATAGAGTCTGAAATACCAGAATATAAGTTAATGTTTACCACAGTCATTCTCTATTGCTGCATCCACCACAGTTTTTCATGCTGTCTGCAGTAGTGTTAGACATCTGCAGGCTGAGTGAGAGTATGGATCGACTACTACACCAAAAGAGGAAGAGACAGAACTGACTCTTTCACTCTCAGTTTGAATGAGGGGATTTTGTTAACGTAACCAGTTTCCTTGCATGCTTAGAAAATGACCATGATGGGGACAGTTGGGGACTGTAAGGGACAATCTCCACCTGCTTTGGAAAGCCACTTCTCTTGCACCACCTTCATACATGAGTATGCATGGATCTTGTGCTGAATCTCACCAAGAAATCAAAGATTTAGGACACTACTGAGCACAAAACTGTCACCCTTCTTCAGAGAAAGGTGATTTAGCCAAAGTCTCTTTATTCTTTATTCTTCCTTCTCCCTTGTCTGCTTCTTCAGTGTCCAAACACCAAATAAGACAAGACTCATCCGACTTGTAGTGATGGTTTCATTTTTCAACATCACAGAGTAGTACATCAGTAATTGAAGCACAACTATCCACATACTGAATCAGATTGAGGGAGTCACACTGATGTTTCAAAGCTCTGACAGTGATGAATATGGAGCGTCCTTGGGAATGATCACTGCAGTATACTAGTAGTAACATTTGATACTGCATAAAGAGAGGTTGCAGACCCTAAGGGATCTCCAATCAGTGTCACAGTAGTGGAGTTTAGGCAAACAGAAATTTTGGGAACACTTTCAGATAACATACCAAATAAGTAGGTCCCCATACTTTAACTACCTTCATAATAAGCACTTTAGCTCCAATGATAAATAATAGTAATGAGGGAAAAATTACAGTACTAATAATAAAGTTGTCATTGTTGTGTCACTTACTCGTTAGTCATGACTAGACGCCCAACTCATACAAAAGTAATCAATGCTTAAAGCAATGAAATTCCTAGTGAAATTAAAACATTAAATCAGATACCACATGAGTATGCTAAAATTATACTGTCTGTGCATAATGGGTACTGGACCACACAGGGCAGTGTACAAGGAGGTCTATGTGACTACATAACATGCTCTGTATGTGATTATCAAAACCACACGTTAACACACAAGTTTTGGGAAAATCATGCTAACCAGTTATAATGAGCCAAATTATCTAACTTGTTAACAGAGTCATGGCAAGTTAATGTTGGTCAGGGTATAAATAGTGGATTCTTGGTGCTGCTGTCACTGGGGTGGATCGTTCAGCTTTTGAACTTAGTCTATAACTACAGTGCCTTCCCATGGAAATCTTCTCATGAGCTGAAATGGACTATGTTGTTAGTATGGCAGGGATGAGCAAGATAGCAGAACCTATGATGACAGAGTGAAGTTTTATGGTAGCATTTCAAAGGCACTTGTGATAAATTCCCTCATTAGCATAACTCTACCATACCATGAGGCAATTTAGTATGATGGAGATTAGTGTCACCATTTTGCAAATGCTAATGATACTAATATGAGCAACTGCGAAAGCAGGTGTTTAATGTATTATGATATTGGATTAAACAGGGATAATAGGCATACTAAGGTAAAATGCTTGATAATGTAAACACGCACCATGTTTGTGGCATCGGAAAGCATTTTAATAGCATGACTCCGTAGAACCAGGCTATGGGGTGGGAGGCACACCAGTGTCAATGTGTACAGAGGTCAGGACATAATACACAGGGTGTGACAGTCCCTCTGCATTGAGTGTGGCATGACAATGGATATTGCAGGGAGAGTATTTAGTGGGTATGTGCATGTTTCATTGAACAATCCTAAAATTAGTCACACTTCATTTTTCTGTACCAAGTTGTGAAAACTGAAAATATTTAAAATCACATTTTTTATTACAAACAGCATGCTCGCCACCCCCACCTTCCATCCATACCCACCTAACTTATATGTATATCAACTCCACAGTTGCAGTGCTGTAGGGAAAAATAAAAACCTCACTAGAATGCACTACCAGCTCACAAATACAATAACACACATTTTTTAAAAAAATCACAATAAAACAAATACACAAGAAAGTCACTTGAATGAACATGCCTCAAAGAAGGATATGTATGTTGACAGGATCAGCTGTGTATTACAGGAATTCAGTACAGGAACAGATGTTATGGTAACAAGTCTTTCACTGAAATACATATAGGAAAGGGAGGGGGTTACAGCACTTGCAGGGCTACTTCACTTTGTCAAAAATTCTAATAAACAAATACCTTTTTGTAGAATGCTATTCATCGAAGCATCACTCCATCGAACATGCATTTAAATGAAAAATTTCCCAGGGGAAAAAACACTTGGCCAACCAACTGAGCATCTCAAAAATAACACAATTTGAAAACATCCAGGTGGGGGGGGTGCCTAACTATATATACCAATTCCGAGATCACACTTCAGTGAGGAAAAGGGAAAATTCCCAATGATGTCCCACTGTTCCTTTTCCCTGGGAAAATTTTCATTTAAATGCATGTTCAATGGAGTGAGACTTCGATGAATAGCATTCTACAAACAGGTATTCGATGATTAGAGTTTTCGACAAAGTGAAGTAGACCCATAGTACATTAATGTTGTTTACATTAAACTTGTAGTACTTAAAGCAGCTTCAGAGCATACAGTGATATAGCTGTAATTATGGCTTATATGAGGCTCTTGTAGGGGCTGGTCTTTGAGGTAGGAATGAGCAACTGATGCCCATCTCAGAGGCTAGTATGCATACTACTGTAGAAGTTACACCTATGAATCAGAATACAGGTGTGCACTTCATTCCAAAAAAATAAATAAATAAATAAGATGGGAGGCATGAGTCTGTTATGAAAAAAAATTGCTGATTAGCTTGCCATAGTGAGTTTGCACAGCTCTTGGTGACTTGTATGACAGCAAGCCTACTGCACCAGCTGGT
This sequence comes from Protopterus annectens, assembly GCF_019279795.1. NCBI lineage: Eukaryota > Metazoa > Chordata > Ceratodontiformes > Protopteridae > Protopterus > Protopterus annectens. The sequence goes on along the minus strand of NC_056741.1, from coordinate 1,724,303,228 downwards.
CAACAAGCTGAAGGGCGTCAGCAGCAGGAGAAAAATCTCCTCAATATACAGATGATGATCCATTATATAGCTTTAGACTCAAGGAAGTAAGTGGAAGTCAATGAATCAATATGGGGGCTGGGGGGGTTGATAGTCTTTGGGAGACAGAAGGCTGACAAAGACCAAACAAATAAAAAAAATGCTTGCATTGCTTAGCTTTACTGTACATGAGTTAATACCTGTCTGTTGCACATAATCTGCAGGGAAACACAGGTTTCTGGAAACTGTAGTTTATTCATAGTTAATGGAAGTTGTGTAATGTCGTTTTTGATAGATCTTGTTCTAGCCCTTAAATGAATGAAAACTGTTAATGTTATCAGTGTTATCTCTTCATGTCACTGTTTCTTGCAGGATTCAAGCTGCCAAGTCCAACTCATTATAGGAAAGTCAAGTTTTTGTATTTGTGACCAGAAGGCAGAGGTAGAAATCGATTTGGTAATCAGCCAGACATAAAATGCAAGATGCACAATTTGCTTCTAATTTTTCTCTAAATGGAGTATAAATCTAAGACAAACACTGTTAATGATCCAAAAGCCTTGTTAATGAGTACAAGAATGTGACACTTGTAATCATTTTAACATGTTCAACTCCCTGAAGGGGGTTCCTGCTCTCAGAGTTGCAGCTTTCTTTGTGATTACATGTGTAGGTCAAAGAACTGCCATAAATGTACAACCTCCAACTATAAATATATTCCATATTATCACATAAATGATTTAGAGAAAATTCAGTTACAATTTTCTTTTTAAGATGTAGGATGTATTGACATATTTTTATTTCACATTTAGAACCAATCTAGGAGACTCATACATATATATATATATATATATATATATATATATATATATATATATATATATATACACATAACCTTATAACAAGTAATTTGAGTAGTCTGGCTAAGCGTTGACAATGACATTTAGAACATAGCATAATCAATTATTATGTTTTCAATGTGTTTTAAAATATTTTATACACACACACACACGCACATATATAACAAACACTAGGTATAAACTGAACGGCAACAATTTCAGCATTTCAAAGATGAATGACAAAGATAAAATGTGGGAATGGTTTGTCAAACAAGTGACTATAAAACATTAAGACTGTCAAAACCACTCTGCCTTCTTTTATCTAGAATTAGGTGTTCTCACACATGTATTATCTGTATCTCCAGCATTCTGTCCAATGATATATAATGAACCAATGTATGGTGATATTAGAGGAAAGGTTTTTATTTGAAACATGCTTTATTATGTTAATGGCATTTAAAGAATAAGCACAAAATGTGGAAAAAGAACACACAGTGGGGTAATTCAATAAACCCTACATGGAGCGATTCTCTTTGTAGAAATAGTGTTGCAGCCCAAACACAGAATATGGCTGCTGTGCAATCCAGGAAACATGGCTTGAGGAGTGAACGAGTGTGCATTCACCATGCAAACATGGAGGTGTCTGAGGAAGCAAATCATCTCATCTGCTGGTGAAAACCATGCAAATGAGGTGATTTTGTGATCCAGGAAGCAGAAAGGCATCCATGTAGGCTCTGTGTCTGCAGGAAAAAAGTATGGGGTTAGTGACTGTGTAGTGAACTATAAAATTAAAACAGTAACATCCCAAAAAAAAAGCTTGTATATGTGAAAGTAGCCATGCAAATAGCCAACTCTATGGCCATTGAGACTAAAATGTAATGCAACATATCAAAAATTAATCTTTTTTTTTAATACGTATGGTATGTTTAAGTGCCGTTCACCACCACACAAGCATGCTATTTTTGCAAAAAAAAAAAAATGTGTAAAATATGAAATTTAAGGTAGGCAAAGTTATTGCATTATAGTGCCTGGCATATACAGTCATACAATGGCAGGTTATAGTGGTAGCTAAGGAGATAGGGCTCGGTGTAGTGCTGTATCCAGGGTATACGCAATTAGATGTATGTAAATGAGTCGGGTTTATTGAATAGCAAAGAGCCACTATGTTCTGTAGGTACTAGCTGTGGAAGGGCTAGAACTGTGTTGGTGTAGGCAGAACAGATAGTTAACATCAAAAGAAGGTGTGTCACAACTTCTTTAAGCTGACTGGAGTTTAACAGCACCGGTTTGTGCTCAGCTAAGCACAGCTAAGCAGGTGGGTGTATCTGTGGATGCTAAGCTGTGCTTAGCCCCATGGCGCATGTTTTAGCTGGCTAAAGAAAAGCTAAGCATGACCATGTACAGTGGAGAGCCCTTTCTGCACAGCAATGTTTACACTAGCTCTCCAGTTTTGCATGGAGTGCCATGGGGCTTATCAGTGGAAGAACTTAAAAAAAAAAGAGGGGAATAGCCTGAGAAAGCCAATCAAGCATAAATGACTGATAAGCCCTGTTCCACTGACACTGGCCCATTAGAACCCCTCAATAATGTACCTGGCAGGTGGAATATATCATAGTCAGCCAATCACACAAGCTGCATCTGCAGCACACCAGTATAAAGTATGCATATATCCTTCAATCTGATTTTTTCCATATACTCTGCATCAGTGGAGTACACACTTGGGAATTTTGACAGGCAAAGTGATAGGGACTGCTCCTGCTCTGCTACATCTGTATCTACTACAGGCTGAGGTCAGTGATGATGATGATGCTGACAATAGGCCCAGACTGAGAAGAAGAGTGTTTAGATCCACGGTAACCATTCAGGGGATACATGAGCTGGAGATAGAGCACTACAGGGTGGACAGGGACATACTATAGGAACTCATCAAGCTCTGCCACCCGCACCTCAGATCGAGAGCCAACAGAGGGGAGCCCATCACAGTGGAAACAAAGGTATGTGTAGCCTTAAGAATACTAGCTACAGGTACTTTCCAAAGACCTACTGGGGACAACATGGGGATCTCACAGGCATCCGCATACATGGTACCCCACCAGTTCCTGGATGTCATGCTAACACATCCCATTGAGCACATTTATTTCCCCAACACCCCGGAGGAGAGGACCAACAATATGCACCTCTTCCACTGTGTAGCACACTACCCAGAAGTACTGCGTGCCATAGATTGCACTCATGTGCACATCAAAGCACCACCTGGTGAGGGGGGTAGAGTCTATGTCATCCGCAATGGATATCACTCCATCAACTGCCAGGTCATGTGCAATTGCTAGGGCATTATCATCAATGTGTATGCTGACAGCCCTGGCAGTTATCGCGACTCCCACATCTGGCACACATCACAACTGCACCAGGCATTTTCCAGGGGTACATCCCGTATGGCCATCTAGTGGTGGATGCTGGTTATGCACTGGAACCGTGGATGATGACACCCATCAGAAATGCACACACACCAACTGAAAAACACCATAATGAGGCACATGCACAAACTAGGAACATCATAGAGCATGTGTTTGGTCTGCTCAAGTCACAGTTCCGCTGTCTTGACATATTTGGTGGACCCCTGCAGTACTCTCCAGCCACATGTACACATATGCTCATAGTATATGCCATGCTACACAATATTATCCTGCAGAAACAGCTGCAGCAGGAACATCACAGGGAAGGGAGACACAATCCCCACCATTGCCAAGGTCCCCACAGGCACAGGGGGACTCAGAGGAGGTACCCCCTGAGCCTGTCCTTGTAGGCACATGTAGGCATGTCCAGTATGCCCTGGCTTTGGCAAAGAGGCAATGCATAGCACATACACTGACAACCTAGGGACACAGGGACTGACACCTCGCTCTGACTCACATACACATAGTAAAATGGATGCCAACCACATCACACTACCTATACCTTACCATGTATAGGCTGTATACTGAGTGCATCCGACAGAGTCAGCCCTGAAGCACTGTCCTCTCAACTGCTGCAGGCACAAGGTAAGTCACTCTTCTTAACAACAAATGAGTAGGGTAGTAGACTGTGGTAGCATATGTATGGTATTGCTGCATGTATGCAAGGGAATGGAGTGGGCTACTGGGATAACAGCAGACAACAGACAGCTATGTGGAACAACAAGAACTCTCTGCCAAATACTGGCAGCCTCAGAATATGCAGTAGGCCCCAAGCCAGCAAAATCCACTGCACTATGTGAGGGACTTACAAACAGTGGGGTCATAGGACAGATGCATGGAAGCCAATGTTGGAAACCCATACATACTTCTCAACCTCTTAGAGAAAGATATCTATACAAACCCATAAAGAAATGTGGGGCAAAGTATTAAATATTGTTCTTACAAACATATAAAGTTGATAGAATAACAAGTTTTGCAGTAGCACAAAATCTCTATAGGGTAAGAAGTCTGAAACTCAAATGTCTGTCATTACTTTCTAACTTCAGTCTTTAATGATTTGCCAGTAATTTTCCAGACAACCACAATGTTATGAAAAATGGACCCAAACTGTAAGGCAAACATCTGCACATCTGGTGAAAATCTCTACAGTTCCGAGGTATTGTCCCCTACCCCTGACACACCAGTGTTCCCATAGAACTGCAGTAACAGTTATGTTGGCAAGGTAATAGCAGCAGACCACACATTTCCAGGGCTGTTCCAATCAGCTTGCTAACATGTTCTATTTTCACAATATGCAGGGGTCAATGTACTAGGTATGTGTGTGCTTAATAGTGTCAGGAAGTAGACAGCACTGACTGCTGGCTGTTGTGGCTCACTGGGCTCACATTACTGTGGGTGACAGGGTCCATGGTTAGAGACTAGCTGTGCCTACTATTTTGCATGTCAGCTACATCTACAGTAGGAGTTCTACAGGCTGTCCAGATGTCAATATTTGTTACTGCAGGAAAGCTGGACAATGGAAGGACAGTCGGTCAGATATATGGGCAGTACAGAGTTCTGAGTACCCTAGATGGTGCCTACTAGAACAGCTGGTTGTGACAAGTCACTGTATCACCAGGATACAAAGGCTGCCATGTAACTGTGTCAGTACTCACAACAAGTCAGTGGGCACCATCCATACCCCATCAATGTCAGGGTTTCTCATAATGTCCACACATACACCTCATATATCCGCTCTGTTTGTGATAACATTGCATTTGTCTGGGAAACTATTGGGTAAACATTATGGGATGATGTGAAAACATCAATGACAGATGGTTGAGATGCAAACTTCATACCGATAAAAAAATTCAAGCTAATACAAAACCAGTCTATTAATCTACTGTCCACATGTCTGGGTCTGTGTCTAACTGTGATATATTGCCCTGTCAAGATGTCTGCCTGTAAGAGTTAGACAGGTATGGCCAACGTATAGCCTTAGAAGAACACTGCAACACAAACTGAGCACCAGAGAAGATGTATAGGGGACAATGCTGGCCAACCTGCTAAACAGGTGCAGTCAGAGGTGTGTAGTCCATAACCCTGTGTGTGATGTTATGGCTTCTACCCCATCACACCATAACTACAACTACATAAGAGAAGCAACTGTGGGCAAAGCCTGTGACTGGAGCAGAACAGGACAAAGGGCCACATATAAGGGGCAGGAGGAACCAATGGCCACACAAACATAGAATATGCAGACTACAACACATCATGCAGTACCATGGGTTCCCTGCAGGGTATGGAATCAGTATACAAATGTCTGTCAGCAGTTCTTCATATTAATCTCTACTGATCTGCCACTGACATACCAGGATATGATGGGTCTATATTATATCTTCGAATGATTAAAAGAGCGAACGCTCTTTAACTGACCCCTTAAAATAGAAAGCACTAAATCTTGAACACATGGAAAAGTGATTTTTTTTCCCAGAGAAAAAAATCACTGGGCCATTTTCAGGACTTTTCCATTTCCTCCACTGTAGTTTTAATTGTTCAAGGTTATAATATAGACCCGACATGACAGTGCTGTGCAAAATATACCTCACATATTATGCGAGATTTACCAGCTGTGTTGCTGGATTTGAGAGTTTGAACTAATAGTCTTTCAGATGAATGAAGTGCGCTAAGGTTACTGTAGGGGTGATGAGGTTTTTAAGTATGGGTGTATTATCTGGTTGGTACAGGATCTTGTGTGCAACTATTAGTTGGTTATCCTGAAGTAGCTTAGGCAGTTCAAGCGATCCTAGTAGATTTAAGTTATGACAGTGATGAGTTCTGTAGGCTGCATTGGTAGCAAATCTAGTGATGTGATTATAGCTGCTAGAAAGTTTATTAAGGTCAGTTTTGTTGAGGTTTGTAAATAGAGGGGAAGCATAGAGGAGGATGGAGAGTAGATGTGTATGAGAAATTACAGTTCTGGTTAATAACATTAGGAAGGGCTTGATCCTATATAGTGAGCCGAGCTTTTTATTAACTGGTTTAATAATTTTATTAATATGCAGATCAAACTTAAGGTTATTATTTATTATAACACCTAACAGTTTAGTTGAGGAATCTGGGGAAATAATTGTGCTGTTGTTGGATTTTAATGTAAAGGTTATAGGGGCAGATCTTTGAGTGGTGGAAAAAAGCAGCAGCTTGGTTTTATTAAGATTTAACATGAGACAACAGTGGTTAAGGAGCCAATTTTCAACTGTATTAAAAGCATTTTGGGATAGAATATGCAACTCTCTAGGTTAAGTGCCGGAGCGTACTAAAGAGGAGTCATCCGCATATTGAATGCATGTTGCATTTGGGATGACCTTATACAAATCATTGATGAAAATAGAAAATAATAGTGGACCTAGTATGGAGCCTTGGGGTACTCCAAGGGTGATGGGTAAAAGGGTGGATAGTTTGCTCTGCATAGGACAGCCTGTTGTCTACCACTGAGATATGATTGAAACCATTGGATGGCCTGGTCCTCTAGGGAAATGGATTTCAAAGTGTTTATGAGTATTTGGTGGTTTATCATATCAAATGCTTTTTAAAGATTGAGAAAGATAGCAAAGGAAAGTTTATTACTGTTTTGGTGTTGGTTAGTGACGTTAGAGAAGGAGAAGAGGAATGAGGTCATACTATGGAATGGTCTAAAGCCATGTTGGGTGTTGGCTAGAAGAATATTATGGATAAGATAGTTCAGAAGTTGATTGAGGATGCATTTTTCCATAATTTTCACCAAGGGTGACAGAATAGCTATGGGTTTATAGTTTGAAAGTTCAGTAGAGCTGCCTCCTTTATGGAGTACGATGACATGGAATATCTTCCAGACGGAGGGGATGGATGCTTCAATTATATATATATATATATATATATATATATATATATATTGCTCAGTATAGTAATGGGGTATGCTATGGCATCTGCAGCTTTTTGCAGATATTCTGCAGGGAGAAGATCAGCCAATGGGGTGGTAAGCTTTAGTTTTTTAAGAAATTTTCAGACCAAAGATGTGGAAACTGGATTGAAGTTAAAGGGGAGTTGGGAGCAGGGTGTAGTGCCTGGCGAATATGGGCATCCAGGGTATAACTGGTTAGCTAGGTTCTGGATGGTTGTTGTAAAGAAGTTGTTATAGCTATTGGCAATTTCTGCTGGGGGGGGTTTGGTTAGAATCCAAGGGGATAGGAGTGGAGGACTGTCCTGGACTAAGGAGTTTGTTTATACCTACCCAAGACTTTTGTGGCTTGTTTTGGTGTTTTTCTTGCAGATGACAGTAATATTTGTTCTTGTCTAATGTGGTGGATTTTTTTGTTTCATTTCTTAGCTGTCTGTATCTAAGTTAATCTAATTTTTTTTTGTGGTCCTCAAAGTGGCCCAAGCCCTATTTCTAAGTAGCATTTTATGACTGGTTTCTTTTGAGAACCAAGGAGCAACTTTTGCTTTGGTTCTAATAGTCTGTGCTGGTGCATGGGTATCAAGGATGGATAGGAATCTGATATTAAAGTAATTTACTGTTTTAAAAATGGACTGGTTGTGGATATCAGCTTTTTGCCTGATTAAATAGGTGAGGATGTGCTAATTTACATTAACAGGCAGGATCCCACTCTTGTATTTGAGGGGATGGGTGTTAACAAGAATCCACTCCAGAATACTTGCTTTATTGTTGGAGTTACTGATCCTAGTGGGGGAGGATATGACCTGTGAAAATCCATAAAGGTTTATGTGGTGAGTGGGGTTCTGAGGAACATATGCTCCAGTCTATATTGAAGTCCACAAGTGCAATGGTTTCTTGGGGGTAATTGCTGGATAACCAATGTAAGATATGTTCAAGGGTATTTTTGTTATTGCCTGGGGGAATATACAGACAGACAAGATTTATGCATTTGTTCTTATTAATGTGGAGCTTAGTGATAAGAATTTCAGCGTTGCCAAACAGGGATGTTTGCAGGCCATTATTGGACACTTCAAGCATGGATTTGTACAGAACAGCTACCCCACTTCCCTTTCTATTGGTTCAATCAAGCTTTAGTATATTATAGCCTGGTGGTATAACTTCTTTATCTGAAGTAGAAGGTTTTAGCCAGGTTTCAGTAAGACATAGTATGTCTGGGGAAAGAGCATCTAAGAGCATCCACCTATCTGTATGTGGTACATATAAGATTTAACTGGATCTGTTGAGTGTGATATACATACAGATATATAGGTAACATATACAAATATATCATTTACAGAGAGGCAGAGACAGAGGGAGAGAGAGACAGACAGACAGACAGAGACCCTGAAAGGTATGCAGTGATGTACTACAACAGCCACACATAAACCAATTTGAACCAATGGTATGTGCAAATACTATGGTGAGGCCCATTGTGTAACAGTAAGTAGGGAGAGGTTGTACTCTCACATCAGTCACTGTGTGTGTGTGTGTGTGTGTGTGTGTGTGTGTGTGTGTGTGTGTGTGTGTGTGTGTGTGTGTGTGTTTCTGTATGTATTAAATGTACAGCAGAATACACACATCCAACAGCCCTATATCAGTGCAATGGCCACCAATATTTTGGCCGTGTGACTAATGTCCTCCACAACAGTGGTCTCCCTCTCAGCAGCTACTGATGTCATCCACCCCAACAGCACTGCCAGACACTCTCTTCATGTGTAATTCCCGTGGCACATGTGATACGTGCCTACTGCTATAGTGTAGACAGTTAGAAAGATAGTGCTTCAATTCCCAACAACACTGAGTGTGTGTGTGTGTGTGTGTGTGTGTGTGTGTGTGTGTGTGTGTGTGTGTGTGTGTGTGTGTGTGTGTGTGTGCGTGTGTGTGTGTGTGTGTGTGTGTGTGTGTGTGTGTGTGTGTGTGTGTGTGTGTGTGTGTGTGTGTGTATATAAGTATACTCCCTTGTGGCTTTGTGTGCTTCTTGCGTATGTGTGTGCAATACCAAAACATTTTGAGGCCTGTTCCACTCTGTTAACACCCCATTGCCCTACTTTACAGGGCCTGCTGATGTCATCCACCTGAGATAGAGCATTGGGCACATGGAAGATGTAGAAGCTCTGTGGTGCACAAGATAAGTATGCAGCACTATAGTACATACAATGCGATAGGTAGGGGCTCTAATCTCAAGACTTCCAACTGTGTGTGTGTGTGTGTGTGTGTGTGTGTGTGTGTGTGTGTGTGTGTGTGTGTGTGTGTGTGTGTGTGTGTGTGTGTGTGTGTGTGTGTGTGAAGCATATCACTTGTGAGGTGGTCACACCACTTTGAGGCCTGTTCCACCCTGCAGACTCCCCCCCTCCCCCCATTGGATTAATTGGCAGGGCCTGTTGATATCATCCATCTTAGATACAACATTGGACACTCTGTAGGCATATAAGCTCCATGGTGCATATGATAAGTACATAGCATTATAGCACATGCAACTAAATAGGTAGAGGCTCTAATCTCAAGACTGCCATGGTGTGTGTCAAGCATATCCTCTGTGGGTGTGTGTGTTGCTTATACCATTTTGATGCCTGTTCCACCCTGCTGACTCCCCCATTGCATTAATTGACAGGGCCTGTTGATGTCATCCACCTTAGATGCACTGTTTGACAATCTGTGGGCCATACCTCTCAACTATATACAGTTTTGCAAAATGTCCAGATGATTGTCTCATATATTTCGTCTATCATAAAATTATGTTTTCCTGCAAATCACTGACAAAGCATTAAGAGCTGAAGTCATACAATAATGACAGACATCAGAGTGTCAGACTTTATACCCTTCACAAAAGTAATGGTAAAATGAAACCTGTCACTCTATCAGTTATCTAAATTTGTAAGAGCAATATGTAAAAACTGTCCCTATTGTTGGGCCTGTATCACCCCATTATTGAAGGCTTTGTCCACATGTATTTTTCTAACAGATTGAAAGGTATGCCTCAGGCATATAAGCTACATGGCATATGCAATAAAGATATAGCACTATACTACATACAACTAGATAGGTAGGGGCTGTAATCTCAATACTGGGAACTGTGTGAGTGTACATGTCTATGTATGCATATCCTCTGTAGCATTGTGGCTGTCTTGCCTGTGTGTATGCAATGCTTATACCATTTTGTGTGCCTGTGTCACACTGTTAACTCCACCATCACTAACCTATTCATGGCCTACAGAGGTCATGCACCTTAGATGCAGTGTTATACATTTTCAAACACAATAGCACTGTGGCACATGCAATACGTATAGTGGGCTACACTGTACATAACTAGATAGGTAGGTGTTGTAATTCCAAAACTGGCAACTCTCTCTGCATGACTGTTGGAATGCATGTTCCCTTGCAACAGTGTGTGTGATACGCTTATACTATTTTAAGTGCCTGTTAACCCTCCAGTGGCAGTCCTTACAGCACCTTCAGATGCCAACCACCTGAATAGAAGTGCCAGACACTGCAAAACTGTATAAGCTCCGTGATTTATGCACTATATATATTGCGCTATCTTATGTATAACCAACCAGGTAGGGGTTCTACTATCAATAAGGTTTGATATGAGTGGGTGTGTGTGTGTGTTTGTGTGTACATGTGTATAGCCCCTTGCAGCAGTGTGCCTGTGTTAGGGCCATAAATATACCTCTCTACTCCTTACAGAAAGACATCTGGAGAAATCCATACAGAAAAGTGGGATAAAGCCCAAATATTAGGGTCAATGTTTAAATATTGCTCTGATAAACATACAAGACAGATAGCATAACAGGTTGTGCATTTGCATGCTATTTCTGAAGGGTATGAAGTCTGACAAGAAAATATCTGTCATTATTGTGTAACGTCAGTCTTTAATGATTTCATACTACTTTGCCAGAAAACCACAACATTATGCCAAACAGAACAAAAATATGTGGCAAACATCAGGACATATTGAAGACATCTGTAGAGTTGAGAGTTATGGCCGCCACCTGTCCCATCCTGCAGGTTGCAGTCCATGTTTAGCCAGGTGTGACCTGTGCCAATGACAGAAACAATACAGATGTCCCAAGAGTTTAGGACAAGAAACATTTCCTAAGGTTGTCTACTACTTGCATAAAGCAGTAATTTCACATCAGAAGCACATTACTGGTAGGAGAAATAGCATAATCTATGGTACTGTGACACAAAGAAGCTGTCATATTTGCAAACCAATTGGAGTCCTGCCTGTTGCTCTTGCCATGGGTTATGGTACATCCTGCCAAGTGCCATGATAATACAAGATGTGTCCCACATTCCACATTTGATAAGGTGGCAACCCTACTCTGTGTTGCCTATGTGTGTGCAATATGTAGACAGGTGTATGCCCTGTGAGTAGCTTCCACCCACAGTGATCCTCATGTATGAAGGCATGAATGCTAACTACCACTTCCCACATATGCAGATACAGCCTAAAGCTGTGGCAACTGTGAGTAGTGTGCTGTCTGTCATTGACCCACAAATTGATGTCAACACACTGCAATAGGGTCATACAGTGGGTATGGAATGCTGGCAAAGTCCTGACCTCCAACTGAATGCAGAAAATAAACTGATGTTAACACACTGCAATGGGATTATACAGCTGGTATGGAATGGTGGCCAGGTCCTGGCCTCCAGCTGAATGCAGAAAACAGTGCCATTGTACCATATGGTGAGGACATGGACCCGCTATTTCCCACAACAACGGCAACCCCATAAACACACAAACTGTGTTGACAGACCTGGCTACTCAGGTTGATAACACTGTTGCATTCAGCCATCAAGTAGTGGCAGTGGTCAGAAAAGGCTTGGACGTGTTTCACCTCATAGGTAAAGGGACTGCACCCAGACAAAAGGTGGACATCACCTCTGTATAGTCCTCAGTCAGTACAACAATACATTAGTCACATGGCTGGTCTGGTATATACCTATGCAGACATCTGCACCAAATGGAAAAGCTATATTAACACCAGCAAAGGTTATCCATGGCCTTCAGCACCTGTTCCATGCAGACAGCCTCAAACCAGTACTGCCCAACTCGGTATTGGACAGGTTGGCCACAGGTGGGCTGTGGCATGCCTAGATGGCAAAGTTGTGTCAGCCCTTCAACAGCTGTCCCATATATGTTGGTATAACACTGTGCACATTACCGGCATGAGAGACTTGAATCACATATGAGACAGCAAAAAAAAAAAAAAAAACAGCAAGAGAGAGAGGTTTGTCTCCCTCAGGCTGGCCTGTCACAGGAATGCACTCCCAGCCATGTCAGAGTACAATGCAGATCCTCATCAACTGCATCAAGGTTGAGTGGATGGGGAAAAATGACATCTGCCCCAGGGATCCAAAGTGTGCCAAGCAATGCCAGGGGCAAAAGCTGCTGATAGATGATTCTGTTGGGGATAAAGTACTGGCTAAGATTGTAAGGCACCCAGGGCCAGTACTCTAGTAACCTCATCTGTACCTATGAACCTGTGATCCTACAGAACTCCCAGGTGGCATGTATCAAGAGTAGCATGCTGTGTCAAGGGGTATACATGCAAGGTTACACTGTCTGCCCCCATTGTCCCTCACACACTGTTCCAACCATACGCACCGAAGTAAACATGCCATACCTTGGCGATGAAAAGGTCTCTGTGTTGCCACTTTGCCATCCTTAGCTCCCATATAGGCAAAAAGTCACCATGACTTACACACATAGACAACTGGAATGGAAAGAGAATTATGTCTGTGAGAAAACAGACAGTCAGCAGTAATAACAGGAATAAAGCATCATGGCACAATGGTACATACACTTTGATGTGTACGCATGACAATTGCCAGCAGACAGCACCTTATATGGCATAACATTACCGCACTACAAACTGGCATTATCTGTACTATATTCACACTGTGCATCAGGCACATATTAGTATGTCCCTGCTTTGATGGCATGGATAACAGGGATGTGGCACAGGTATCATCACATGCACAGGGCATGGTGTGGGGTTCCTAAAGGCCTAGGCTGTGCCATAGTGTGTGTGTGTCTGGAGGGGTTGCTGGTCAGCTGGGCCATGGAGAGAAGCTGTGTGCATCTGTCAGTGACCTGCATGTGACAATGATGTGTGAGTGTGTACATGCACACAGTCAAGCTATGTGCTAGCCATATCCAATGGCATGTTGGACAGCCATGGACCATACATGGCAAAATATACAGTTCACCATCTCCTGCCACAAACATGTGAACTGGTTCTGCCAGGAGTGGTACTGGCAACACCATGCTCAAGGCCAGATGTGGTACTACTTCCTCACAGTGACTGGTGTCTGCTGGGTCTGTGTCCCTCATGGGACCACCCAGGACCACATGCCCATAGACTGCCATGTTGTGGTGTGGACAGCACCCTCCTTTTGGTAGTGTGGTGGTACTGCCACTATGAGAATGTGACTGTGCATGGCCACGTGGGCTCTCAGCTGACGATTTTGCTGAACTACATCCACATGTCCAACTCTCTACTCCCACCACATGTTCAAGCACTGACATTGCATAGTTAAAGACTGATAATGTCTTACCCTGCCATCTAGCCACTACATCAGCAAAATGAAGCAAGACATCACCAATGCCATGGAGGGAGTCATGCATGCCAGGCAGTTTGGCATCCTAAGCATCCATCTGTTCTAATGTTCACAATGTGCCTGTGCCTCCATGATTGGCCAAAAAATGCATTGGGTGACACGTGCTGTAACACCTCTGATAGAGGCTGGATTGGTAGCAGTCCTCATTTGAGCACCCCTGTCAATTTGCTGGTGTGGGACTTCACCAGCTATCTGGCTATGGCTAGTGTCTACAGTCACAGATGCCATAGTCTCCACTCCCATCTGTTCGATGCCACCACCCTCTACACAATATTTGTGGCTGTTGGGGACTGGGTATGTGTAGGCATACTGACTGTGTGTGGGGCATTGGGGGTGGAAGTGGGATGTCAACCAATGGGCAGATTCAGCCCCCAACAACCCCACCTGTGCCTTACAATGGCCACCATCATCATCAGAGTCCAATGAGATAGTGACATCAAGTTGTGTGGTGGACAAACTCCAACCCACATGGTCACCTGTGAGGGGAAGACAACATGACAACCTGAATACCTGCACTATAATGTTTGCTGATACACACACACACACACACACACACACACACACACACACACACACACACACACACACACACACACACACACACACACACACACACACACACACACACACACACACACACACACACACACACACACACACACATGTGAGGTGCCTCAAAAGCATCATACAGATCACACCTTCTGACTGATGCCATGCACAACACACAATCAGACCACAACAGGCACACTCTGGACAGGCCCTCAGCAACATGCAGCACTGCTACATCCAGTTAATGTTGCTAGTACTATACCCCTGTGAGATACGTGACAAGTCGGAGTATGTGATGGACCATCACTTAACACACAGTGTACCTCATTACACAATAGTAATGCACCTCTGTATAGCAGAGTGGTTACATCTATACAAAACTATGTGCTAATATGTTAGAGCTCCTGCAAATATGTTACTGTGATTACCAATATTATGCACTGCAGCAAACCCCACCACAAGTGAACATGCATGTATTGCAATATGGCTTAGCTTAACAGTTATGTGCATGGTAAACTGGCAGCCCTTAACATGCCTAGGGTATAGCTGACCCATAACATGACAGTTCCACACTCACCAGCTATAGGTTGATGTTCCTCAGCCACACCAGAGGCGCCTATGGATTTGTGGGGAAGAGGTATTGTCAGCTCACACATATGTGGCATTGGTACAGGTAATATATGCATTTATCAACATGTACATTACAAGCTGTGATACAACCCGAATTGCTGACATTCACAATATGTGAGCACATGTATGCATTACAAAACCACACCCACAAATGCAGATTGACCTGACATATGCATACAGATATGTAGAGGATGCCACTATGAATGATATGGTATTAAAGTGATGACCACTGGAGACTTACCTGGACACTCTTTGGCTGTGGAATCTGTGCCACCCACCACCATGACATATGTACTGATGGTTTCCTGCGAGGTGGTGGCTGAACCCAGGTTTGCCAGGAACTCCTCTGTGACTGAGATGGTTGTGTAGTAGGCCCTTCCCCTGTGCCAGCATGGTCCCTGGTCACAGCAGCAGCCCTTTGCCATGCATGATGTATGAGATTAGTAGCACAGTAAACAGAAGGCAAGAAGTCGAGGTACCAGAACGTTGTTGTATTAATAAAATATGTTTTGTCAGTGGTATTCCTGTTTCTGTTCCTGTTCATGTTTATGGTTGAAGTTAAGGTTCATTTATGTTTGGATATATAATTAGTAGCATGGTGTTGGACCTGTATATAGCTCCTGTCCCGGTGGCCCACATCATTCACTGTTGCTACCAGGTCTAGCCAAAGTGCAGTATGTTTTTGCTGGTTATGCTGACCTGGTGATGGAGTCTCAGGGCATCAATAATTGCAGTGGTCTCAGCTTCTGAGAAGGGTGGGTTGCAATGTCTGTACATCCCACCTGAAAGACACAAACAGGGGGACACATCACAGGACTGCATACATTGCTCACCATTATGTACAGACCCTGCACATCCACGTTTTTCAGCAGTATCCACCACTAACCCTCATATTATACTCCCACCATCTATCAGCACAGTATGTCTGTGGATATCAGCAACATAGTGGCAATACAGCATGCATTGCCCCCTGATCCTGATGTTTTATGCTACTTGCTGCATGTGCTATGAGGTGATGCAATGCATGTACCTGTTGCACCTATTACTGCTTGTTCATAGCCTGTCTACATAGTCTGCTGTGATGTCAGCCTCCTACTGTATTAGTAATCATCTGGTCAGTAGACCCACCCTTCTGGTCCCCCTTGCCATCCTCCCTCAGATTCTGGACTATATGGCTGAACAATGTCCTACAGTTTCCCCAGCCAGTGTGGTTAATATGGGTGTCCTGGCACTGTGTAGCACCTGCCTCATATGCAAGGATGAACAGCCATCTACAAACACCACCATGGAACATACTGTTTGAAAATGCAATAACAGTAGGAACCTGCAGTCCATGCTCTCATGCTGTAAAGCCGCACATCTGTCCTCAAACAGGTTCTGAACACAATCAGTGCACCTCACACACCACTCACACCTACACAACACACACAAACATCTGCAGTGGTCCTCAACATACACATCCACAAACAAAGTGGATCTTCGAGACAAAGCCACACATGTAAACCACTGCTATACACAGCACATACCACACATGGTCACACACCTGTGTTTCACAGCCACACAGACATTAGCTCATGTCAGATATGTTACACATAGGGAACTCCAGTTGAGACACACTGGTGTGCCTCTGACCTGGCTGTCTATGAGGATGGTCTTAGTTACTTGTGTGTCACATGACAGACTCTGCCATATTGCAGACTCCCTGCTGTCTCTCTCCAATAGGTACTGTCATGGGTCTGTCACAGTACATGTTGGTGTGCCTGACCTGACATGTACATCCCTGAACTATATTCAGTGAGACATGAGTGAGCACACTGGTTATGTGTCCCAGGCAGGTATGTCCCTATCCTTATGCAGCATTATGCTGTCACCCAGACCTATGCCACAATACAATCAAGGAATGATTGTCCTTAACATGTGCACATTTATCCTGTGAAATTCCAGGGCTTCCCATACCTGTGAGGGTGGGATGATATGATAAAGAGACCATGATGCTTTGCAAGAGATGGCCTCCATCTGTCTTTACTGGTCTTCATGCATCTGGCAGTGGTTCTAGCCAGCCCCATAGTGCACAATTGTCAGGCCAGCACACATTAAAGACCATGCTGCTAAATGCTAGAGGTGTACACATGACTTTGGCACATTGCAAGCACTCCTAATCCTGGGAACTGCAGACATCTGTGAAGTCACACAGATGATAATTCAAAGCTGCAGAGAGCACCCCAGCCTACCTGGTCAACCATCCTATCATACATTCAGAAGCCAAAGTGTAGCCGGTAATGCCATGGAACATGGGCTTTCTGTATATATGAGACATATGCACACCTCCATGCTGTCCAGGCATTAAGATGCACATGAGACACTGCAGGGGCAGTTCACCATTGCCAGCACACACCTATTCAAACCACACTAGCTACCGGCCACCACATGTAAACAGGAAGCCCATTCTGCCCATATGGACCTCATCAAATGTATTAGGAATTGAGTCTTTACCCTGCTCCTGGGTCAGTTGTACAACCCTAACATACATTGTAGACATACCCATGCCAGCACACAAATGGCCAGAGAGCCATCAACAGTGGAAGAACAAACACCTTGGTGTGGCCAGGAGCTACCCACACATGTGGCGAAGGTGTATTGCAGTTGACATTACACAACACAGGTTATTACTGTAGCATCCCCACATTGTCATCCTCCTTGGCAAATATACCATTCATGTGGTTACATTTGCAGTCACCATCTCTCACAATACCCATCTAGCTAGGGTCATCCATACATACACCTCCAATGTGGAATACATCCTCCTGGGGGGTATACACAGCCTCACAACCCCCAGCCCCTCATTTATCCACACATACACACAAGTGCTATATGTGCATTTGTATAGATGCATGTAGTCAGGTTTACCTGACAGGCCTGAATCATTCACTGCTAGGATATGTACACCTGTCTGATGAACATCTGAAATACATACTGTCCATAACAGGGATGACACACTGCTGTCCAAGACAAAGTAGGGACAGGTGCCTATTTTGGAGCAATGTCTCCTTAGCGTTTACATAAGAATGGGATGAGTCCTGCAAACCTGCACTCAAACACAGAGCTTATATTGTTGACATACTCTACAGACAGTCATCTCCCCTACTCCACATATGTGCAAGAGCATGGGAAGCACTTGGAACTGCTCACTCGTGATGCTCAAGGACACCAGCTATACCAGTGTTGTGGTATAGCATACTGGATGCCTGACAGAGTCGGTGTAGGCTTCACCCCCTGTCTTCCCCATCAGTACATCAGGATCTCCACAGTATCTCCCCCATCTCCTATATGTAGGGAACAGGTCACCACTGCCATGTAAAAGTCATGGTATACATCTGTCATGGGAGCCTATAAAATCACAGGATGCATTCTACATGACTCCAAGCATAACCTTGCAACACCATAAGGAATCGTATTCAAAGGAGGACTGACTAGCTCCTTTCTTCCAGCCATTTGATGGACAACCACTGTCACCCATTTAGACTAAGGTTGGGTGTCCCCCACTCAGTCACATGATAGTCCCAGCAGCCTAACTAGGCTGTTCTGCAAGGGTCTATATTATATGAACAAAAGTTCATATAATCGAAAGCTCTAATGAGTGAAAATTCTGAAAATCGAAAATGATATTGTGGGTGCTGCGTCCCCCACTTCCCCCAATAAATATATATACCAACTCTGAGATCATACTACAGTGAGGAAAGGGCAAATACTCCAACCTTCACTATACTGCAATCCCACAGCACACATCTTGATGTCCGGAATTTTCATTCATTAGAGCGTTCGATTATATGAACTTTCGTTCATATAATATAGACTCGTTCTGCAAGGCCATAGCACAATTTTTATAGTGAACACCATTTGCAAGGACATCAGCGACCTGCACACTCTCCATCATGCACACTTAGGCTTTGTTAAGGAAGGGTTCATGTCTGTTACACGCGGTTGACCTCTATGATACAGTCACCAAAGCCATGGATGGGGAGTGACAGTGCAACGTACCTACCTTGACCTGGAAAAACTCTGGGACAGTATAACCCATGTGGCCATTATAAATATAACACTCCTAAGTATGCATCACACCACATGTTACCATAGTAATGCAAGCTGGTGCACTGACATGACCCAACCTATTCCACATAGGAGAATCCACCTCAAGTGGTTGACCCATAACTAGGTGTGTAACCTGTTGTTCCATGTTTGGGCCTCTGTTATGTGTGATGTACACTTCTGAGGTGCATGCAACAGCCATTAGCCTATGTTCAACCATGTCTGCGGATGACTGCATGCTGTGTGCCATCACTGGATTCCCTAGTGATGCCGACATCTGCCTAGGAGGGTCTCACACAGATACATGACTGTTGCCAGATACATGCCTCAGGCCGCATACCAAGGCATGCAGTGTCAACCCCTTTGGGGAGAGTGACATCCTCAAATATTATCACAGTACAAACAACATCCTAGGCACGCAATCTGTTGTGAGGGAGCTATTGACACAGGTCTTTGGCAACATGACATTTCAACACGATGTTGCTCCCATTCTAAGATAAACCTTGTACATGGCCCATGTCATACATAAGAGTATGTCAACAAGGCACATGGGGTATCAACATCCTTGTATTCCCCTCAATGAGGCCCATTATTGTCTATAATTCCCTGTTCATCATTCACATCGCACAGCACAAGCAGCAGCTGGGGACATCACAGAGGTTCCCCACCAGGAAATACTAGAGCATTAAACATCTACCATACACCGACAGGCTATAAGGCCAACTCTCTGAACAGTTTCATACATACTCCTCAGGGGTGACCTCAGTGAGGCATGCTAGGCAATAATGGACTCCACATTGCTGGGACTTCAGCACAAGTGCAACTCATGCTCCACTCTGTTGACGCGCACATAGTCCCTCAACCTGGCATGTGTCATGAACTGGGCATGTTGGCAGCTTTGATGTGTGTCCCACACAATCACCCTGCAGTGGAATGGGCACCCTGTCCACATCAGGCAGGGTAGCTATTTACACCTTTGCAGGTGTAACCTGGATAACTGGATGGTTAACTGAACTTACACCCCTGAGATACCACCGGTGTCCCTATTGGACTGGGGCATCAGGTACTGCCTTGCATACATATGAGCTAACATCTGGCCTAGGCATATGGCTGCTCAGGGCCCATAGACTAGTAACCTGATATAGTACCAGGAATACCAGATATGGCCTGAGTGCTGTGACAGACTGTGTTGTTATGTGTCCACACCCATCACTGCCATTGACTGTTGGGTGTCCCCTATGGACAATGTTACACTACCATGTCATCCAGCCTACATTCAACAAATAGGTGAGTGGTACTACAAGTGCATGTTGACATTCCAGCAACATCTGTGCTACACAATACCTGGAGCAGTGCATATGTACCTTGTATGTGTCTGACATCTGCAGTACCCAGATGTTTGTGGAATGTGTACATGTACCTGATAGATGTAGACCCCCTGTCAGACAAATGTGAATTTCTAGACACCAGTTGCACAATACGTGATGGTTGTCCACAGAGTTTGAAGAATGTGTCTGTGACTGGGAACACAGTAATGGTACATTATCATCTGGTACTGTATTCATTCCCTTACACTGTATGCTCAATATGTATGGACTGCTGCTGAGGCTGACCCTGTGTCCCCCTACTACTAGTGCCTTTATCCTGCTGTCCTGCTGCAGGAGGTTCACCAGGTATGCTAGTCATAGGTGTCAGGCAATGAGATACAGGTGTGGAATACACAGTGACCTAGTCAGAGTGCATCAGGAATGGTCAGGGATACCTGGACAATCTTTGAACTAAGCCAATATGACATTCACAGACTGAGATTGGCTTACTGACAGTACATAATGGGATATGCCAGCTGTATCCACCAGTACTTGCTGCCAGTATTGTACAACAGACAATCTAGTAGCAGTCATATGTGAGCTGACCATTGCTGGGGTGACTCAGGGGCCAAAGCTGTGATCTCTGTCACTGTAGATAGAGCCATAAGGTATAGCCGTATGTGCTGGACAGCAGGCTAACAGCAACATGTCAGTCCAAGAAATGTTGTTGAGACCTACTATTTAAATTCCTATTTCCCATGACTGCATCCCCTCATCTGCATTCTACGACATGCCTAAGTCTATGACATACCTGGTATATTGCTGTACTCTTTGTGTGAGGAATTTCAGTTGTAGTCTCTTAGAGAATCACAGTCTGTCTTCATGAAGTGTCAGACTTGTTTACCATAGTCAGCAGCTTGCCTTTTGTGGGTAATGCTCATGAACAGGTGATTGCCTGTGCACTAATCTGTGATTCCCACTTTCTAATTGCATCCAGAGCAGCTGGGTTGCATTGCCATTAGCCAATGGCATGGGAACATAGTCCTATAATTAAGGCCTTCATGTAGGCCTTGGCCATTTCCTGACCTATGAGAAGGACATTATTGAGGTGTGGGAGCTACAGCATCATAGATGGTATGTACAAATACTGTTCACTGTTTGGCTTGATGTATGCCACAGTTTTGCATGCTATGTTTGGCCATTGTTAACAGAGTTTGTGATTCTGTGTCAGGTTACTGTTTAACAATGTGTGTTGGGCTCAGTAAGGAGATAGGCAGATGTGAGTGTCATACATCCTTTTTATCTGAGTGTGCATGCTGCTGCAGTTGATACTGGTGTATCAGCTGTGTATGTTTGTAGGTGGAGACTGTGATACATGTCCCTGTTACCTGAACATTCCTTCCCAACCCTTTATGTATGAGTGTCGTGTGGATGCACTGTTCTAGGTGTTTGGGAGGTATGGTAGGTCTGTAGCAAGTAGCTGAACATACAACTGCATTTGTGGCAGGCCACAGCTGCTGCATTCTGGGTAGGAGTCATACTGTGGATTGTGAAGACATCAGAGACAGCAAGTTGTATATGTCAGTGAGGAAGCAGTGTCAACTCCTGTGTCACACCATGACCATGGTGAGGGTACCCATTACAGTCCAGGTGAGGCATGTGCCTCTGGTACATATGTTAAGTAGTAGTACCATCCAGACAGTGGTAGGGAAGGTTTAGGACATGTATTGATATTTGTGACATGTGTCCCATCCTCCAGGCCTTTGACATGCTACTGTGGGTGGCAGTGACTGTGGTAGCAGCAACCAGGTCTGCTGGACATTGCAAGGCTCAGTTATTTCTAAGTTGTATTTCAAAGCATGTAGTTGCTGTGCAACAGACTGGACTGTGGGTCTGAACTGTGGGTGCCCAGATGTCAGACATGTTAGGAATGTTACTGATAGAGCTTCTGAGTCAGTATTATGGGAGGTGTAAGTTGCAAGACACATGTGCATGCATATGTGTATTACAGAGGATTGGCATGAACATGTGTGTTTGGATGGCTATGATAGGTGACAATAACCTCAGTCTGCACTGACTTGCCAGAATGCCAGCTCACAGAACAGGTTTGATGACAACCATGCCATATGTAGGTGACACATCTATGGACATTGTACAACAGTCTGTGCAGTTGTCAGCTGTACCTGATATCATAAGCCTCCTGTCAATCCATCATGTCTTTGGCTGTGCATTGGTTTGGTTTCTGCATCACAGGCCCAAGTATGCTGTCATTTATCACATTGTATGTAGAAGTAGTGTCACTGGAACTCAGGATATCTTCATAACAACGCCAGTAACTCCCCAGAATTGAGATAGCCTACTGGTGTATTGCAGTGAACTGTAGTTCAAAGGGTCCTGGGCTAATACTTGGCAGGGGGTGCCTTTTTCCCTAATGTTACATGATTGCACTGCATGATATATTTACAAAAGCTGTTGCAATTCCCCAACATTCAGTTGGCCTAGTGATGTGTGGCTTTGACTGTAGTTCAGAAGATTCTGGGTTCAATAGTTGGCAGTGATGTCTTTTTTTCCCTAATGTTACATGACTGTACTGCATGATATATTTACAAAAGCATTAGAAACTTTCTAGAGTTGAGTTGGTCTAATGGTCTGTTGCTCTGACTGTAGTTCATAAGGGACTAGGTCCAATACTTGGCAGGAGTGTCTTGGCTATACTGCATGATATGTTTACAAAAGCAGCAGTAATTCCCCAGAACTGAGTTGGCCTAGTGGTGAGTTGCTCTGATTGTAATTCAGATGGTCCTGATTTCAAGCCTCGGTAGGGCTGGTTATTTTGCTGCTGGGAAGAACAGTGTCTGAATCAGATATGGTGATTAAAGATGTTTTAAGTGATTTTAAGCAGGTTTGTGTGATGTGCCATGATGCTAAGTGGAGCTTATCCCTGCTTAACCAAGCAACACACCAAACAGCCAATACTTCTCCAGCAATTCTCCTTTACTGTCAACTACCTGGTACCTCGGCAATTCGCCTTCAAGGATCCCTGCTTAAACCTGAGCTATTTTCAAAAAAAAAGAAAAGAAAAAAGGGGTGATAGGAAAGTGGTGAAATGGGGGCATGCAGGGGGAAAAACAATATGAAAGGCAGGTAGGGATGTGCATGATGGGTGTAGGAAAAGACCATAGCTCTCCATTTCTTGTGCAGCAACAGCTGGGCATGATGTTGGCAATTTGGAATTTGAAGCCTCACACCCCACAGGGAGGGGTGTGGCAACATCATTTTGTTGATTAATTGATGGGATAATTGATTCATGGCAGTGTACATGAGGTAAAAATGGAGATCTATGTATGGGACAAAATTGTTTTTTGGGACAGATGCCTTTTTTTTAAGGTGAGAGTGGGATGTTGGGGAAGGGTTTTAGCTATGGTTGGGAAGGTAAGTTGTGTAGGAGATGTTGCTTTTGCAGACAGACAAGACAGACAAGACAGCAGACAGGAGTGGTGTATAACACATGAGGGGGTAAACACCTTGGAAAGGGAGGGTGGTTGGGAATTGGAGGACCAAGTGCTCCTGGATGGCAACAGTGGGACTGAGATTCCCACGCATGGGGAGTCACCACTGCCCCTTCATGGCCCCGAAGGTGGTGGTGTTGGGGGCTGAGCTCCAGGACCAGCCTGCCCCTCGAGGTGCACCAGTCTGCCCTCTATCTGGCGCAGTCTATCATTAAAGCCACATTGGATGACCCTGCGACTGATTCTGGGTGGCAGTCACCTGTCTAACCTGTGCCTGGTGTGGGATGGGCCCCATCCTCTAAGGTAGTTCCACCTGAGGGTGGCGCAGGATCAGCAGAAGGAGCAGCTCCATGTTGGGTCTCAGACTTGCTGGGACCTGGTGCCACGGCCAGATGAGGTGGGATAGACGAATCAGCTGGAACCAGGCTACCCAATCATGCTATGGTGTTGAGGTTTGTCAAGGTGTATTGGTTAGTCATGAACAAAACATTTCAGTGTTAGTTATAACGGCATGCATGGATGTTCCAGTTAATACAGAGCAATAGAATTGCATAGCATATGGAACAAAGGCATAAATAGAATAACAGTCATTATTTTAACAGGGTGCCAGTAACAGTTGGGGCAAAAGGCTGAATACGGTGGAATTTAAACAAGGTATGTTAGTATGCAACCATTGAAATATATAGCAAATAATACAATATGAGGCCCAGCATTAGGTTTTGAGAACAACATATGTGGAAATGAAACCATACCAGTATTATAAGAATAATAATTTGTGATTTAAATAAGGGATGGGGGAGAGAAAAACATTCCATTAACAGCTGTGTAGGTATATTTTTTACAACAGTATTGCTGAATACTCTACAGATCTGTCATTACTTTATATCTACATGTGCCCTATAGCTTCTTTAACATGTGCGTACCTCTCAAGCTGTTGACATGGCATGGTATGGTCCCAGCTGTAAGAACTATAGGTACATAACTACAGGAGAGTTGTACGTCAGGACAACATATATGACTAACAAGGTGTACCCTGCACTAATGTTGTGTGAGTGTGCTACTGGCATATTTCAACTGGATTTATATCTGTGTCCAAAGTTATTGGCAACAGTGATCACTAGCCATAACAGTGTGACACTTGAGAGTTATGTATTGTGCACAGTGCATGGACTATATACCTATCCTGCTGTCATTTGTAGGCATGGTAGACATTAGTATACCCTTAATACCATTACTGCAGACATTTCTTTACCTGTACGTCCTGTGTGGAAATATCTTTTAACAGTAGTGACTGTTTCTATTAATAGTCAATACTACTTGTCTGTTACTATAAATACATATTACACAACTATGTCATAACATCGACAGCTTGGGTTGTCGAATCCTAAAAAATCGACACCTAAGTGCCAAAAGCTAACAATAGCGAATGGCCACATCCTCAAATTCTTTCCTTGGGAAAGAATTCAGGTGGCCATCCGTAAACAAAATAAACAGACACACCCAAACATAGTGGGGGGCTTCACCCCCCACACACCCCCTAACTAAATATGCCAACTCCAAGATCACTCTACATTGGGGAAAGGGCAAATCACCAATAACTGCCATGTGAATTCTTTCCCAAGGAAAGAATTCGATGATGTGGCCCTTCTCTATTGTAAGCATTCAGCGCTTAGGTGTCGATGATTAAGCATTCGACAACCTAAGCTGTCAACAATTCAATAGGAATCCAAATAAAGAATGAAAAACACTCCACAGCTGAAAAATGCTAAATAAAATCCACTTTAATAAAAGACAGTAAGCGCTTTCACACTAATTTGTGCTTCATCAGACCATGCATATAATAAAAATTATTTCACTTAAGTAGCAAACATATTTAAAAATGAACCAATAAAAAACAGCAAACAATTAAGGATGAGTCAAATACTTTTCATTTAAAGAGCTTTCGCTCTTTTAACACTGGTTTAATGGAAGTCCTACCATTAATACCGGGTGGTTTCTCAGCTTGTAGATGGATAATCCAATCAAGTTCAAGTCCCTCAGTATAGTTTCTTAAATCACCACCACATACACTAGCCCTAACCATCTCTACAACACTAAATCCAAATGTATGGTCAGCACCATACTCAACACAATGCTTAGCCAAAGCATTATGCATATCTTGTCTACTAATACTGTACTGATGTTCCCTTATCCGCTCCATAAGGGACCGATTGGTCTTCCCTATGTAGAAACAGCTGCAAAGTCTGCAGTTTGCCAAGTAAATAAGGTCCCTACTCCTTCAGTTAACTTGTATCTTAAATTCAAACTCTTTACCAGTTAATGGATGGAGAAAACTATCACAAATACCTATACAATCGCAATAGCGACAACTCATACATCTCGTAGTTCCAGGTTGTAGAATATTAATGCCTGAAACTTCCTGACATCTATTTTTATAGCATAGCTGTCGCTTCAGGCTTTTCTTGTTTTTAAAATCAAAGCTAAGTTTAACCCCTACTACATCCTTTAAAGCTGCATCCAAATGCAGGATAGACCAGTTGTCCCTAATGACATGCAAGATAGTACTCACATCATTTGTGTAGTACAGAGAAACAGAAACATCATTGTGGATACGGGAAGTACTAATCCCACTACAGTCAGTACTGACAGGATTAGGTTCATCAGAGCATAAAGGTCAAGCCCTACCATCCCTATGGCCAATGCTCTCATCAAGTGTTATATTAATTTCAGATCTCTTATAGCCTCTGTGTAGAAATCCATCACTCATCCTAACTGTATCACTAAAAAAAAATTCATCTCTATTGCTCAAATGAGAGACACACATACCCTGCCCCATAACAACATTTCTGAAGATATAGCCAGGGTGCATGCTACTATGATGTAACATCATATTCTTTCTACATTCTTTCCTGAATAAAGTAGTAATAAGTTTACCCTGGTTGTCAACTATGAGTTTTACATCTTGGTAGTCAATCTCTTTGCGTGAATATCTATGGGTACATTTCAAAAAGGAACAGTGCTGTTAACATATCCAATAAATTCCAATAAACTAGTCTCAGTACCATGCCAAACCAAAAACAAATCATCCACAAATCTTTTGTAGATTCTAATATGACTCATATGAGTGGAGCTTAGTACAAACTCAGTCTCCCATTGGGCCATTACAATGTTGGAGTAGCTATTGGCACAACTAGTGCCCATAGCTACGCCAACCTTCTGTAGAAAAACTTGATCTTCATACAAAATGTGGTTGTGTTCAAGAACATCCTCTAAAAACAAATCAAGTCAGCTTGTTCATCAATTGTGTTTTTGCTTAACAGAAATTCCTTGACCATATTGATACCCAAATCATGGGGTATACTGGTAAATAATGATACAACGTCCAAGCATACCAGAAAACATGTATTATCAAAAAACATATCCTTAGTAATAGCATAAAGCTGTTGCAAAAACTGTTTACTATCACTAAGTGCCTGGGTTTCACCTTTCAATAAAGGTCTCAGCCTCTTCTCCACAAAAAGGGAGAAGGGCTCCGTTAGCCAACCCCTGACAGAAACTATAGGTGAAAGGGTGGACTAACGGAATCCTTATGTATTTTAGGCAAAGCCTGGAACACCGGTATCGTAGGAAATTCCATTATTAAAAAAATCGTATAACTCCTTTGTGATAATATTACTACTAAAACAATCATAAATAACAGCCATGATCTTATCCTGAACATTACTAACAAAATCTCTATCAACTCTAGTATATACATCACAGTCATTTAACATTTACAAAGTCCTAGAATTGTAAAAGACATAGTCCATCAAAACTATTGCACCACCCTTATCGGCGGGCTTAATGATTAATGATGCATCATTCCGTAGTTCAGAAAGGGCACGTCTCTCATCTGCATTAATATTGAAAAACTCACTTTTAACCTGTCCATTGTGATAGGCACTATATAAATCATGTTCACATTTTTTCACAAATGTCTCAAGTACAGGACTAAGTACAGGCTGAAATGTACTAGGTTTCCTCAACCCATCACAGTCAGTATGTACAGATACATCAGTACTTGGAAACATTGTCTTGAGCATGATTTTACATGCAAACAGCCTAACATCAATGATAGTCTGACTAAGGTCAGAAGATTGGGCTGGAATAAAACTCAAGCCTCATTGTAACAGAGCCCTCTGTGCAACAGTTAGTATCTTACTAGACAAGTTAAAAACTAACCAGTTCTGGGTTCTTTCCACATTGTCTTCAAAGTTTGGATATGAGAGTCTTCGTTCACCCACTGGCGTTTCCTGCCCCGGCTCTGTGAACGATGAGGTTGTCGTATTCCCTTCTGCCAAATAGGCAGAGGCTGGTCTAAAGGGAAACACCCATTCATACCTTGATTTAGGTTAGTCTTAGGTTGTACATCACTCATTGTCGAAGCAGGCACAGAATTTAAAGGGGCCACAATTCTACTATGATTAGCAACTGAAGGAATGGAGGTAACAAACCCTTGCAGCTCTATACTGACAGTTATAGAAGAATCAGTCAAAACTCTCTCAGAGTCAATAGCAAGTGTTGCTGCAGAATTCATTGCTGATCTATCATTATTAGAAACCACAGAAGTTTCCCGATTACTCATAGATTCATCTCTAGACCAAACAAACACTTGGCCTTTAGAGAAATCAGTCATATCCCTAGATAACTTTTTAGTTTTCTGTATCTTCACACGCTGTTCATAGGATGAAACACTGTCCATAACTACATCGGCTTTTATAGCAAATTCTTCACGATACAGTTGCATTAAATCTTTGTATTTAACAGTTACAGACTCCTTTAACCCATTCTCAACAGGTTTGAAAAAATCAATGAGTAAACATAAGTAGTTAAAGCTAAGTTCAATATTAAGTTGCTGCCACTTACGTAAAAGTTCGGGATAAACCTACCCATATGTAGGCATGACCAACACTCGCAATCCTCGAGGGATGGCCCTATAAAACAGGCATGCCTCAAAATGAAGCTGCTGCCACTGCAGCCACTTCAATCTGTACAAGTCGTTCTCGAATTCTCGAACAACATCAGTCAAACTTGCAGAATTAACACTAGAAGCAACTCCAGTCATACTTCCTCCTGATACCACCAATAGGGGATTAGATTCATTAGAAAATAACCTCCGAAACCTGTCTTTTTTATTGGCAACATTGTCAAAATGTCCTTCCATAGCCACATTATCTAGAACAGAATTACTATCACACTTATCAGCCATGTTCCAGGGGAAAGTATTAAATTCAGTAGGAACCCCATGTTACTACCAGTCTCTAGATTCAAACCCTGGTCTGTGTGTGGGAAAATAACAACAGATGTATTGCTTATCACACTGAGGTACTGGGACACTGCTGTGTGTTGGTTGACTGATATGTGCTTAGAGCTCACCTGCTGACAAAGTCTGACCTGGTAATATCGGTCAAGTGTCACGGAGACTGCAGTGACAGCTGAACATACATGCATGAGATTCAAGCAGCAGAGATTGTAGGTGAAGTGTGTTTTAATACTTGGAATGCAGGTGCAGACAATTAACCCCTAGTGGATAGGAATATATGTGATCTGCACAGACCATATCGATGTGCTGGGATGCCTACCTGACTCATATACATTTGCAGGTGCTATATTTGCAGTCTACAGCTACTACTGTGTCATACTTGCCTGTATCAGTATACCTATGTTCAGAAATGCATATAGCTGAAATGCAAAGGTTAACACCGAACAATCCTGATGGAAACACACTATAATGCCTTACACATTACTATTCAAGGTTCACATTAGTGTAAAACATATATCAAATCGCATTCTATTTTTTAGTACAGCTCCACATCTACACTTAAGCATAGCAGTTCTTTTCCAGTCAAACGTCAGTCACTTCATGGTGTTATACCCATATTTGCTTTGCAGCACCTGTAAAATTAGATTTCTTCTACAAAAGAACAGAATGCACAGAAAAACTGACAGAAGATATTGAGAGTGACACGACACAGTTATTTGTATACCTTTGACAAATTTTATTGTACTCTACTATGTACTGTAATCTAAGGGCAAACAATGTTTACATAATAAAAAGTATGTACTAACATTAATTACTCATTACTGATACTTTATTATTATCTGTATGTATTTTACTTTACATGACCTCACCCTTGTTGAATTTTATTATTTGCTAGTAATTGCAGGTGTGGGGGTAGCCTCATTCTTTGATTTCCTGTCCTTGCCTATTTAAGTGGTACAGTGTGAAATATTTTCTGCTTAAAAACCTCAGCTTTGGCCGGCTAAGAACTAGCTGTATTCAACTGGACGTATAAGAGAATTTAAGTACCTTTATCTGCACTTTTTTTTCAAAAAATACAGTATTTAAATTGATTTAACCGTGTTGCAGGAATATTAACTGAACTGGAAGTTTTGACTCTGCTCTTCAGTTAGTTCCACCCACCCTCCCTGTTTTTGTTTTGGTGTTAATCTTAGTGGCCTTGAAACTGCCCGCCCCTCTTGTAAATTTGTGTTTGGATACTCCTTCTGGGCCCATCTCATTTGCTCACTCAACTGAGTGCAGTGAGATCATATTCTGATTTCAGGCACTCCTACTGTGTGAAAAGAGAGCATCTGGGAAACAGAAAAAAAAAAAAAAAAAAAATTAAGCTTGTTTCCTGCCTTTCCTGTTAAGTGGTATAGACTATTTGTAGGCTTCTGAGCCCCCAAGCCCTTCTGTGTTGGAGGGAAGCCTTCTAGCTTAGTTTTTTTCTAATAACTAGCCAGTTTTCTAGTTTCAGCACTCAAATCTGTTTCTTTGATCTCAGCACTTGTTCAGAACTCATGGTAAGCAGTACATAAGCTGCAAATTACTACAGCACTCAACTTTCCTCACTTGTCTAGTGGAAAGCAGTTTTTAGTACTTAATAAATAAGCACTTATCCAGGCATGTCTAAGGGTCAGCTCCCAGTGATTTCTCCTGTCTACCTGATGAATCTGGGCATCTTGGGGCAATGCAGCAATTGCCTCATGTACACAGACAACCCTCTCCTCCTACAACCCAACACTACAACCTGTGAAAGATGCACTTATATAGCCAAACTGGAAGCAAAGCTCTCTTCACCCAAGACTGGACTAGACAGTCAAGAGGAGAAGGTAAACACTTGCACCGCACCACACTCATCACATAGTCTCTCAAAACCTAAACCACCAAAACACACACATAGAAACACAAAACACACACCTACATTTGCAGAGGCTCTCAATAAAAACCTGCCCAAGCATCAGGGACATCCAAAGCATAAATGCAAGCAAACTCCACCCCCAACACAACCCAAATGACACATAGCCCACAAACTCAGTGTGCCACTCACCCACAGCCTATAAGGCATAATAACGTACCCAACACTCTAGTCATAGGTGACTCTATAGTCAGGCACACTGATGTTCCACTCACTAGACTAAACAAGGAAAAAAGTTACTGTCAGCTGCCAGTCAGGTGCCAGGATCCACCACATAACACATGCACTCAGGTCACTCCACAATAAGTACAAATATGACACTGTCATTGTCCATGTTGGTGTGAATGACCTGAGACGTACCTCCCTGGACTACATGAAAAGAGACATGGAGGAGCTCTCCGATCTTGTATCCCAGGCAGGTATGACCCTAACCCTGAGTAGCATCGTGCCATCACCCAGAATGATATCACAGTACAAGGACAAAATGATTGACTTCAACAATTGGCTAAGCTTCTGGTGTCATTCTAAGGGGATCCAGTATTTGTCTGCCTGGGATGACATGATTGACAGTCCACTATGTTTTGCCAGAGATGGCCTGCACCTGTCGCCCTTAAGATTCCGGATACTGGCTAAGACTCTTGCAACCCCTATAGTGCCTTTTTTAGGCAAGGTTCAAATGACAAATTCACCACCGTAACAGGTATAAGCAAGCAAAATCTGAGGGTAATGCTACTCAATGCTAGAAGTCTAAACCTCAAAATGCACTCACTCGAGGCACTCCTTAAAATGGAGAACATTGACATCTGTGCAGTGACAGAGACCTGGTTCAAAGCTCCAGAGAGCATCCCTGCATTACCAGGCTTCAATTCATACCACACCTTTCGGCCACCTAACCCAGAAAGAAGCACTAAAGGTGGAGGCGTGTCCATATTCATTAAGGATATCCACACCTCCAGGCTAGTTGCACAGCATAATGCATCCGAGATTATCCAAGTGCAACTAACTCTGGGCAAGACTGCAATCCAAATTGTAGCTTGCTACAGACCCCCCCACCATGCCCCAGGATTCACACTCCTCATTTCTTGATACACTGGAAAGTATTAGGGTACAACCCAAAACCCTAATAATGGGCGATTTCAACTACCCCAACATTAACTGGGAAAACTACTCATGTACCAACTCTTTTGCTCAACGTTTTCTAGAATTCATAAATTCCAACGCCTTGGATCAACTTATTCACACTCCCTCCAGGGGCAGCAATATCCTAGACCTGGTCATTACCAACATGGGATACCGGTGTTCCACACCAGAGGTCAATTCCTCGTTGGTCAGATCCAACCACAAGCTAATCAGCCTAGACATCCACATCCCAACCCCAGCCCCAATTAGGGAAACCATCGTAAAAAACTTCTCAAAAGCCAACTTCACACTTCTTAAGACAGAAGTGGCAAACATCATGACACCCATGTAGACGGACAATAGAGGTATGACTGCCGAATCCTACACAAATGCACTTTATAAGTACTTACACAAGTGTATGGATCATGCTATCCCTAATAGAACCAAGTTGTTATCCTCTAAAAAAAGGAAGCCAATCTGGTGGACCTCTGCCATAAACAATCTCTACAACAGAAGAAAGAAACTGTTGCAAAAAAGAGTAAAATCCCATGACTGGAGGAACTCCCTGGTCAACCTCAGTAAGAAGCTGAGATCCCTCATAAAATCCTCCAAAGCTAGTTACAAAAACAAAATTGCCACTGACTCTAAAGACAACCACAAAGCATTCTATAGCTATGTCAAGAATCTAAATGGGAACACTCAGATCTGCTCTGATTTACAGCATAATGACACTAAATATACAGAACCAACTGATATTGCCAACATCCTAGCAGATAGGTTCAGTGCTAACTTTACCCTCCTCTCACCCCCTAGAGGGCCCATCTCTATACCTGAAGAATGCAATGTTCCTATAATCATGGCTGCACAGGTAATAAACACACTCTCCAAAGCCAAGAACACAGCATCCATGGGACCTAACAATATCCCAGGCTGCGTTCTACATGAACTACAGAATGAACTGGCACCCTACCTAAGTACCATGTTCAATTATAGCCTCACCTAAGGCTTTGTACCCACTGAATGGTGCACTGCGACAGTTATCCCACTCCACAAATGGGGAGCCACGACGGACCCCGGGAACTACCGCCCCATTAGCCTGACGAGCCTGGTCTGCAAGGCCATGGAACGTATCATCATGGAACTCATAAACAAAGATATTGATAATCTCCAAACTCTGGACCCTACACAGTTTGGATTTGTAAAAGGCAGATCATGTCTCCTAAACCTGATTGACTTCTTTGAAGTAGTCACCAAAGCCATAGATCAGGGTAAAATGGTTCACACAGCTTATCTAGATCTCGCCAAGGCTTTCGACACCATCCCCCACTCTGGAATTATAGATAAGCTCACTAAACTAGGTATGAATCCCTATGTCACAAGATGGGTTGCCAACTGGCTCACGGACAGAACCCACACTGTGAAAGTAGCGGATTCCAAATCCGACATCAGACCAGTGACAAGTGGAGTACCACAGGGTTCAGTCCTGGGTCCTCTCCTGTTTGGTGTCTACTTCTCTGAAGTGCAGGCCAACACAGAAGGTCTTTGGCTAACAAAGTTTGCAGATGACTGCAAACTAGGAGCCATAATCGAAACTCCTAATGATGTGGACAAACTACAAAAGGGCCTCAATTAGACAGATACCTGGTGTCAAAGCCATGGCCTGAAGCTCAATGCCAAAAAGTGTATAGTCATCCCCTTTGGTAAAAGCTCTGTACCCATGAACTACCACATAGCTGGTAGTCTACTTAATGCCGAAAATGTGATAAGAGACCTTGGGACACAGGTGGACAGTAGTCTCTCCTTTGATAATCACTTCGCCATAGTGGTCAGGAAATCCTTCTATGTGGCTCATCTCATCACAAAAGGATTCTCATCCAGAAAAAAGGAGGTCATTGTTCCCCTCTACTCATCACTCATTAGACCCATTATAGAGTACAACGCCCCTTTTGGTATGTACCTCACAAGACATCTACAACAACTGGAAAGACCACAGAAATACCTCACAAAGAGGATTACTGGCCTCAAACATATGCCCTATGCAGACCGTCTCAAAAAACTACAGCTTTACTCCATCGCATATCACCTACTCAGGGGCGATCTCTGCCTAACATACAAAGCTATGTCAAACCCAGAGCTGTTGGACATGCTCCACTTAAATAAATCCCAATCCCTCTGAGCTACACGCTCTAGGGACCTTAACCTTGTCACCATAATAAACAGAACATGCTGGAGGGATAGATTCCTGTCCCAGAGACTTCCCATATTCTGGAACAGGCTACCTATCTATGTCAAATAGAGCTCCTCATTAGCACTCTTCAAGAAAAAACTTGATGATTGGATGGGAAATGGGAAATTCATCCTGGGGATCACTTCTGTGGCTCTGCTCGACAGGGGCACAGGAAAATAATTTTCTTGGGTGGCGAAAGCCAGGGTACATTTTTTGGCTAGGCTTGTATGGGTCCTAGGGCCAATAGCCTAGTACCTACCTATGAACCTATGAACCTATGAACCTATGCACTTTAATTACTTTACCTTAGGGTGTGACTGTACTGTATTGGACACTTGTGTTTAACTGGAGGTTTTCACCACATTCTGGGCAAGCTGCACTAACCTGGTTAACAAATATCAATAACTATGCCAGTAAAAAAAATAAAAATGTATATAGAAATGCTTTCCGATGTAAAAGCTGAATGGCTTGTCTGTGTATTCGAACCATGCAACTTCTACATATGAAGCTGTAACTCTAACCATTCAGCTAACTTGGCTTTAAGAATGTCAGCTATACATTTAGGAATGCAATGGGCAAACCTGCTCAGCTATGCTTAAACTTGACCTTTTGTATAACAATTAGAAGAATCCAGTTTCTAATTTTAGATGTCTGGCACATGTTTATTGCTAAGCACTTAACAATATTATAAATAAGTGTCCCATGATACTTTCTTTGAACTTTTAGTGACATACGGCACTTTGACATTGCAGGGGGTGTGGTACAGACACTGTAACCCACTGTGTGAAATATATATGAAAATTTATGAATGAGTGTCCAAGGACATCTTATGTTAATGTTTTAGTGCCGTATGGCACTTTGACAGTGTAGGGGGTGTGTTACACATCTCCGAGGACTGTAACACACCTGTAACTGATTCAGTAAATGTGTATACGGCTTTCCCTCAGTAGTGCACCTTCATGAATATGCAAGTTGTGCTGCTGACGGGGAGCTGCAGACATGGACGTTTATTCCGTGCAGGACTTAGAATATTCCTACATGGAGTTTATTAAATCTGGGGGACAGATTTATAGCAAAGAATTCAAACAAGAATTTTTGAATTTCATTTCCAGGGAGTTTTTTAAATTCATTTAAAAATAGTCATAGCACAATTTCTCAGACCTGTATCTAAGAAATTATGGGAGTTTATTGAGCTAAATAAGCACTGCGCAGAATTATTCCACTGAAAACACATTGACTGTCACTCAATACCTAAAATGCTTGCTTTAATCATCTATAATTCTATCTGTGAATCATAATGCTTTGGAGTGAATGTCATACATTTAGTTCTGATAAGGCAGTTCAGATGGGAAAACAGAAAATGAGTTATGTAATAAAGATGAAGTGACATAGTAAACTCACTTAAAGGACATCTCTAATGAAGACATTGCATCTTATCAGAGATAAAATAATAATTTAAGTTACAATAAGGAATCATGCCAGAAAAAAAATTATTTCTCATTGCCTTTCACACATCTTAAATTGTATGCATGAATTATAGAACATTTTTATGAGCAGTGGTTATTTCCCTGTGGGGTAAGAGTTGACAGAAGAATAAAGATTTTGTCAGTAAAACTCCTGATTGTATCTTTGAGCACTTTGGACCTACTAGCATTGACAATATGATAGTTATCACTTATTGCTCATATATGACCTGAAAATACTAAGCAAAATTAATAACAATGTTATTAAAGGAAATAAAATGTCATTTTCCTCAAGAATTATATTTGCAGATTATCTTGAAACACTGTAGAATAAAATGAAGCAGCTATAACCACGTTAATATCTGCATTTCCATTAGTAAAATTGATTTAAAATATGGTAATTTATGTCATGTTTTTACATTGCTGACATGTCGTTAGATCAGATGTTGATTTACTGAAGATGCTGTACTGCATTGTCTAACATCACATGTCTCAGACAAGAGGGAAAATGTAAGTTTACCTTTTTTAAAACATTTTAATTTTTTCTGAGGTTGCTTGACCTGGTGATGAGGTAACCTGTAGATGGCATGTTGCCAGTATGGATGAAGTACATTTATTATCTCAAGGTTAGACATTATCACAGTCAATATGTTGCAGTCAGACAGCATTTAGAGAGTATGATATTTAATGCTTAATTTATTTAACTAAATGAAATGCTCCTTCTCTGAATCTTTCTTGACAAGAAGGAAACCACAATACAGGGGTAAATGCTGCATATGCATTTGGGCAGTTCAATTTAAGCTATCAGCCAACATGCCTTTCTTAGTAGAGAAGAAACTGGAGTACTCAGCAAAAAAAAAAATCAGGACTGTGGAATGCATACGTATCTCACTCATATAGTGACTGATGTTGTTGTTTGTCTTTCGGCTTTTCCCGGTTAGGGGTTGCCACAGTGGAACTCCGGTCTGCTAATGATTGGCAGTTGGTTTTTATGGTGTTGAGTTGCCAGCCTGATGCCCAACCTTCAACAAAGGCACATCCATTCAATGCATGTCTTTCGAATGCCCACTTGACTGCGGGGAGGACATGCAGACTCCACACAGAAGGCACACCCAACCGAAGCTGAGAATCAAATGGGAGAACCTCTTGCTATGAGGCAACAATGCTACCGCTGCACTCATATAGTGACTGATAATGAGTACCAAATGACTAAATGTTAAGTCTCTGAAGCTATGATGTAGAAACCTTAACCACTGGCAGACTGTGATGCCCAGTGTCAGTTATGGAAATTGTGGATGGGAGTGGGTTATTTTTTCTAGTTCACAAGCAACAGAAAAAAAATCAAAATGATAATTAATTATAGACATGGAGCCTCATAACCTGGAGCCTGGCAGTACCTTATGTTTTGGCATGGTCCATAGGACCTACGTAAATACTTATTGGTGGAGTTGTCTTTTGTGACGTATTGTAAGTTGCACTTATGGATCAGGAGGGAGAAAGAGTGGGGTATTTTATTTATTTATTCATTTATTTATTTATTTATTTATTTATTTCCAATTGTTAACAGGAAAGTTTCCAGTGGGTAAAAAACTTTTTCATTTCAGGTTGGAGAAAAGAGCTTCACTTAAACATTGCAAATATATAATTTGAGACAATGCAATAAAGCAAGATTTTTTGCATTTAAGAAATGAGAAACATTTGCTACAAACATAAACTCTCAGGACTAGTACATTATGAGCAAAACAAAAAATAAGAAAACAACTTGATAAGCTTATATATAGTAGGAAAACAATGTGTATTTCTTAAATAAAATATGTAGAAGTTTACTTCATAGCCGCATTCAGATAATCGGCCTGATTTAGTATTGAACACAGGAGAAGGCAAGAAGGAGGAAATTGAATATATTGGGGAAATATTATGGATTTCTTGGACTGAACTAGGGAAAATGCAGGTGAACATAATACTTGGCACTATGGACTATGTGTGTTTTGCTATAGAAAGGAATAGGGAAACTTGGCATTAGGATGTATGAGGACTGCATTTTTGAAAGTGAAACGGTGAATATTCTAAGTATGCACTGAAGATTGTTCTACAGTTTCAGTATTACCATTGAGAAGACAAAGTTATCAAATCTGTTTTTACAGCATATCAAGTGGATGAGAGTATACTTATACCCTGAGGTTTTGTATTAAATTATGCTATTTTATTAGTGAAGAAATGGGCAGGGTATTTCTCGGTAGTACCCCTAACAGTAGTGCACACTAATAAAAAGAACAAAATAACACCACTGTTCAAACAAGTAGTTTCTCCCACTAGGACGCTGGAACTCTGACTTTCCCTGGAGAAAGCTGAAAATTCTGCCTGCCCTTTAAGTGCCTAAAACAACCAAGAAACCTATGAAAAGAGGACTACCAAGTAAAGTACAATTAGTGCTTTAATTTCTACTAACTGAAAGAAACTGCTTTGTTCTATATGTATATGCCTCTTCTTTCTGCATAATAACAAATGTAAAGTGTTCACTACTAGAGGATAGGCAATTCCTTTAGGCAAAATAAAATAAACAAAAAAATGAACATCAAAATTAACATTTTGGACTTTAACAGACAACGTGAAAATCCCCTATTTACTACCTTGCTGCATAATGTTAATGCAAGACTGTTAAATAAATCCACAAATATGTGTACCATATATATATTATTTTATGTTTTTTGTCCCAAACAACCTGATATTCAAATACCAATGATTTTCCCCTTGGCTAGGTTTAACAAGCAGTAAAAATTATATGCTGACGGCAAAATTCCAAACTCAGTAGTTTGTCTAGTCTGGCAGTACAATTCAAAACTCTTGTACAGTTCTATGCAGTAGTGTTTTCTCCACCCTTATAATAAGTCAGCTTCCTGATTGTTTATTTTTGTAACTTCTTCAAATACTTCCAGAGGTGGTCTAGCCCACTTTGTTCCAACCTCGATATGCTTGGGCTCCACTCTCCTACCCTATCACCAGTTCTCACCCATCCCCACTGCATATGCACTTATACTTATCTAGTCTTAGCCACTACTCTGCAATAACCAATTACATGTGTGCCAACAGCTGCAACCTCACAGAACAAGTGCATACCACTCCCACATTGTACTATCGGTATCTCAAACAAATACACTAAACAATTCTACTCCCGCTCCACAAAGTCATACAAACTATCTAGTCTATTTCCCAAACCATACTGCACACCAAGTATTTTCACAACCATGAATTACCTAATATATTTCATACTCCATTCAACTTTCTCATGCAGCTACCATAACTATTCTCATCCTACTCACACATAGCATGACCCTAGAATCCCACACACTACCTCAAAATGTCTCTTCCACAACCTCTCAAATACATCAGTCCTTTAACACTTCACATTTTTTCTAGAATATCTTCCAAACTATTTTCACATTCCCTACTAAACACACATAACCTTAAACCCATCCAATTCAGCAAGGCACCACAATCCACAATCATGCAAGCACTACAAAAGTTTAAATATTACTATTATATAATGTGATCTGTGTGTAATCTACACATGTGATTTTTACAACTAAACTTATCCAAAATGGTGCCATCTCCTCCTTCCCACTGCAAACATCTCATCCATACCATAATCCAGCTCAAAATCTATTGTTTCTAAACATAAACTTTCAAAGTATATTCAACAAGACTGAAGACTTCCACACAATCCTCTCACAATAAAACCCTAACATAGCTATTGCAACTGAAACCGCTCTAAGGCGAGAAACAACTATTAATGAAATATTCCTCCTGTCTACAACATAATCAGATTTCACAGACTAGCAAAAAGAGGAGGTGGAGTAGCAATAATCTTTAAGAACACCGTAAAACTAACCCAACACACTCAAAATACCCCACAATTTCTAAATGTCAAAATTCTCATTACCAACATCAAACTCTATAATAGCAAGTCCATCTATCTAGGACTTTAAATACCCTTAGGAAAAAATGCAGCAATACTTGAAGACTTTCTACAGTGGATGCTGTGACACAAAGGAGACACTGCCAGCCTGGCTATTTGGAATTTTGTAATGTAATTTGTGAAAACCGGCATGATGCAATTCCTTGTGTTACCAAATGTATTATAACTATATGTTATGTGTATAATAAACTACTGGTACAGAGATGTGTGTTGAATATGGTTTGTGCAGTACTGAACTTCAAGGATGTGTCCACAGTGTATCCTAGTGGAAAAGAACAGAAATGTATACAAAGTATATACCTGTGCAAATTTAAGTTTTAATAGCAGAAACTGGAACATACAGAGTTAACTTGCAAAACTTCAAGAAAATAAGTTGAAATTAAATTGTTTTATGATTGTGTTATAAAGGTTAGTTTCAATGCAACAAGGAGACAGGATGGTTAGAACAAGGGTGCCTTCTGCATTGTTTTGTAAATGTTTTATTGCTTTATGTCTTCTAGCAACTGCAAACATCTGAGAGATATGTATTTTTCACATAGATGTTAAATTCTGTTAGTTTCTGACAAAAGGGGGTTTAGCCTGGGAACTGAAGTCAGGTGACAAAATGCTATCTCATCCAAGCTAACCCAGCAGTAATATTTGATACTAATTTAAGAACTCTCTCAGAGACAGACTGGGCATTTTATATTTTGTCTTTGACCTGGAAACATCCACTCATCATCACATCTGCACTTGCCTTGCTGTAAGTATTTTTTTTTAGGCCATTGTAACTCTTTTTAGATTCAGATACGAATATAGTAAAGTATAGCTTAGATGTTTTCTTTCTTTATTTGATCCTTTTGTTAAGTGCTCTGATAGTCTTGCCAATGTAAAAACTATCACGAGTCACATTTAGCACAATAAACATTATTAGTATTACATGTGCACCGATCTTTAGCCCAAAAAGTCCTACCAATGTGTTTAAATTCAATACAAGAGACATTACTGATGAACCTACACTGTTTGCAATGTCCACATGAAAAACTACCCAGAGTAATAGATCTTACAGTTGAGGCTGAGCTCTTGTTGTTCTGTAATATAGACTTGGTGTTAATGTTCTTCTTATAGTTAAAAAATGGTCTGTCCTCTAAGTCCCATAAGATCTTAACAAGTTCTATATTTGACAACAGATACAGAAGGAATCACCACAAATGAACACCTCCGTTTGTAGCATAAAAACGTCTTTTATTACAAAACCAAGAAATGAGCGCTTTCGCGTAGTGAAACTACGCTTCTTCAGATTCAATTATAAGTAAAAGGAACACATTTTTATACAAAATTTGGCAAGCCAGCCAAACAATCAGATAATCAATTAAGCAATCAGTTAATTAATCAACTGGCAACTTAAAGTGCTCCTAGTGCTTAAACATATAAAGTACTCATACTGTTTATAAATTGTAAAATAAAATAAAATAGAATAGATATATAACTTAAATGCTGTCCTAAACCTCTCTAAATACAAAATATAAAATATTCACTGTGCAAGCAATAAAACCACAATTCAAACTTGCTTTATACACAAAGCGCACTTTAACTGACAGATATATGCGCAGAACCTTGCTTAAAATCACATAAGCAGAACCAATCAAGGGAAAATGTAGATTGTAACGTCCAGTCCTACTCAGCTTTATTAAAGGAGATAATGGTGACAAAAAACCCATCATCTAAAATATTCCCTTTGTTTAACGACTGTACAGTATCTTGTTAAACAGCCAAATGGTTAAACCACGCTGTAACAACGATATTTCATTCTCATGCGATATATATGTTCAAAACAATAGCGCAATGTTCGGCGCTATAGATAAACATGAATGAAAAAATATTAAAAAATAGGTATGTGTAAACAAACATTAAACAATCTGATGAAATTACATTACAGATATACTATATATAAAAGTTCCATAATTCCTTTAGGGAGAACTTGTGTAAACGCTAATGAGTAGTTCAGAAAGTTGCTTAAAATGAGACATTATAATGCAGAAATGAGCGATGCTGTTAAAATTCAATGACCCAAACTAGCATGAATCTTATATGAAAGAAACAGTCACCAAGTTATATGTAAAAACATACAATGGGAAACTGACAAAATAACTATGTATGGAGACAATGTATATCTCTATTCGTCTCTCACAAAATGAAAGACACCTTTCAATTGAGAGATGTAAGAAATGACTAATAAAGTCCTTTGTCAAAAAACAAACTCAGTGCAACATGATATATGCATAGAATATGCATTTTGTATGGTAAAAAAGAGATTATACAACTATAAAGAAGTTATTCCTGTATAGAGAAAATGTGTCAATGGAGAAAGTATCCTGACAGATCACATATAGTGATTTACATAAAAATGCAAAAAATATATATTACAAAATAGCTTTATGAATGATTCAACAAATCTAACTATTTAAAACTTGTATAATGGATGATGATTTTGATACAAAAATTCATTAAAGAAAAAAATATATATATATATATATATATATATATATATATATATATATATATATATATATATATGACATGTCATTATGAAATGCAGGTCATGATGTTAAAACATAAATAGAACAAAGACTGCATCTGTATAAATAACGCAAATATATAGTGTTAACTTGATAAACTTAGGTCATAAAGGTCTATTATTCAATATAGGTTTGATAGAAACAAATTGATTGATACCTGGATTAACATGTGCTTTTAACAAAAATATCCATTTGAGCTCAATACAGGCCAAATGGTTAATATTATCACCTCCTCTAGTGTTTTCAACAACCAGTTGTAAAACTTTAAAGCTAAAACAGTGTGAACTAAATTCACGTATATGTTTCGCTAGTGCATTCTGTTCATTTCTTTTTTTGATGTCATAGAGATGGTTATACACCCTATCTCTTAGTCTTCTCTTAGTGAGACCTACGTAAAATGCATCACAGCGTTCACATGTAGCAAGATATATAAGATTAGTACTGTCACAACTGTAGTAGCTGTTGGGTGTAAATGTATACAGACCCTCTGGATGTTCAAAAACCTGTTTCTTTGAAATATACAGGCACATGTGGCAGTGGCCACAAGGATAGGTCCCACATTTAGGAGGTGTAATAATATTATTTTGCAAGTTGTATTTTTCAATGCATAAAGATTGTTTAAGGTTATTGCAGTTTTTATAGCTAAATCTAGGGTATTCACCAACTATATTTTTGGTACAAGGATCCATAACTAATACATTCCAGTTTTTTCTGATTATATTCCTAAGGAAAACAACATCACTTGTATATTCCATAATAAAAGACACCTTCTCCATGAACTTATCACTTTTGTTATGGGTTGTGGAAAAAACTTGGTGAACGCCATGAGTTGTAGTGTAAGTGTCTGATATTACATTACCTAACTCATTCTGTTTGCATTTTCTGATGAGATTGGTATTGTAACCTCTTTCCTTAAACAACAGTTCTAGCTGTTCTACTTCATATGCTAATTCAGCCTTATCTGAGCAAATCCTTGCTATTCTATTAAATTGACTGGTGACGATTCCTGGGAAGGTATGCCTGGGATGCATACTTTCAAATTTTAATAAGGAATTTCTCCAAGTTGGTTTTCTATAAAGTGAGGTATTAATTATTCCTTTAGAATCAAATTTCAAAGTTAGGTCCAAAAAATTAACCTCTGCTCGTGAAGTTTCTGCAGTGAACCTTAGAAAGGGACTGGTAACTTCAATATCCTTAATAAACTGGATACAATCAGCTTCACTACCTTCCCAAATAAAAAGAACATCGTCCACAAATCTTTTATAAAGCTTGATATTGCTATATTGACTATGTTTAAAGAAGAAATTGCTTTCCCATTCATAAACAACAAGGTTTGCATAACTATTCGCACAGGGGGTGCCCATGGCAACCCCCCATTTCTGAAGATAATATTTATCTTTAAACATAAAAATATTATTGTTAAGTACAATCTCTAATAAATAGTTAATCAAAATCTGTGTGTTGTTACTGTAATGAGAATGTGTTAGCATGATTTCTC
Source organism: Protopterus annectens (assembly GCF_019279795.1). Classification (NCBI taxonomy): domain Eukaryota; kingdom Metazoa; phylum Chordata; order Ceratodontiformes; family Protopteridae; genus Protopterus; species Protopterus annectens. Next base: position 1,724,259,176 of record NC_056741.1, on the reverse strand, counting down.
TTATAGCCTGGAGACCTGACTCATTCGGTATGCATGTAAATAGATTTATTACATCCATAGTTACCAATAAATAGTTAGATATATCTTTTTCTAACTTGAATCCTTTCAAAAATTGTATTAACTGAAAAGAGTCTAAAAGTATATTGGGAACTTCATTAACTATGGGTCTTAACAGATGTTCTATAAAGGATGAAATAGTATAGGTGCTCCACCTTTCACTGGCTACAATAGGTCTCATGGGTACTGGTAAAATATTTTTATGTATCTTAGGCAAACCTTTAATAATGGGGACAACAGGAAACTCAATCAGAAAATACTCATAGGTCTCACAACTAATTTGGCCACATATTAAGAGATCATACAGGTCTGCTTGTATTTTTTTGATAATGTTCTTAGTAAAATCAATTGAGACTAATTGATAAGTGTCACTGTCTGAAAGAAGGTTAGTCATGGTGGCTTCATAATCTAAAGTGTTAAGCACTATCACAGCCCCACCCTTATTAGCGGGCTTAATAGTGACTGCTGGATTCCGTTTAAACCGAGTGAATGACTTCTGCTCATTTTCAGTGACATTGAAATAACAACATCTTTTGTGATTCTTTGCAAAGTAATCATAGTAATCTTTTTCACACAATTTCAAAAAAACATTCTATGTTATGTGGAATGACAGGCATGAAACTACTTTTACATTTAAAAAACTCCCTCAATACATCAGTTTGCATAACAACTTTGTCTTTAAAAAACACCTTTAATGCTACATTACGGCAAAATAGCCTGGGATCTATCAGAACTTCATTTAGCAGGCTGGTTTGAGATGGAATAAAATTAAGCCCTTTGTTGAGAAGTGAAATATCAGACTCAGAAAGTGTAAGGTCTGACAAATTACAAACTAAGCTATTCAGTTCCTTTGTTTTCTCGCTTGTCCGTATTTTTCCTCTGAGCCTTTCCTTTTACGAGGTCCCCTGCTGTTGGAACGGCCTCTCCAAACCGTTTGTTGTTTTACAGGGAACGGTAAAAAATGGGTGGAGGTAGTGGCTGTGTCTTTGGGTGTAGCTCCTGCCGAGATATAATTTTTATCTGCTTGTTGGTTAGAAGGCGGAGTGTCATTAACATGGTTAACTCCATTAGAACTGTTAGTTAATGTATTTATAGGAAGACTTTCCGAGGTAAAGGTCTTGTTGAAAGAAGAGATTATCGGTATACTATTTGAGCCAGAAATTATAGGCTGTTCATTCACAGGCATTTCAAGAGAGGCTGTATTAGTAACTGTAGAGGAATTAGAATGCTCAGTTCTCGGCCAAACTAACACCTGGCCGAGAGCAAAGTCATTGGCATCTCTAATGAGTTTTCTTTGCTTGGTTTGCTTCAGCCTCTCGCTGAACATGTGTACTTGCGACCAAACACTCTCAAGTCTTTTATTAAAATATTCAGATTTATAATGCTCATTAAAATGATGCTGTTCCATGTCTATTTTGCCCCTTAACTCAGACTCTAATGGGGCAAAGTACTCTAATAGAAGTCTGATATAACTAAAACCTAGTTCGATATTGAGATCTTGCCACTTTCTGAGAAGTATGGGGTGATTGTCCCCATAGGTTGGCATGCAAAAAATTCGCATGCCCTGAGGTACAACTTTGAAATGAAGACAAGCCTCAAGATGTAATCGTTGCCAAGCATACCTCTGTAATTTATATAAATCATCTTGAAAGATTTTACACAGCTTATTAAATTCAGATATTTTCTCACCATTGTTAGAAGTTATCATAGGAGCAGGATTGTTGGTAAGCTCCAGAGCCAATAAAGGGTTATCTTTACAGTGCAAGAGTAAATCCCAAGCAGGCATAGTAACATCCCTCGTCTCCGGATGGAAATCTAATTCGATGTCCAATTGCTCCATGTGTAGAACCAGAAACAGCAACAAACCAAAGGAAGAATTTTTTATAAGAACTGTCGCTGGTAATCAAAGATGCCTTCTGAAAAGGTAGCGAGAGGTAAATGACAACAGATACAGAAGGAATCACCACGAATGAACACCTCCGTTTGTAGCATAAAAACGTCTTTTATTACAAAACCAAGAAATGAGCGCTTTCGCTTAGTGAAACTACGCTTCTTCAGATTCAATTATAAGTAAAAGGAACACATTTTTATACAAAATTTGGCGGGCCAGCCAAACAATCAGATAATCAATTAAGCAATCAGTTAATTAATCAACTGGCAACTTAAAGTGCTCCTAGTGCTTAAACATATAAAGTACTCATACTGTTTATAAATTGTAAAATAAAATAAAATAGAATAGATATATAACTTAAATGCTGCTCTAAACCTCTCTAAATACAAAATATAAAATATTCACTGTGCAAGCAATAAAACCAGAATTCAAACTTGCTTTATACACAAAGCGCACTTTAACTGACAGATATATGCGCAGAACCTTGCTTAAAATCACATAAGCAGAACCAATCAAGGAAAAATGTAGATTGTAACGTCCAGTACTACTCAGCTTTATTAAAGGAGATAATGGTGACAAAAAACATCATCTAAAATATTCCCTTTGTTTAATGACTGTACAGTATCTTGTTAAACAGCCAAATGGTTAAACCACGCTGTAACAACGATATTTCATTCTCATGCGATATATATGTTCAAAACAATAGAGCGATGTTCGGCGCTATAGATAACCATGAATGAAAAAATATTAAAAAATAGATATGTGTAAACAAACATTAAACAATCTGATGAAATTACATTACAGATATACTATATATAAAAGTTCCATAATTCCTTTAGGGAGAACTTGTGTAAACGCTAATGAGTAGTTCAGAAAGTTGCTTAAAATGAGACATTATAATGCAGAAATAAGCGATGCTGTTAAAATTCAATGACCCAAACTAGCATGAATCTTATATGTAAGAAACAGTCACCAAGTTATATGTAAAAACATACAATGGGAAACTGACAAAATAACTACGTATGGAGACAATGTATATCTCTATTCGTCTCTCACAAAATGAAAGACACCTTTCAATTGAGAGACGTAAGAAATGACTAATAAAGTCCTTTGTCAAAAAACAAACTCAGTGCAACATGATATATGCATAGAATATGCATTTTGTATGGTAAAAAAGAGATTATACAACTATAAAGAAGTTAATCCTGTATAAAGAAAATGTATCAATGGAGAAAGTATTCTGACAAATCACATATAGTGATATACATAAAAATGCAAAAAATATATATTACAAATAGCTTTATGAATAATTCAACAAATCTATTTAAAACTTGTATAGTGGATAATGGTTTTGATACAAAAATTCATTAAAGAATTCATTAAAAAAAAAAAATATATATATATATATATATATATATATATATATATATATATATATATATATATGATATGTCATTATGAAATGCAGGTCATGATGTTAAAACATAAATAGAAGTAAGACTGCATCTATATAAATAACGCAAATATATAGTGTTGACTTAATAAACTTAGGTCATAAAGGTCTATTATTCAATATAGGTTTAATAGAAACAAATTGATTGATACCTGGATTAACATGTGCTTTTAACAAAAATATCCATTTGAGCTCAATATAGGCCAAATGGTTAATATCGTCACCTCCTCTAGTGTTTTCAACCACCAGTTGTAAAACTTTGAAGCTAAAACAGTGTGAGCTAAATTCATGTATATGTTTTGCTAGTGCATTCTGTTCATTTCTTTTTTTGATGTCATAAAGATGGTTATACACCCTATCTCTTAGTCTCCTCTTAGTGAGACCTACGTAAAATGCATCACAGCGTTCACATGTAGCAAGATATATAAGATTAGTACTGTCACAACTGTAGTAGCTGTTGGGTGTAAATGTATACAGACCCTCTGGATGTTCAAAAACCTGTTTCTTTGAAATATACAGGCACATGTGGCAGTGGCCACAAGGATAGGTCCCACATTTAGGAGGTGTAATAATATTATTTTGCAAGTTATATTTTTCAATGCATAAAGATTGTTTAAGGTTATTGCAGTTTTTGTAGCTAAATCTAGGGTATTCACCAACTATATTTTTGGTACAGGGATCCATGACCAATACATTCCAATTTTTTCTGATTATATTCCTAAGGAAAACAACATCACTTGTATATTTCATAGTAAAAGACACCTTCTCTGTGAACTTATCACTTTTGTTATGGGTTGTGGAAAAAAACTTGGTGAACGCCATGAGTTGGAGTGTAAGTGTCTGATATTACATTACCTAACACGTGCTGTTTGCATTTTCTGATGAGATTGGTATTGTCACCTCTTTCCTTAAACAACAGTTCTAGCCGTTCTACTTCATATGATAATTCAGCCTTATCTGAGCAAATCCTAGCTATTCTATTAAATTGACTGGTGACGATTCCTGGGAAGGTATGTCTGGGATGCATACTTTCAAATTTTAATAAGGAATTTCTCCAAGTTGGTTTTCTATAAAGTGAGGTATTAATTATTCCTTTAGAATCAAATTTCAAAGTTAGGTCCAAAGAAAAAAAAAGTTCTATATTTCCCATCATGACTTTCCAATAATCCACAATGATGTTCCTAATGCTTGACATTTCATTACAAATGAGAATAGGAAAATCAAAAGAAAAATGGTTAGAGTTCATGTGTGTACCAGTTAAGGAGACCTCTCCATTTCTGTCTTTGATTTTCAAAATTGCACAAGCTGAGGTGTCTCTTAGCCTTAAAACTTATTTAAATGTTTGTTATAATGTTTTAAGTTAACACCTGAAGCTTATAGGATAAAGTTTCATGAGTTCAGATGCAAGGCAGATGAAAGTATATGTGAATATGTTGCTGAACTAAGCTCTTATTTTCATAGGTGGGTGAGTGGATGTCGGGTCACCACTTTTGAAGGGCTGGCAGACCTTTTGGTGAGGGAACAGGCCCTTATCACTTTGCCTGAGGACATGAGAACCTGGTTAGCTGATAGACAATGCAGTATAGCAGATGAGGTGGGGAAGAAGGGAGACCTATTCCTAGCAAGCAGGGCATCACTGCACAGGAAAGGGACACCCAGTGCTGCTCATGGGTGTAAGGGAACCCATGGTGGGCAGCCCAGACTGCCCCTACAGAGTCCGGCAGTAGCAGAGAAAGCCACTAGTCCAGGTATGCATCCAGGACCAAGGTGTTTTAAGTGCATCCAGTGGGGCCATGTAGCATATAGGTGTCTACAGAGACAAGGTGGGAAACAAAAAGGTGGAGGAGCCAGTAAGTGGGAATGACAAAATGCCAGCAGTAACTTATTTTGAGACAACAAGGGTACCAAACTACCACAAGATGTTATATCCTGGATAGTTTCAAGTATGACCAACACCTACTACTAGCCATCAAAATGACAAACTGGAAACTAGGATCCCTCTATACAGCCAAAAAAATACTCACTGATCACTCCAGGAAGACCATAGCAAACATACCTACTCCTATTCCTACTCTATGCCTCACACCTCTTTACAAACCTTAACATGACCACTGAAATCAGACTAGAGATATATATATAACAAAACTGCAAAATTTATGGCCAATATCCCCCACAAAACCCACCATTGCACAGCCTTGATTTGCTAGAACTTATTAACTCCTTCTACTGCTCTCAACTTACCACAACCCATGAACTAATACTCTCCCCAGAAAACTGCCAGCTCTAAAAGGAATCCTTTAATCCCATACTACTAATCAAGTCCAATGGTCCAACAACAAAACGTTACTATCCATTCCAAGATCTAATAACACCACAAGTGACTCATTATACTTTAACCAGTTTCCAAAATCCCCACTGAAGTAAGACAGACAGACTTAATAAATAGCTTTAAGGTGTCACTGAAGAAACACCTACTAAACAACTAGTTGAGCTTTTGCACAACTCTGTGCTGAACCCCTAGAGCTCAGCCACACTCTTCCTCCTAGTTACACTATATTAAGTCTATCTTTTTTTAATGTAATCTGCACACGTTTCCTTTCTTCTAAAAAACTACAATTACATTATACTGTACTGACCTCTATTGCTTTCTGTCATGCTTTTACATGCTCCCTACTCCACCCCAGTCTCATGTATTTACCTCCTTCTATCCCATCTTCTACTTATACAAAATCCTCCTATAATTTCCTCTTTCTATAAATACATCCTCCTATATAAAACCAATATGTCCTGTGTTATCCAACTTTATATATTCTAACTAAAAATCTCACTACACAAGGCAGCTACTCTTAAATATAAAAATTATCTCATGTTGCAATAACTAATGTATATGAATGTGCTGTGCTGTACATATGTAATGTGACATTATATAAATCATTGTATTATCTACACTATGTTATATTTTCTGTTATGTGATACATTTTTGTTCATTTTACATTCAGCTTTTCTCCCCAGGCTTCTGCTGAAAATGGGAGAAACCTTAGCTGGGGTATAAGCAAAGAGGAATAAATAAAATAAAAATAAATAAATAAACAGTGTGAGGAAATGAACAGGCAGTGTTTGAGTGCCATGTTTCACCTTGGCCTTAAAACAAGCCATTTTTGAAGATTTGAGGGAAGTGTATAGATGAATATGGGTTTAATTGGAGCTAAACTTGTTTAAATACAATAGTAAGCAATATTCTTAAAGGCAATTATCAAGATGTAAATGATTTTAAACCAAAAACACTGAGATTGTAATATATCAGAGATGTTGCCTCACTTTTAGATGTATCAGTCTCAAGGTTGTTAAATGTATACATAACAGGGAGGTATGGGAGGATTTGCTTCCTTTCAGCAAAAATGCAGATTTTTTTAATGATTTTTTTCTGATTGCAGCTATTGATAGCAATAGAGTGTTTATGCTGTTTGTGATTGCAGTCATCAGAATCAATCACAGGACACTCAGAGTTTTGTTAAGAAGTGTTTTTTATTCAATGCTTTGTTTTATTCCTTTTTTAGTTGGGTAAACCACTAGCCATAAACATTGTAACAGATGCAGCCTTAGAAGCTGTCTTAAGTGATATATTCATAGTTCCACAGAAGGCAGTGGATTCCAAGAAAGTTTTACCTTGGGATACATGATGAAGCTCATAGGATCATAAGAAGTTACTAAGCTATTGGACCTAAGGTCCTTATAAGCCTAGCCAAGAGCTTAGCCCATGGTTAGACAAGTCAGCACCCAAAGCCCACAGGTGGAATCCCAGGGGTGTATTTTCTGTTTCTCATCCAGTTATCCAGGTTGCACTTAAAAAAGGATAATGAGGTACCATACTTGATGTGGAGAGGGAGTCTATTACACAGATGGGGGAGTCTCTGGGACACAAATCTGTCCCACCAACAAGTCCTATTGATGTCACAGACCAGGTTGAGGATGCACATGCAGGTTACTTGAGTGGAACTTCACTTGCAGATATGCAGCAGTCCCATAAAGGTGGGGTCTGAGATTGCTTTGTATGCCAGGCAGAGGCCACCTCTGAGGAGTCTGTATGAAACTGAGTAGATGGACAGGACTTTAGCATATTTGTGTAGGGTAGATGTTTGAGGCCCTGGATTTGCCTGGTAAGAAACATCTGTGGTCTCTCCAGCTGCTGCATGTGCTTTGAGAGGTACATGCCAAAGGGGGCATTGTACTCAATAATTGGCCTTATAAGGGAAGAATACAGGGATGTTATGACCTCCTTGTCCCTGGATGAGATATTCTTACTTATGAAGTTGGCCATTTAGAAAGCTTTCAGTACAATGGAAGCAACATGGTGGTCAAGTCAGGTTGCTATCAACCTGGATGCTCAAATCCCTCACGACTGATTGCATGCTTAGGATGCTGTTATTAATGTGATAATATGTGGGATGTTAGTTTCCCCAAAGTTGATGATGATGCATTTTTTGCATTCAGCTTGAGGCCATGTTTCTGGCACCAGTCATTTATTTGGATGAGACCCTCTTGGAGGACATCCACATCACTTGGGGAATTGATGACCAAACCCAGCTTTCAGTCATCTGCAAACTTGGTCAGCCATAGCCCACTGGTTTTGGCCTGCACCTCAGAGAAGTATATCCTGAATAACAGAGGCACCAAAACTGATCCCCAGGGTATGCTGCTCATTACAGGTCTACTGCTTGATGTGGCTTCCCCTATTTTGATTAGGTGGGTTCGATCAGTAAGCCAGTTTGCTACCCATATAGTAACATATGGATTGATGCCTAGTTGAGTGATTTATGTATTATGCCTGAGTGGGGAATAGCGTCAAAGGCTTTGGCCAGGTCAAGGTAGGCAGTGGGCACCATCCTCCCCTCATCCGTGGTTTTCCTGACTGCCTCAAAGAAGTTGACCATATTTAATAGACATGATCTCTCCATGACAAAGCCAAACTGTGTGGGGACCAGTGTTTGAAGGTTGCCAATGTCCCTGTTAGTGAGGTCCATGATAATCCATTCCGTGGCCTCTACACTAAATTATGAGATGGTAATGACCGTATGGAAATATATTTATATACAAACATTTATTTTTTAATTTTAGTAAGCTGGGATAAGTGAAAGTTCATTGAAAAGGTCTGTAAACAGACAAGACCTAGCTGTAAAGATTCTTGTGTGATCCACCATGAATTCCCGAGACTTGTGTAGAAGTCCAACTATTTGGTGTTTAGTTTATATCACAAAGTTGATACACAGATCTTGGTTTGTGATAACTGGAAGCAATTTTATAACAGATGGATCATCATGAGATGCCATTTAGAGCAGCGTACTGAGACACTTCTTTCTTAAAATGAAGTTGTATTTCCAAGCCACAATGATGCAGTGGTTAGCGTTGTCACCTCACAGCAAGAGGTTCTCCCATTCGATTCTCGGCTAGACCACCTACTGTATGGAGTCTGCATGTCCTCCCTGCAGTCGAATGACATTAAAGACATGCAGGTAGGTGTGAGCGTGAATGGGCGTGCCTTCGTTGAAGGTTGGGCATCGGGCTGGCAACTCAGCACCGTAAAATTTCACTGCCAATCATGAGCAGACCGGAGTTCTGCTGTGGTGACCCCTAACAGGGAAAAAACGAAAGTCTACACATTTCCATTTTATTAAACTGGCTGACTTTTGACAAGAATCTGGAAGTTTGGTTATTTTATATTTAGAGATTAGGCACATTGGATGTAGTTTTTGTATCATGTAGGGAATTAAATGAATGAAAGCAAATGATGAAAGCCCACCTGAATGTTCCAGCAAGCATGTTATTTCCTTATTACTTCACCTGCTACATTTGGAGGCAGAAACCAATAGCTACATGTGCATAAAGCATTTATCTGGTAATGAATTAAAACACCAAATACCCATCTTCAGATTCTCAGCAAAGCATAGCTCCATTAACGAAAAAACAGAACAGTGGTATTCCTTCTACAATATTAATTTGAACCAATAAGTACCAAACTGCTAAATGAAAAAGAAAGAATGTTAAGTCACATTTTGCTTATATCTACTTTACAGTAATCTGTTAGGCTTTGTAAAGTATTTATTAGTTGAATAATTATCCACATTTCTCATCTTTTTCTTAAGACAGCATCAGAGGTCTTGAATATATGTTTACCCTTTTTGGTTGCTTATTTATAATTGTTTTTGCAATTGTTACCAACACAGTGCTTACAGAGAACCGCTGAATGAAGTCAGTATGATTACCTTTTCTAAGTGTTAGTATTAGGTTTATTTATAATAGTTTATTTTGTTACCAACTCACACTAGATGATGCAGATTTTTTGTACTTTATCAGACTGGTCTGGATTGATGATCTGATTTAGACCTCTGCATATTGGTCCCTTAACAACATTTTGCTCTATTTCTTAACTGTTATTATTGTCAATTATTCTGTTTCATGTGTAATCTGAATGATATTTATTACTGCTGTGCAGTTTGAGGTAGCAGACCTTATACATTTTCTACTTGTTTATTAGGTTTGAGTCTGTTTTACATGTCTGAGACTGGAGATCTTCCTTTCCTGCTGTTGCTTTTGATTTTTGCTTTTGCTCTGTGTGTTTATTTTATGTCTAGAAATGTTTTTATTTGTTAGATCATAGTGGCCACTTTCATATCATGAGCGGTCCCAGTTTTTATCAAACTTGCATCAGATTTGTCTTTTTTTTATTATGTCCTTTTGCTGGCCTTTAAAAATGGCTTCTCCTCTGATAGGGGTTTTCTACTTGTCCTTCACATGTTTGATTCCATGTTTTGAATCCTCAGATTTTGCTGGCATGTATGAGTCACCAGGAAAGGGCAAGCAGGGGTTCATTTTTTTCTCTTCCATAGATTGGGTGTCACACTGGAATTAGGATCACTTGGCACCACCAGATAATAAAGCATTGTAGTTGTAAGGGTGTTCCCTACCTTCTAACAGCACCTACTGAGCTGAGTACTGATATTCAGCTGACAGACAGCCCACCTCAGGGTCCCTGAGGAGGACAGTTTCATTTAATATGAGTTTGAATGGATAAAGACAGGTGTTTGGTGAGAGATCACCACCTTTCATTGATCTTCACTCTAGATGATCTCTCCAGAGCGTTTAATACCATGGGGCATAGGATTGCTATTGATTTCTTGTTTTATTACAGCAGCTGTTAGGGCACTGTACTTGAGAATTTTTTTTTATTTTATCACCTGGTTGCTTTAAAGAAATTGAGTCAGAAGTGATTTCCATCCCTTCCTTCTTTGTGGAATATAAAGTACCTCACAATTTTGTCTTGGTTACCTTTTGTTCATAGTTTATACAATACCATTTAGGGAAGTCATTATGGGAAAAGGAATTTATTATCAATGATATGCTAATGATATTCAGATTTTCCTCTTTACCTCTCTATTTACTCTTGAAGACTAATGCACAACCTGGTAAAGGACAAGAACATGTTTATTCCTTTTACCATTCAACCATCACATGGTCTACATTGATTGCATGTACTGTTTATATTTTTTATCTACTTTCCTGTACTTTTAATTATCTTTATAAATGCCAATAGAATGTCTCTGTATTAACTTACAGCATCTTACAATTGATTGCAACCTTTTACCAGTTATTTATCTTCTTTACTGTTTCGTTGGCTTGTTACATTTTTAATCTGTATTTTTTTACAAATCTGTGTAAACTATATTTTGTTCACTTTTTGTCAGAGCTTTTCTCCTCGGGTTACCACTGAAATGGACACTTGGCTCAGTTGGACTAACCTGGTTAACAAATGACAAATAAATAAATAAATAATAAATTACTAAACACTCCCTGTCAAGGGATGAACCAAACAGTGTGCCAGTGTCACTACTGGCATGGAAATACTTTAGCATATTGCAAGTTTTACTATTTTTAAAGATAATATTTACACTTGTCTCCTGATTTTCAGTGTATGTAATTGTAAGAATTAACAGGACTATAGAATACTACAATGAACTGGAAAAAACTGGCATGAGACTGGAATGAGACTGGAATGAACGTATTTATCCATTAATTACCCAAACTTGTTCTGAATATGTGCCAGTCTCTCCTTTATGGGCCAAATCTTCTTGTACCTTTTAGAATAAAGTTGGCATACACTGTAGTTCAGTTAAGAGTGCTTCATTATGTACAGTGAAGGTAGATGTCAACAATATCTGAATCAAATCTTAATGTCCATATATGGCTGCACTTCTAGACGTATGCAAAAAGAATACTACATTTTTGTCTAACAAAATACATTTAAATGAAACCTGATCTTACAACTCCTCCTGAAGATACATGAGCACACACATAGGTAGTTCTTTCTGTAGTTACTTTAAAATGTGAAATATAAAATGAAGACACAGACCTAACCTTACATTTTCAAGCGTATGCAAGTTCTGTTTTACTAACTGTATTTATGTAGAATTTATTCCATAACAATTGTCTCTGAAATTACTGAAATGGGATTTACTTTTGTAATTGCTGTATAATTTTATTAATATGGTATGTGAAGGATACTATAATAATCACTAAAACTTATATAAAATAATTTTCCTTTATCTGGTAAATAAACTTGCAGTTTTAGTTTTGACCTCTAGGCGTCACTTGAGTATTTATTGTCTGTTGGATAGACGATGTATCTTGAAGCATAGTTATTATATACTGTATTAACTTGTGTCTGTAAATCTTCAGCTAGCTTTGTTAATCCTATTTACCTTTTTAATTTCTATGTGTAGTAATAGATGTCTGCCTTTTAAATTCATGTCTTAAATATCCTGTAAATAACTATGTGCAGTAATAGTAGAATTACCTTTACTAAAACTGATGCTTTATGTATTTCAGAACTATACTTTTGAATAACATGTCAGTGTCTTTTCATCTTTCTGTCTAATATATTAGGTAATGCATTGGATTCTGTAAATTAATTAGATAATTAAGCCTGACCTGTTATGCCTTGAGTATATTAAATAGCTATAGCTACTTATTATTTATATATTTTATCTTAATAAGCCTGTTACAAATAATTCTGTCACTTTATCCTAATGACTGAATAATGTGAAGTGTGATGTAACTGCATATTGTAAACTGTCTAATAATGCTGTTAGAAGTGTATAACTGAGTGTGAATGGAATTTATTTATTTTATTTTTTTATTTTACATTTGTTGACCAGGTTTGTCTGACTGAGCTGAGTAGCCCTTTTTCAGCGTAGGTCTGGGCAGAAAAGCTCCAACAAATGATACAAATTACCATTTACAAGAAACAATCAGCAGCAAGAAAAATTTCTTAATTTATTTTATTTATTTTTATTTATTTGTATTTATTTTACATTTGTTGACTGGGCTAGTCTAGCTGGATACATGTCCATTTTCAGTAGAGGCCCAGGGAGTTAAGCTCCAAAAATAGTAAAAATCTACAAAATACAATACTTAAAACATGACTAAGTTCACAGGGAGATAGGCTCCAAAAATAGTAAAATTACTAGATACTTTATACAATAACATATAAATGATAGAACAGTAAATATTGACATTTCAAAAACTGAAGTTTTGGCAATAGGCATAAAAATCTTGTAAGCAAAGATAAAGAACATGCATCTGTCATATTCTGAAAATTGAATGAAATTTACATTAAAGTAATGCATATTTAAACTGAACATTTAAAAAAGCTATATAAAAATGTTATATTCTGGAGATTCTCTAAACGAATAGTAAAGGAATGCCTTTGTTGCCACTGCAGATAAAAACAAAATGAAATCTGGTAAATGTTCTTTTCTGGAAACTAAACTATTAGTAAAGGATATATTTTTCCTGTGTTATCTGAACACAGATAAAAATATAAATTGAAATCTGGGAAATGCTTTAATCTGGAAACTAAACTATTACTAAAAGAATACATTTTTTTCTGCCAGTATTATTTGAACACAGATAAAATCATAAACTGAAAACTAGTACTGTTATACAATTGTCTGAAAACATAAAAACATTTGCACGCTTGCTTTAACTCTAATCAGCATAAATGTAAATTTGTTCTATATACATTTTAACTTTAAAGAACACCTTCATTTACAAAACTGAAACACATTTAATAAGTTTTACATCTGGCTTTGATGGTCTTGTCTTTCTGTAGATACTTGAGTTGTGTAGCACAGCTCTCGCCAAGTTTAGGCCTTACTCTGCATTGTTCCAGTCACTTCTGAGGTATTGGAAGGTCCGCATTCTTTTCTTTTGCTCTTAGGCCTTCCAACCCTCCCTTTCCCATCTCCTGTGCAAGGCTGGGTGGCTAATATCAAATATCCAAAAATGACACCGTGTCTTTTTGTAGCAATATTTGCATAGCACAGAAAAAGCAGTATTATATCCTTAAAATAACATTTCCAGCTTTAACAGTTATAAACTGATAACATTGCTTATTGCCCTGACTTTATTTACATTTTTTTCCTGAATGAAACAAACATATGCAGCTAATAAAGTCTTGTATGTCTGTAAGCAAACTGATAATGTAATATAGTGAACTAGACATATGTTGCTAATAAATAAATTCTCGCAAGTCTGTAACCGAACTGATAATAATAACCCCGGACCCAGATGTAGATAAAACAGGACAATAAATAGAAGTGGTAGGATGTAAAAACATGTTTAATGGTTTTACTATTTACAATTTCAGCAGTGTCCTTTTGGAAAAGGAACATTTTAGTTTGTTAGAAAAGGGTTTTAAATTTATTCCTTATATTAAAGGTGACTTAACTAAAACTCTCCTTGATATTAAATTGTTCCTAAGGAAAATTAATATGGAAATGTTATATCATAAAAAAGGTAAAAACAATATGAAGGGTGATAATCAGGTCTTAACAAAGGAATCTATATTTAATCCCCCTATTCATCCTCAATTAAAAAAATTTAGAAGGTGTAATAGAAAGAGAGGTTAGGAAAACACAAAAAAGAACAAGATTTAAAATAAACCTTAGCGGAGAAGAGAATAAGATTTTGGATGAATTAAAATCCAACCAGAATGTAAGAATAATGTAACCAGATAAGGGTGGAGGGGTTGTTATTATGGATCTCATTTTATATGAAGGGAAAATGAACCAGATACTCAGAGACGAAAATAAATATTCTGTCATCTCTAAGAATGAAATAAATTTGGCTTATAGAAGAATAGACATGGAATTAGAGGAAATGGTAAATGAAGGCACTATAGATGGTAAAATGCTTTTTTATTTGAAGGTTGAAAAGCCAAAAATACCTGTAATATGTGGTATCCCAAAGATCCATAAAGATATAATGGACCCACCGTTAAGACCTATTATTTCGGCGGATGGTTCAAAAACCTTACCCCTAGCAAAATATGTAGACATTAAAACTAAACATATTTGGGTAAGTAAAGAAGTTATATTAAAAGATTCTTGGGACCTGCTAAGGGAAATTACACCAGAGCTATATACTGAAGATCTATTATTTGCCACAATAGATATTGTGGACCTTTTTTCTTCTATTCCATACACTACAGGTATGAAAATGTTTGAAGATGAAGTATTTCAGGATAAAAGTTTAACTAATAGAGGAAAAGGTAGTTTGCACAGGCTTGATGGAAATGGTCCTAAAATATAATTTCTTGCTTTTTAATGGTGAATGTTTTCAACAAATTCAAGGAGTGGCCATGGGTGCAAACCTGGTTTTAGCTAACTGGGAAGAGGCATACATTCTTAATTCAAGCTTCAACACTTGTTGGAGCTTATATAGGAGATTTTTAGATGATATAATAATTTTTTGGACAGGGGGTATAGAAAAATTTGAAGAGTTTATGGATTATATCAATGGGACTACTGATTTTCTTAGATTTACATATAACATTTTTGAAAATAATATACAGTATTTAGACATAGAAATATATAAGTCAAACAAATCACTAGAAACTAAAGTATTCAGGAAACCCACTTATTGTAATTCATATTTACATTACAACAGTGCACATCCGGCACATTGTAAAAAAAACATTGTGAAAGGACAATTTGTTAGGGGATCACGAATGACTAGTAATATTGCTGATTTTATTAGGGAGTGTGATTTACTGGAAAGAATGTTCCTAGAAAGGGAATATCCTAAGGATTTCATTAAAAATATAAGACTTGAAGTAGAAAAAGGTAGATTAGATAGGTATAAGCCTATTCTAGGAGAAAAAGAAGTTAATGTAAACTGTGAGGTAGAAACAAAAGGAATAAACATTAATAGTGAATACCAACAAGCACTTATTCTGGAATATAATGCATTAAATAACAATATTAAGGCAATATTCCAGAAAGAATGGGAAAAATTTACCTCCCTCACAGATTTGGAAGACTTCCCTAAAAATACACCCAAGATAGTTTTTAGGAATTCTACTAGTATTAAAGGTATCTTAGAAAGTAGAAATGACTATAATAAAATGGGTGGAATAAGTAATAGAAGAAAAACGGGTACTTATAAATGTGGGAAGTGTAACCAGTGTGAATATATTATTAATGAAGAAAACATTTTTTTAGAAAGTCGAGGGAGATGGTTAATAAGTAAATGTTTTTTAAACTGTGAATCCAGGGGTTTAGTGTATCTTGCCACGTGTAAAAAATGTAATTCCTTTTATGTGGGCAAAATGGGGAGGACCCTCAAGAGAAGAATTTATGAGCATAATTATGATATAATAAAAGGGAAAGAAACAAATGCATTGTATAAACACTCTAAGACATGTGAGGGCTATAAATTTCACTTTTTTGTTTTAGAACAAATCAAAAGTGACATTAGAGGTGGCCCCTGGGAGGATCCTATAGGATATAAAGAATTATGGTGGCAAATAACTTTGGAAGCAAGTAAAACCCCTGGTTTAAATGAACATGAATCTATACTTCCACTTCTGAAACTGAGAGCAGCTAAGCTATGAAAATTTTAACAAAGATGATGTAATATTCAAAAGTAACAGTAGGTGGCACTGCTGGGTGGGGAATTTGAGTTTTTTTTTTAAACAGATGAATGCAAAAAGTTTTTAATTAATCTTATTTATGTAGGTTTTATTCAACTTTTTACTTGTTTTATTATGGAGTTTTATATGGGATGATGATAGTAGAATATAATATATAAGTAGTAATTTAAATATGTTTGTTTTATTCAATATGATAAAGCCCAAGTGGAAATGAAATAATGCTGATTAATATTTATGAGCCCAAATGAAGTTTGATTAGTTTATTTAAAATGTAATGTCTGTTTTTTTATTGGTTTGTGGTTTTAATGGATTGTATAAAGGTGCTTAATCAATGTAAATTCAAATATGTGATGAAGTCCAGTTGATAGGACGAAAACGCGAGTCTGCTCAAGGCGTTCATGATATAGTGTTTATGGTGGTTACAATAAAGTCTTTTTGGCCAGTCGACTCGTTTCTCTCCTAGCAGTTTGCTCTCCTTGCTTTTTATTTGTTTTTTTTGAGAGCTTTTCGCACATTTTTTGAACTGATAATGTACTACAGTGAAATGGAAAGGTTGCAACTTTATTATCAAATCAAATGGAAACTTCAGTGGCATTGTTTATATCTAATCTGCCATAAACTAAAGTGAAACTAAAGTAGTAATTTGGCACTGTATTTATATCTGCATTTCTGCACCTTTATAAAATTAATCTTAGCTGATAAATTTTCTATGTTCACTCTGAGATCCTCATGTCGTAATTTGCAAAAGAATTTCTTTAGTGTGCAGGGCGTTGCCCACTGCCTTATATGCAGCTGTTGCCATAGCTCTAGTCATTTAACTCTCTCAGTACTATTGAATGCTGCAAGGATTTATCATTATCGTCTGCAATTTTCTTGGATAAATTTTAAGAGCTATTACTGGACATATTGTATTATAGTACCTCCCCCCAGTATGTGCAGTAACAAGCCCTGTCCAAACCTTGACCACCACCCAACACCCAGTGATATTAGAGAATATTCACAGAGAAGTCATTGTAAGTATTCATCTGGCTTTTGGTACATTAGCTCAGAGAAATAAATAGCGAGCTAAATAACAAAATATTGAAGTCAACATTGTGTTTTGCATTAATTTCTTAAAAGTATTGCTAAAGGAACAGCACTATAACTGGAACTTAAATAAAGCTACCCAAGTACAGACTGCACACCACAAAAGTAAATCATGAGTATTCATGGAATCTTAGGTATGTTGGCTCAGGGAAATAAATATTGAACTACATAACAAAATATTGAAGTAAACGTTGCTTTTTAAAGTCAATTCTTAAAAGTAATTGTAAAGAAATCAATAAATAAATACTACACACACAGCTACTGAAACAACAGCACTATAACTGTTTACTTAGAACTGAAAGAAATGTACACCTCTAACTGCTTTGTCTATTGAATGAAGCAACTTGTATAACAGTAAAAAAATGTATAACAGCACTATAACTGTAAACAGACCTACTGCAGAAATAAATATACAATTGTTGTCATTTACCTAAAGATGTGTGAAAACTCCTTAAAATACAAGCAGAAATGAGGCACTGGACAAGCATTCTTATAATGAGCTCCATTTAATAAAATACAAAAAACAGACAAGAATATTAGGTACATATTTTATAATACCTAACGCAATCTTTCAGTAGGATTAGGGTTAGGATTAGGTCTAGGGTTAGGGTTTTCCCTTGTGTGCCAAGCGCTACAACTAACCTGCATTTCAAAGGGCAGGATATATGTTTTTCATCTATAAGGTGTGAAATGCTACTTTAGCAGGGAAATCCTGGGGAAACAGTGTGTTTTTAAAACTGCACATTCACTCCACCTTCTCTTAAAAAGATTCATTGCCCTATGGCAAGGTAAATGTCTTACAACTTACATTTAACACCTGCAGCATTTAATTGATTTAGCTCTGGAGCTTCTCGGTCTCAGGATCATTCACAAATCACATGTACAGGGTTGATTTCCATATCAGTGGAATCCATGTCAATCAACAACCAATGTATGTGTGATGTCACTGCAGATCTGCATGGTAGTGACTCATGTGTCATTTACATAAGACATCATGGCCATTTGGCATGTCAGTCACACAGGCTACACCCAAGTCTGTACAGTCTGACCAGCAGGTACTACGATGCAATCATGCCCTTTTACTACATAAAACTGTCACTAATATGTTTACCATACTCTTTTATGACATACAGTACTGTCTTCAATTCAGCTCACTGAGCTGGTCTGTAATCTGATTACTCAGTTACATATGTCTATGCCTCTGGTGTCTTAGTAAACTGAAATTTCTGCATGAAATATATGCAGTCTTAAACTGTATACATATACACTATTACTATAGTTGAACTGATCTGATCCTGGAACTTTACTTGTCTGTCCTTTATACAAGTATGTGAAGTTTCTTAACATGATATTTGAATATATGAATTTAATGACACATATTATTTATAATGTACTCTTTTATTTCATGGGATCTGAACTTTTGACTGTACTGTCAATTTTATAATGTAGCATTGACTTTACATTTTCAATTCTGTAAACTAGCAAAACATTATTTAATGTCTATGAATGCTTTTCTATCTCTGTCTGTATCAGGATGTTGTTTATGAATTGCAACACTTTTCTACTATAATTCAAAGGTCTTAATAGTGTCTGATAAACACAACAATAACTGAAAAATGTGTTTGCCAGATCTGCAACTGTAAAATTTTATTCTCTGAATTAACTTGACTGTCATTTCTGGTATACCATACACATGTGCTTCCAGAATGGCAAATGTGTAATAGTCTGAAACTGTTTCCTTTTTTGCTGGATACTCCCAATCTTAGATTTTCTGACAATTAGATACTGTTTCATAAAATGTAGTAACTTGACTACCTGCACTTCAGCTGGCACAGCTGAACTGGAATTTATTTTATCATTAACCCATAAATCTGTGCATTCCTGTCATAAACAATTTTCAAATTCTGTACATTTGCGCAACCTACTGCAGACTCATTCTTACAAGTGCCATCTGTGTGGACTATTGTAAATTCTGTAGCAGTTTTATATTTCTATAAACTTTTGTTCATCATCATCATCATCATTCTCTTTCGGCTTTTCCCGTTAGGGGTCGCCACAGCAGATCATCTCTTTCCATTTCTTCCTATCCTCTGCATCTTGCTCTGTCACACCAACCGCCTGTATGTCCTCTCTCACCACATCCATAAACCTTATCTTAGGCCTTCCTCTATTCCTCTTACCTGGCAGCTCCATCTTTAGCATCTTTTTCCCAATATACCCATCATCCCTCCTCAGCACATGTCCAAACCAACGCAATCTCATCTCTCTTGCTTTGTCTCCAAACTGTCCAACATGAGCTGACCCTCTAATATACTGATTTCTAATCCTATCCATCCTAGTCACACCGAGTGCAAATCTAAACATCTTTAACTCTGCCACATCCAGCTCTGACTCCTGCCTTTTTGTCAATGCCACTGTCTCCAACCCATATAACATAGCTGGTCTCACTACCCTCTTGTAGACCTTCCCTTTCACTCTTACTGGTACCCGTCTGTCACAAATCACTCCTGACACTCTTCTCCACCCATTCCACCCTGCCTGTACTCTCTTCTTCACCTCTCTTCCACATTCACCATTACTCTGAACTGTTGATCCCAAGTACTTAAACTCGTCCACCTTTACCAACTCTACTCCCTGCATCCTCACCATTCCTCTACCCTCCCTCTCATTTACACACATATATTCTGTCTTAGCCCTGCTGACCTTCATTCCTCTGCTCTCTAGAGCATATCTCCACCTCTCCAGAGTCTCCTCAACCTGATTCCTACTCTCACTACAGATCACAATGTCATCTGCAAACATCATAGTCCACGGGGCCTCCTGTCTGATCTCATCTGTCAACCTGTCCATCACCACTGCAAATAAGAAAGGACTCAGAGCTGATCCTTGATGTAATCCCACCTCCACCTTAAACGGATCTGTCACTCCCACTGCAGTCCTCACCACTGTCACACTACCCTCGTACATATCCTGTACCACTCTTACATACTTCTCTGCCACTCCCGACTTCCTCATACAATACCACAACTCTTCTCTAGGCACCCTATAAACTTTTATTATTTCTATAAAATTTTGTTACTGAAGTCTAAAACAACATGTAACTCTGTTGACATGTCCATACCTAGTACAGAAATGTTACACTCAGAACTTCTCACTGTTGTAACCTTTAACCCTTCAAATCCTGAAATAGCTGAATTTGTGCCCTCTAGTAGAGGTCTATTTGTAACTGAAATGTATGTGTCAGTATTAATCAGTGCATTATTCCATAATTTCTTTTCTGTAAATGATAAAGTGTTGTCATTTTTCTTAGCTTTAAACAACAACAGATAAATAATCTGGTTTGGTGCTGGACTGCTGCACTTGATAAGTTGGAAATTCTTTTTTATAGAACTAGCAACAACACTGACTTGGGATATGGTATACATTTTTTCTTTATTTCGCCAGAAGTCTGTATATCATTTATGCTGGTGTTTAATTTATCAAACTGATAAAATTCTGCACCCTTGATCCTTCTTATCCCTCCTTAGTACAATATTTGCACTGGCTTTTGAAGACATTAAATGAGAATGAATTACATTCTGAAGATATGTATTTGAAATTATATATATGAATTTGAGATATTACACATTTGCATTGGTGTCCTGTCTGGAAATCTGCATATTATGTATCCTGACTGTGTTTATGTCTGTATCTGCAATACTGCAAATTAACTCTGTCTTTTGAAGTACATGTGCTGGAGCATTTACATTGATTTCTGAAGATTGTAAACAAGAATTTGGCTATTTAAGTCTGAAACCATACTGATAGAAACTGCCTCATTCTGACACTCATGTGGAAAGTGTGTCCATTGCATTCTGCTTCTGTGGTTTAACCCTTTTGTTTCTAAAATGATTTAATATTTCTGAAATAATAACAATGAAATTTAAATGAACATTTCTGGAAAACAGCTTTACATAATTTTAACTTTAAACCACACATTTACTGCTGCCTTTACTGTAGACATACTGTTTGACATATTTATACCATTTACATTTACTGATTTATTTAAATCTTTCTGAGATTTACTATCTGATTTAGCTAGAAAATGAGTTGTAATAAAAATGACTGCTCACATAAGGAAAGTTGTTTAAGAATGTGGCCTGGTGTCTCCCAGCTTTTTTAGACTCTATCTTGTAAGGATTTTCTTGAATTTCTGACATTACATTGGAAACTTGAAAGTCTGTTGTCTGCTTTGGAGTTGGTAAAGTTATCTGATTGTTTTAACTAGATAATGTTTTTTTATACTGGAATCTTGGAGAGTCTGAAGATCTTTGAGTCTTTACTCTAGATTTTCTGAAGTAATACTCTGAATGAACACTGTTGTTCTATAAAATACACATATATGACTGCTGAAAAGGTTGCTAAGGGGGTTTGGGGCTTATGTTAACTGGAAATACCCCCCCCCCCCATTGATGGCGGCTCAACATTATAAGAAATGTCAGGACTGTAAAATACTGGAATGACCAGGAAATAATTGGAAGAAAATGGAAGACATTTTAAGAAATGACAGGACTGTAGAATACTGGAATGAACAGGAAATAACTGGAAGAAACTGGAATGAGACTGGAATGAATGTATTTATCCATTAATTACCCAAATATGTGCTGAATATGGGCCAGTCTCTCCTTTATGGGCCAAATCTTCTTGCACTTTTACAATAAAGTCTGCACATACTGTAGTTGTGTTAAGAATGCATTATTATATACAGTGGAGGTAGATGTCAACAATATCTGAATCAAATCTTAATGTTCATCCCCCAGATATAATAAACTCCATGTAGGAATAGTGCAGGCCCTGTATGAAGTGAATGGTGTCCATGTCTGCAGCTCCCCCTCAGCAGCGCACCTTGCATATTCATGAAGGTGCACTACTGAGGGCGTGTCATGTACACAGTTACTGAATCAGTGCTAGGGGGTGTGTTACAGTGTTGGCAGATGTGTAACACACCCCGTGCACTGTGAAAGTGCTGTATGGCACTAATAGATTCAATTAAAGTGTCATTGGACACTTATTCATAATTATTTTTATTTATGTCACACAGGGGGTGTGTTACAGTGTCTGTAACATACCCCCTGCATTGCCAAAGTGCTGTATGGCACTAAAAGGTTAAATAAAGTGTCCTCAGACACTTATTAATAATTGTTAGATTTATATCACATGGGGGGTGTTACAGTATCCGTAACACACCTCCTGCACTGTCAAAGTGCTGTACAGCACTAAAATGTTACATAAAGTGTGTCCTTGGCCAGTATGAAAATGTAGCTGTAGGGAGTGTGTTACAGTGTCCGTAACACACTCCCTATACTGTCAGAGTGCCATACGGCATGGAAATTAAATGTGCAATTGTGAGTTTTCCTTTCATGTTTATTTTTTTTTTACTTTTGCCAAGTTTAAGCATAGCTGAGTGGGTTTGTGCGGCATGGCACGTTGCTCAGCAGTGCTTAAACATAATGAAAATCTATATCGAAATGTATAGTTGAAATCTTCACAGCTGAATTAGCTGAATGGTTAGAGTCATGGCTTCATGTCCAGTATGTGCATGGTTCGAATGCCAGAACAGGCCATTCAGCTTTTACATCGGAAATATTTATAGCTATATTTATATTTTTTTTATTGACATAGTTATTGATATTTGTCGACCAGATTACAAGTGCAGCTTGTCCAGAATCCCAGTGTCAGTGGAGATATGAGGTGAAATCCTGCAGTTAAACACAAGTGTCCAATACAGTTCAGTCACACACCAAGGTAATGTAATTAAAGTACATAAGGTGAGGTCAAGTAAAATACTTACACATAATAATAAAGTATCAATAATGAGTAATTAATGTCAATATATATATTTGTGTGATTATTTAAAACTCTTGTTTGCCTATAGCTAAATTTTGCTATGCACTGCTAAGCCAAGCTAAGCAATGCTTAAACAGGATCTGTCTGAGAAATACTTAGCAATGCTTAGCTCCACTTAGCCGATTTGAGCATTGCTAAGCAGTCCCATTCTAAGCAGTCCTCAGCTGAGCTAAGCAGATTTGTGCACCACTAAGCACTTGTAAGCATTTGCCACTTTAAGTACTGCTCAATTAAGTTTTCCGGGTTTGCACACTGCTGAGCTTTGCTTAGCATTTTTAAAAATGCTCCAATGGTGGGAAAGGGTAGGAAAATAGCTTTATTTACGCTGCATAGGAGGGAATATGGCCAGAACCTGTTGGAGTTTAATCAATGCAGGAGCTATGGCTGGAATCAGAGAGGGAGCTCACTTTTGGGTGCAGCACTGGGGCATATTGGAGCTGAGGGTCATGGCTGGGCTCTTCATTAAGGACGATGACAACAGGCTGCTGCAGTACCAGTACCAGGGCTCTGAATACAAGTCTGAGGACTGGGACTGTCTGACACATGACCTCACCAATGCCACTGGAATCCCTCACACTGGTGAGCAGGTGTGTCGTCATTAAGACAACCTGAAGCAGAGGAAGGAGGTGCTTTTAGCCCAATGTATCCAAGATGCCCAGGAAGGGAATGTCGCAGAGTTTGTAATTTTAGGAGCCATTGCTTTACAAAATTCTAGCATGAATAAGTGATACAGCTGCAGAGGAGAGGACTCACAACTTTGAGGCGCATGCGGGGTGACTAGTGAGGATGCACCAAGAGTGTGGTGAGTACAGATATATTTTGCAATATATAGTAATATTAATAAGAAATAGTACAGTAGTAACTGACAGTAGGTATATTCTGTTCTGACTGTACTGCAATAACAGTAACAATGTGTAGGAATGACATGTGTATATGGTATTAATACTAATAATCTGGTAATAAAGTACACTGGCATTCTAAATGTGAAGGAATAAATTACAACCATTCATGATCTACAAGAAATACAGCACAACTGCAGTCAGAATTGTGAGGGTAAAAGTGTTAGTATTGCATAGGTTCTGTAATAACAGCACACCATCAATGCATGCATTATTTAAAGTGGAGTACAATAAAGTTTGTCAAATGTATACCAATGACAGTGTCATGTCGCTCTCAATAAACCTGTCTTCTGGCAATTGTTGTGTGTATTCTGTTCTGTTGTTGAAGATGTCCAAGTTAACAGATGTTGCTAAGGAAATATGTATATAACACCATGAACTGACTGACGTTTGGCTGCAAAAGAACTGTTATGCTAAAGTGCAGATGTGGAGCTGTAGCAGAAGATAGAATGCAATTTGATAGATGTTATACACTAACATATGAACCTTGAATAGTAATGTGTAAGGTATTATAGTGTTTTTCCATCAGGATTGTCTATTCTTAACCTTTGCATTTCAGCTATATGCATTCCTGGATGTAGGTATGCTGATGCAGGCAAGTATAACACCACCCCCCAAAAAAATTTGGAATGTAATCTCCTCTCTCCTCAACCCTGGAAATAAAGAAAACCCCTGTGCTGATCCAAATGCCTCTGACTTAGATTTTGCCACACAGTTTAAATTTTTCTTTATCAATTCCATAGCTAAACTAACATTGTCCTTCACTAACAATTCAGCTTCCCCACCCCCACCTCCACCTAACCCTTTATTCCCTACCACCTCCTGCTTCCAATCCCCTCCCTTCTCCATTAACCCCATCTCTATATCAACCATAAAAAAATGTTTTCTACAATTGAAACCTGGATCCAATGCCCCTGATGAAACACCAACCTACTTCCTAAAAGTAGCTGCAGAAGCATTGCTCTTCCCATCTGCATTCTAATAAATCAATCTATTTCAGAATGCTATGCTCCCCAGCTCTGGAAGAAGGCCTTTATCATTCCACTCCACAAAGGTGGCAACAACAAAGAACTTCCAAACTTTCAACCCATCGCTATCTTATCCCCCATTTCTAAAACTTCTTGAGAAATGCATCCATCTACAACTTTTACCCTTTATCTCATAAATAACCATCTTCTAACTCCCACACAACATGGATTCAGACCCAACCATAGCACCACCTCAGCTCTCCTCTCCTTCCTAGAAACTGTTAACAAGGCCCATGACTCAAGTCATATCGTGTCCACTATCCTCATAGACCTATCCAAGGCATTCAGTACCATCACACGCAACCTTCTTCTTACTAAACTTTCCAAATTAAATCTATCCCACTCCTCTATCAACTGGTTCACCAGTTACTTCACAAAAAGGCAAGAAGCAGTCAGATGGAAAAAAGTCTCCTCCGTTTTCCTCATCACCCCCCACAGGTGTTCTCCAGGGTTCAATATTAGGCCCCCTTCTATTCAATATATTCATAAACAACTTCTACCAAGCCATCCGCAATGCCAACCTCATCCAATATGCCGATGACTCAACAATAATCTGCTGTGATTCTTCTGTCTCCAATTTAGCTAAATTAAACCAAGATGCCTTCTCTTCTATAAAATAATGGATGCTGGATAACCATTTAGCACTTAATGCAACTAAAACTAAACTCATGCTATTTACCACTTCCAAAACCATCACCCTAGATAAATGTTCATTCTTAGTCAATAGTCAAAATAATACTCTTCTTGAAATAGTCTCCAGTGATAAATTACTAGGAGTCCTCATCGACAATCAGCTAAAGTTCGATAACAATCTACAAGTAAATATCAAACAAACACACAAAAAAATCATCATGCTTTATCATCACAATCGTTACATCTCTCCGTCCACCAAGCTCATCTTCGCTAACACATACCTTATCCCATCCCACCTATATGGCACCTCTATCCTTACTAACCTGCAATCCTCCCTCAAAATAAAACACTCCTCTTGCTGCAATAAAATATCAAAATTTGCAACCGGTCACAGATCCACTTCCCACCACTGAACTGCCCTACACCAACTGAATTGGCTTGAGCTGTCCAACTACCTCACCTACATTCAACTTGTCCAAGCACACAAACTTATTTTCAGTCCCTGTTTCTGTCCCTCCCTTGCCACCGCCTTTAAATTACATCAACCTGATAGACTCCTTAGTTCTAATTCCCAAAATCTAATAGAACTACACAAACCTGCCCAACCTCCAGGCAAACAACTAATGTCCTTCTCGCTAGCATGCTGCTGGAATTCTCTCCCTCCACTCATCCGTACCACTAGCAGCCTCTCTTGATTCAAAACCTTACTACACTCACACATAAAATCACAATGGCAATGCTCTTGCTTCCATTCTTCATAATATTCCTTCATTATAAGTACTCTCTAGAAGCTAAAGCATCTCTTAATAGCCTCCTATAATGTTTTACCTCTAATAAACTGTAGGAATTAGTAGAACTGATAATAACAGTAGGAATCAATTAGTACAACTTTTAAAAACTGCACAAATCAATATTTTTGTAATTAATTGTATGAACTAGTAGAAATTTTAACAACTATAGAAATCAATAGTTAAGTAATTAACTGTAAAGATTAGTAGAACTTTTAAGAACTGTGACTGTAAAAATGTTGTTATTGTCTTGCACTAGTAATTCCTGTACTAATATCTGCTTCTCATATTGTCAATTTTACATAACTTGTGTGATTCTGTATCAGCATTTTCTGGAGCTTTTCTCCCAAGACAAATATGTACACTGTATCAATATTAGCTTCTCTTGAATAACTTGTATAATTCTTTATCTGTATTTTATGGAGCTTTTCTCCGCATGACTCCATTGAAAATGGCCTCCTCGTAGCCCAGTTGGACTATCCTGGCAAACAAACTGCAACTAAAATAAATAAATTAATTAATGACACAGTAGTAGCTGCAGACTGCAAATATAGCATCTGCAAATGTATGTGGGTCAGGCAGGCATCCCAGCACCCTGATATGGTCTGTACAAATCACACATATACCAATCCACTAGGGGTTAATTGTCTACATCTTCATTTCAAGTATTAAAACACACCACCTACTATCCCTGTCATGTGTGAATATTATGCATGTATGTTCTGCTGTCACTGCAGTCTCCTGTGACACTCTACTGATTTTACCAGGTCAGACTTTGTCAGCAGGTGAGTTCTAGGCACATATCAGTCAGCCTACACACAGCAGTAGCCTAGTAGCACAGTGTGATAAGCAAAAAATATGTTGCTCTTTTTCCACACGCATACCATGGTTTGAATCCAGGAACCAGTAGTAAGATTTATTTATAGTAACAGACAAGTCGTACTGACTATTTATAGAAACAGTCACGTACTGAGAACAGATATTCCCCACACAGGTAAAGAAATGTCTGCAGTAGCTGTATGAAGGGTATACTAATGATTACCATGCCTAGGAATGACGACAGGATTCATGCACTGCGCACGTTACATGTCTCTCAAGTGTCATGCTGTCATGGATAGTAATAACCTTGGACACAAATCTAAATCCAGTTGAAGTATGCCAGTAGCACACTCACACAGCATCAGTGCAGGGTACACCTTGTTAGTCATATATGTTACCCTGACATGTACAAGTCCCCTGTAGTTATGTACCTATAGTTCTTACAGCTTGGACCATACCATGCCATGTCGACAGCTTGAGAGGTATGTACATGCTACAGAAGCTATAGGGCACATGTAGATGTAAAGTAAGGGCAGACCTGTAGAGTATTGAGCAGTACCGTTGTAAAAAATATAGCCTATACTGTTGTTAATGGAATGTTTTTCTCTCCCTCCACCACTTATCTGCATCACAAATTATTATTTTTATACTATGGGTGTGGTTTCATTTACATATATGTTGTTCTCAAAACTGCATGTTGGGTCTTGTGTTGTATTTTTGGTTATATATTTTAGTGGCTGCATACTTACATACCGTGTTCAAATTCCACCATTGTTGGCCTTACGCTGTAACTGTTACAGGCATGCTGTTAAAATAATGACTGTTATTCCATTGATGCCTGTGTTCCATATGTTGACTGTGTCATACTGTTCGACTGAGTGTAAAGAGACATGAACCCTTCCTTGACAAAGCCTAAGTGTGCGTGGTGGATTGTGTGCAGTTCATCAATGTGCTTGTTACTGGGATTCATTATAAACTGTGCTATGGCCTTGAAGAACAGCCTAGTTAGGCTGCTGGGTCTATTATGTAACTGAGTGGGGGACGCCCCACCCTAGTCTAAAGGAGTGGCAGTGGTCATCCATAAAATGCCTCAGACAAAGGTGGTAGTCAGTCCTCCCTTAAATATGGTTCCTTTATGGTGTTTTAAGGTTATACTAGGGGTCATGTAGGATGCATCCTGTGATTGTATAGGCTCCCATGACAGATGTATACCATGACTTTCACATGGCAGTGGTGACCTCTTCCCTACATATAGGAGATGGGGGAGGTACTGTGGCTTTCATGATGTACTGATGGGGAAGACAGGGGTGAGGTCTACATTGACTCTGACAGGCATCCAGTAAGCTATACCAACAGCACTGGTATAGCTGGTGTCCTTGAGCACCTGAAGTGAGCAGCTGCAGGTGCTTCCTTTGCTGTTGCAGACATATGTTCAGTAGGGGAGATGACTGGCTGTAGTGGATGTAGACAAAATAAGCTCTTTGTTTGTTGTGCAGGTTTGCAGAACTGATCCCATTCTCATGTACACTCTAAGGAGACATTGCTCCAAATTGGGCACCTGCCCCTACTTTGTCTCAGACAGCAGTATGTCATTCCTGTTATGGACAGTATGTATTGCAGATGTCCACCAGACAGGTGTACATATCCTAGCAGATGATGATGTAGGCCTGTTGGATATACCTGACTACATGCATCTATACAAATGCACATATAACGCTTGTGTGTATGTGTGGATATTGGTGCCAGTCCTTAATGAGGAGTTGGGGGCTGTGAGGCTGTGTATACCTCTAGAGGAGGATGTATTCCACGTTGGAGTTGTATGCATGGCTGACCCTAGATAGGTGGGTATTGTGGGAGATAGTGACTGCAAATGTGACCACATGATGGTTGCTTTGCCATGGAGGATGACACTGTAAGGATGCTGCAGTGGTAACCTGTGTTGTGTAATGTAAACTGCAATACACCTTCACCTCATGTGCGGGTAGCCTCTAGCTACACCAAGGTGTTTGTAAGTATACTGTTGATGACTGTCTGGCCATTTGTGTGCTGGCATGAGTACATCTTCCAACATATGCAAGGGTCATTCAACTGACCCAGGATTAGGTTACAGACCCGATTCCTAATACAGTTGATGAGGTCCATATAGGCCAAATGGGCTTCCTGGTCACGTGTTGACTGATAGCTTGCTGTGATTTAAATAGATGTGTGCTGGCAATAGTGAACTGCCCCTGCAATGTCCTCAGTGCATCTTACTGCCTGCACAGTGTGGAGGTGTGTATGTGTCTCGTATATGCAGAAACCTTATGTCCCATGGCATTACTGGCTACACTTTGACATCTGAATGCATGATAGGATGGTTGATCAGGTGGGCTGTGGTGCTCTCTGCAGCTTTGAACTTTGGTCTGTGTGACTGCACAGATGTCAGGTTAGGACTGCATGCAATGAGGGCAAAGTCGTGTGTACACCTGTAGCATTTAGCAGTATGGCCTTCAATGTGTGCTGCACTGACACTTGTATGCTGGTAGTAATAACTTCACCCCTTTTAATAATGGAGTCACTATGCTGCTGGCGAGAACCAGTACCAGTGGCATGCAGACCAGTAAAGACAGATGGAGGCCATCTCTCACAGAGCATCATGGTCTGTTTACCATATCATCCCAGACTCACAGGTACTGGAACACCTGGACTATCACAGGATAAATGTGCGCATGTTAAGGGCAATCATTCCCTGATTGTATTGTGGCATCGTTCTGGGTGACAGCATAATGCAGCATAAAGCTAGGGATCTTCCTGCCTGGGACACATAACCAGTGTGCTCACTCATGTCTCTCTGCATATAGTCCAGGGATGTACATGTCAGGTCAGACACACCAACATATACTGTCACAGACCAATGACAGTCCCTGTTGGTGAGAGACAGCAGTGAGTATGCAATATGGTGGAGTCTGTCATGTGACCCACAAGTAACTGTGACCATCCATATATACAGCCAGTTCAGAGGCACATCAGTGAGTGTCCACTGGAGTCCCCTATGTGTAACATATTTGACATGGGCTAATGCCTGCATGGCTGTGGGACACAGGTGTGTGGCCATGTGTGGTATGTGCTGTATACAGTTGTGACATTCATGTATGGCTCTGCCTCAGAGATCCACCTTGTTTGTGGATATGTATATTGATGACCACTGCAGATGTTTGTGTGTGTTGTGTAGGAGTGGGTGCTGTGTGAGGTGTATTGATTGTGTTGATGACCTGTTTGGGGACAAATATGCGACCTTGATAGGGACAGAGCATGCACTGCAGGTTCCTACTGTGGTTGCATTTCTCACACAGTGTGTTCCTTGTTTGTGTTTGTAGATGGCTGTCCATCCTGCACATGAATCAGGTTCTACACAGTGTTAGGACACCCATATCAATCACACTGGCTGGGAAAACTGTAGGACATTGTCCAGCCATATAGTCCAGAATCAGAGGGAGGAAGGCCAGGGAAACTTGAGGGGTGGGCCTACAGACCAAGATTACTAATACAGTAGGAGGCTGACACCACAGTAGACCATGTAGACAGGCTATGAACAAGCAGTAATAGGTGCAACAGGTCATGCATTGCAACACATCATAGCACATGCAGCAAGTAGCAAAAAACATCAGGATCAGGGGGGCAACCCATACTGTATTGCCACTATGTTGCCGATACCCACAGACATACTGTGCTGATAGATGGCAAGGTTATGATGTGGAGGCTAGTGGTGGATAGTGGTGTCAAAAGTGGATATGCAGGGTCTATGCATGATGATGAGCAATGTATGCAGTCCTGTGATGTGTTCCCCTGTTCATGTCTGCCAGGTGGGATGTACAGATGTCGCAACCCACCCTTCTCAGAAGCTGAGACCATTTCAGTTCTTGATGACCTGATACTCCATCACTGGGTGCTGTTGTCAAGGAGTCACCACATCCAGCAACAATGCACTGCATTGTGGGCAGTCCTGGTAGCAACAGTAAATGATGTGGGCTTCCAGAACAGGAGCTACGTACTGGTCCGACACAATGCTACTGATCGCATACACCATGCACAGCAAAGGGTTGCAGCTGTGGCCAGGGACCATGCTGGAATGGGGGGAGGGCCTGCTACACAACCAGCACTCTCAGCCACAAAGGAGTTCCTGGAACACCTGAGTTCAGCTACCAGCTCACAGGAAACCATCAGTACATATGTCATGGGGATGTGTGGCACAGATTCCACAGCTGACGAGCATTCAGGTAAGCCTCCAGAGGTAATCACATTAATACTGTAGTATTCATAGTTGCAGCCTCAGCATACCTGTATGCATATGTAAGGTCAATCTGCATTTGTGGGTGGAGTTTTGTAATGCACACAAGTGCACACATATTGTGAATGTCAGCAATTTGGATAGTATCACAGCTTGTACTGTACATGTTGATAAATGCACATATTATCCTGTACCAATGGCACATGTGTGTGTGATGACAATACCTCTCCCCACATATCTATAGGTACCTCTGGTGTAGCTGTGGAACATCAACCTGTAGCTAGTGAGTGTGGAACCATCATGTAATGGCTCACCTATACCCTAGAAATGTTAAGGCTTGCCAGTTTGCAATGCACATGACTGTTAAGCTTATCTATGTTGCAATGCATGCATGTTCAGTTGTGGTGGGTTTCACTGAATTGCATCACATTGGTAATCATAGTAGCATATTTGCAGGAGCTGTAACATATTAGCATGTAGTTTTGTATAGGTGTAGCCAGTCTGCTATACAGAGGTGCATTACTATTGTGTAAACGGGTGCACTGTGTGTTAGGAGAAGGTCCATCCCATACTCCAACATGTCACTTATCTCATAGGTGTGTAGTACTAGCAACATTAACTGCATGTAGCTGGACTGCATGTTGTTCAGTACCTGTCCAGAGTGTGTCTGTTCTGGTCTGGTTGTGTGTTGTGCATGGCATCAGTCAGAAGTTGTGGTGTGTATAATGCCTTTGTGGTACCTCACCTGAATGTGTGTGTGTGTGTGTGTGTGTGTGTGTGTGTGTGTGTGTGTGTGTGTGTGTGTGTGTGTGTGTGCGTGTGTGTGTGTGCGTGTGTGTTTGTGTATCAGCACACATTATAGTGCAGGTATTCAGGCAGTCATGTTGTCTTCCCCTCACAGGTGACCATGTGGGTTGGAGTTTGTCCACCTCACAACCTGATGTCAGTGTCTCATCGGACACTGATGATGATGGTTGCCATTGTGAGGCAGAGGTGCGGTTGTTGGGGGCTAAATCTATCCCATTGGTTGACATCCCACTTCCACCCCCAATGTCCCTGCACATGATCGGTATGCCCACACATACTCAGTCCCCAGCAGATATTGGGCAGTCAGAGGGTGGTGGCATCGAACAGGGGTGTGTGGGGACTATGGCTTCTGTGACTGTAGACACTAGCTATAGCCAGAGAGTTGGCAAAGTCCAGACAGGCAGATTGACAGGGGTGTTCAAAGCAGGAATGCTGCCCATACAGCACCTGTCAGAGGTGCCACAGCACATAACACCTGATGTATGTTTCGGTCCATCATGGAGGCACAGGCACATTGTGAATGGTACACCAGACGAATGCTCAGAGTCATGCATGTCACACTGCCTGGCATCATGACACCCTCCAAGGTTTTCATGATGCCTTACACCATTTTGCTGATGTAGAGGATAGACAGTGGGGTGAGACATTGTCAGTCCTTAACCATGCAATCTCAGTGCTTGAACATGCGGTGTGAGTAGGGTGTCAGACATGGATGTAGGTCAGCAACAACATCAGCTGAGAGCCCAGGTGGCCATGCACAGTCACACTCCTGCAGTGGCAGTACCACCAGCACTAGTGATGGGAGGGTGCTGTCCACACCACAACATGGCAGGTCATAGGCACGTGTGAGGGAACCAGAACCAGCAGACACCGGGCACCATCAGAAAGTAATACTGCATCTAACCTTGGGCATGGTGTTAATAGTGCCATTCCTGGCAGAACCAGTTCTCTTGCTCATGGCCAGAGATGGTGAACTGTACATTCTGTCCAACATACCCTTGTGTAGTGCTAGCACATGGCTTGACTGCATGCACACACTCACACATCACTGTCACATGCAGGTCACTGACAGGTGCACTCAGCTCCTCTCCATGGTGCAGCTGACCAGCACCCCTCCAGACACACACACATGATGTTAACTGTATGGCACAGCCTAGGCCTTTGCCAACCCCACCTCACACCCTGTGCATGTGATGATACCTGTGCCTCATCCCTGTTATCCATACCATTAATGCAGGGGCATGACAATATGTGTCTGATGCACAGGTTGAATGTAGCACAGGTAATGGCAGTTTGTAGTGTAGTAGTGTTATGGCCTGTATGGTGCTGTCTGCTGGCAACTATATCATGCATAAATGTTGAAGTGTATGTACCTTTGTGCCATGATGCTTCATTGCTGTTTGTACTGCTGACTGACTGTTGTCTCACAGGCCTTATTCTATTTCAGTTCCAGGTGTCTGTGTGTCTAAGTTGTGGTGGGCTGCTGCCATTACACAAGCTGAGGATGGCGGTGTGGCAACACAGAGCCCTTTTCATCTCCTAGGTATGGCTGTATATGTGCATGTCTACCTAGGTGCGTATACATGGAACAGTGTGTGTGTGGGACAATGGGGGCAGACAGCGTACCTTGCATGTATATTACTTGACACAGCATGCTACTCTTGATACATGTCACCTGGGAGTTCTGTAGGACCACAGGTTCATAGGTACAGAGGAGGTTACTACAGTACTGGCCCTGGGTCTTTTACAAGGTTATTCAGTACTCTATCCCCAACTGAATCATCTATCAGCACCTGTTGTCCCTGCCATTGTTTGACACACTTTGGACCCCAGGACAGATTTTTTTTCTGACATCCACTCAACCTTGATGCAGTTGATGAGGGTATGCATGGTACTCTGTTTAACATTTTTCGGGAGTGGATTCATGAGACAGGGCAGCCTCTGGGAGACAAACCTGTCTCTCCAGCTTTTTTTTTTTTTTTTTTTTTTTTGCTGTGTCATATGTAATTCAAGCCTGTCGTGCTGGTAATGCACACAGAGTTATACTGACATATATGGGGCTGAGCACAACATTGCCAAGTAGGCATGCCACAGCCCACCTGTGGGCAGTACAATACAGAATGGGGCAGTATGGATTTGAGGCTGTCTGCATGGAACAATTGTTGAAGGCAATAAATAACCTTTGTGGATGTTAATGTAGTCTTTCCATTTGGTGCAGATGTCTGCATAGGTAAATATGAGACCAGCCATGCTGCTAATGTATTGTACTGACTGAGAACTATACAGAGGTAATGTCCACCTTTTGTCTGGATGCAGTCCCTTTACCTACATGGCGTACCACTTCCAAGCCTTTTCTGACCATTGGCACTACTTGATGGGTGAGTGCAACAGTGTTATCAACCTGAGCAGCCAGGTCTGTCAATGGAGTTTGTGCATTTATGGGGTTGCCGTTGATGTGAAAAATAGTGGGTCCATGTCCTCACCATATGGTATGATGGTACTGTTTTCTACATTCAGCTGGAGGCCAGGACCTGTCCACCATTCCTTATCCACTGAATGACACCATTGCAGTGTGTTAACATCAGTCTGTGGGTAAATGACAGACAGCACACTATTCACAGTTGCCACAGCCTAGGCCTTACCTACACATGTGGGAGGTGGCAGTTAGCATTCATGCCTTCATATATGTGGATCATTATGGCCAGAAGCTACTCACATGGCATATATGTCTACATATTGCAGACACATAGGCAACACAGGGTAGGGTTGCCACCTTACCAAATGTGGAATGTGAGACACCTCTTGTAGTATGGTGACACTTGGTAGGACATACCATAACCCATGGCAAGTGCAACAGACAGAACTTCCCTTTGTTTGCCAATATGATTGCTTATTTGTGTCACATAACCATAGGTTTTGCTATTTTTCATACCAGTAAGGTGCTTCTGATGTAAAATAACTGCTTTATGCAGGTAGTAGACAACCTTAGAAGATGTTTGTTGTCCTACACTCTGAGGACCTCTGTATTGTTTGTGTCATTGTCACCCATCACACCTGGCTAGACATGGACTGCAACCTGCAGGGTAGGACAGGTGGTGGCCATAACTCTCACCTCTACAGATGTCTTCAGAATGTCCTGATGTTTGACACATATTTTTATTCCATAAGGCATAACAGTGTGGTTTTCTGGCAAAGTAGTCTGAAATCATTTAAGACTGACGTTACACAATAATGACAGATATTTTCCTGTCAGACTTCATTCCCTTCAAAAAATACATGCAAATGGGCAACCTGTTATGCTATCTACTTTGTATGTTTATTATTTAAAGCTTGACCCTAATATTTGGACTTTGTCCCACTTTTCTGTATGGCTTTCTCCAGATCCCTTTCTGTAAGGGGTCACGAGGTATGTTTGTGGCCCTAACACAGGCACACTGCTGCAAGGGGATCTATATATGTGTACACACACGCACACACACACACACACACACACACACACACACACACACACACACACACACACACACACACACACACACACACACACACACACACACACACACAACCTGCCTGGCTAGTTATACATAAATTAGCGCAATATATATAGCACATGAACCGCAGTGCTTATTCAGTTTGTCAGTGTCTGCCACTAATATTCAGGTGCTGACATCTGCAGATACTGTATGGATTGCCACTGGGGATTAACAGGCACTTAAAATGGTATAACCATGTCACACACACACACTGCTGTATGGGGACATGCATTCCAGCAGTCATGCAGAGAGAGGTGTGAGTTTTGGACTCACAACACCAACTATTTAGTTATGTACAGTATAGCCCACCATATGTATTGCATGCACCACAGTGGTATTGTGTTTGAAATGTGTATCTCTGCAGCTAAAGT
The DNA here is from genome assembly GCF_019279795.1 of Protopterus annectens. Taxonomy (NCBI): domain Eukaryota; kingdom Metazoa; phylum Chordata; order Ceratodontiformes; family Protopteridae; genus Protopterus; species Protopterus annectens. Next base: position 1,724,222,670 of record NC_056741.1, on the reverse strand, counting down.
GCATGACATCTGTAGACCATGAATAGGTTGGTGATGGTGGAGTTAACAGGGTGGCACAGGCACAGAAAATGATGTAGGTATTGCACATACATAGGCAAGACAGCCATGCTGCTACAGAGGATATGCATACACAGACACATACACTCACACAGTCATCAGTATTGAGATTACAACTCCTACCTATCTAGTTGTATGTAGTATAGTGCTGTGTCCTTATTGCATATGTCAGGGAGCTTATATGTTTGAGGCATACCTCTCAACCTGTTAGAACAATGCATGTGGACAAAGCCTTCAATAATGGGGGGATACAGTCCCAAAAATAGGGACAGTTTTTACATATTGCTCTTACAGACGTAGATAGCTGATACAGTGACAGGTTTTGTATTACCATTACTTTTGTGAAGAGCATGAAGTCTGACACTCAGATGTCTATCATTATTGTCTGACTTCAGCACTTAATGCTTTTCCAATGATTGGCCAGGAAAGCATTCTTTTATGACACAGACGAAATATATGAGGCAATCATCTGGACATTCTGCACAACTATATACAGTTGAGAGATATGGCCTGCAGAGTATGAAACAGTGCATCTAAGGTTGATGTCATCAACAGACCCTGACATTTAATGCAATGGCAGGAGTCAGCAGGGTAGAACAGGCTTCAAATTGGTGTATCCAATCTATATACATACCCACAGGGGATATGCTTCACACACACACACACACACACACACACACACACGCACACGCACACACGCACACACGCACACACACACACACACACACACACACACACACACACACACACACACACACACACACACATACACACAGAGTTGATAGTCTTGAGATTGGAACCCCTACCCATCTAGTTTATTGTGCTATAGTACTACATATTTATCACATGCACCACAGAACTTACATGCGTGCAGAGTGTCCAATACTGTATCTAAAGTGAAAGACAACAACAGGCCCTGTTAATTAATGCAATGGGGGGAGTCAGCAGGCCAGAACAGGCCACAAAAATGGTATAACCAACCCACATGGGACATGCTTTACACACACACACACACACACACACACACACACACACACACACTCACACACACACACATGCACACACCCACACAACCCCCCCACACACATAGTTAGCAGTCTTGAGATTAGAAACTCTACCTGTCTAGTGCATGTACTAGAGTGCTACATACTTATTGCGTGCGCCACGGAGGTTATATGCCTGAAGAGGGCCCAATCCTGTATCTAAGGTGGATGACATTAGCAGGCCTTGTAAAGTAGGGCAATAGGGGGTTAACAGGGTAGAACAGGCCTCAAAATATATTGGCATTGCACACACACAGGCAGAAAACACACACACACACAATCACACACACAAACACACACACACTCAGTTGACACTGTTGGGAATTTAACCACTACCTATCTAACTGTCTGCACTATACCAGTATGTATTTATTGCATGCACCACAGGAATTACACATGTAGAGAGTATCTAGCAGTACTGTTGGGGTGGATGACATCAGTAGCTGCTGACAGGGAGACCACTGTTGTGGAGGACAGTAGTCACACGGCCAAAATATGGGTGGCCATTACACAGACATAGGCCTGTTGGGTGTGTTTAGTCTGCTGTACGTGTAATACATACTAACACACAGACAAACACACACACACACACACACACACACACACACACACACACACACACACACACACACACACACAACATACACACACACGGTGACTGATGTGAGAGTGCAACCCCTCTCTACCTATTATTACACAATGGGCCTCACCATAATATTTGCACATGCCACAGGTCCAAATTGGTGTACTTGTGGCTGTTGCAGTACATCACTGTATGCGTTTCAGGGTCTCTCTCTGTCTCTCTCTCGCTCACTCTGTCTGTCTCTTTCCCTGTCTCTGCCTCTCTATAGCTGACATATTTGTATATGTTACCTATATATCTGCATGTATATCACAGTTAACAGCTCTAGATAAATCTTATATTTATAACATACAGATAGATGGGGTAAACATGTCTGATGGAGGTGGGAATAGACAGTTAAGGTGTACATAGCTGTCTGTATGCAGAAGGGATATATGTACATCCCAGTTCTGTAGTCAGATGTGGGTTCAGACATGGGCTGACAGACGCTAAGTGTAGGAACATGCCCAGTATGACCATCCATAGTAAGAGTGGGACTCCAGTCCAGACCTACCTGTACTCCCGTCCAGGATTTTGTCTGCTACAGCCAATTTCCTGATGAGCCCTGTAAACAACAGTCCAGCACCTCACTGATAGACTGGTTGAGGGCTGTCCTGGCTGTGTATTATCCTTATTAACCGAGTCATATCTTGGGTGGGTACAGACAACTATATTGGACTGAGCAGAGTTTTCCATAATATGTGAGGTACATTTTGCACAGCACTGTGATGTCGTGGTATGTCAGTGGTAGATCAGTAGAGATTAATGTGAGGAAGTGCTGACAGACATCTGTCTAATGACTGCATACACTGCATTGTACCCATGCTACTGCAAAATGTGTTGTAGTCTGCACATTCTATGTTTGTGTGGCCAGTGGTTCCTCCTTCCCCTTATATGTGCCCCTTTGTCTTGTTCTGCTCCAGTCAAAGGCTTTGCCAACAGTTGCTGCTTTTATGTAGTTGTAGTTATGGTGTGACTAGGGTACAAGTCATAACATCACACACAGGGTTACGGACTACACACCTCTGACTATACCTGTTTAGCAGGTTGGCCAGCATTGTGCCCAATACATCTTCTCTTGTGCTCAGACAGTTTGTGTTGCACTGTTCTTCTAAGGCTATATGTTGGCCATACCTGTCTAACTGTTACAGACAGATGTCTTGACAAGGCCATATATCACAGTCAGACCCAGGTCCAGACATGGGGACAGCAGCTTAATATTGCTCTTCCAAATGTAGGCAGCTGGTAGACTAGTTTTGTATTAGCTTGCATTTTCTTATGGGTAGGAAGTTTGCATCACAACCATCTGTCACTGATGTTTTCAAATCAACTTGTATTATTTAGCCTATAGATTGCCAGACAAATATTTGACAAACAGATATATGAGGCATGTGTGTGGACATTCTGAAAAACCCTGACATTCGTGGGGTATGGATGGTGCCCACTGACTTTTTGTGAGTACAGACACAGTTACATGGCAGCCTATGTATCCTGGCACTACAGTGACTTGTCACAACTGGCTGTGCTAGTATGCACCATCTAGGGTACTCAGAACTCTGTGCTGTCCATATCTGTTACCCACTGTGCCTCCATTGTCCAGCTTTCCTGCAGTAACAAATATTGACGTCAGGATAGCCTATAGAACTCCTACCATAGGTGTAGCTGACAGACAAAATAATAGGCACAGCCAATCTTGAACCATGGATACTCTTACCCACAGTAATGTACTTAGCGCAGTGAGCCACAACGGCCACACTTCAGTACTATTCACTACCTTACACTATTCACCACACACATACTTAGCACATTGACCCCTGCATATTGTGGAAATGGAACATGTTAGCAAGTTGATTGGGACAGCCCTGGTAATGCGTGGTCTTCTGCTATTGCTTTACAAACATAACTGTTACTGCAGTTATATGGGAACACGGGTGTGTCGGTGGTAGGGGACCATGCCTCTGAACTGTACAGATTTTTGTCGAATTTCCAGATGTTTGCCTCATATTTTGGGTCCATTTTTCTTAAAATTGTGGTTGTCTGGAAAATTACTGTGAAATCATTAAAGACCGAAGTTAGAAAGTAAAAACAGACATTTGAGTTTCAGACTTCTTGCCCTACAAAGAATTCATGGTACTGGCACACCTATTATTCTATCAACTTTATATGTTTTGGGGTCTTTGCCCCACATTTCTTTATGGCTTTATACAGATTTCTTGCTGTAGGAGTTTGAGAGGTATGTATGGGACTCCAACATTGACATCCATGCATCTGTCCTATGATCCCGCTGTTTGTAAGTCCCTCACATAGTGCAGTGGATTTGGCTGGTTTGGGAGCTACTTCATATTGTGGGGCAGGCAGTATTTGTCAGAGAGTTCCTGTTGTCCCACATAGCTGGCTGTTGCCTGCTGTGATCCAGTAGCCCACTCCATTCCCTTACATTTATGCAGCAGTGCCATACATATGCTACCACAGTCTTCTTCCCCATTCATTTGTTGTTAAGAAGAGTGACTTACCTTGTGTCAGCAGTAGTTGAGAAGACAGTGCTTCAGGGCTGACTCTTTCAAATGCACTCAGTACACAGCCTATACATGGTAAGGTATAGGTAGTGTGATGTGGTTGAAATCCATTTTACTGTGTGTATGTGAGTCAGAGTGAGGTGTCACCCCCTGGATCCCTAGTTTGTCAGTGCATGTGCGATGTATTACTTCTTTGCCAAGGCCAGGGTGTACTGAGCATGTTTATGTCTACCTACATGGACAGGCTCAGGGGGCTCCTCCTCCAAGTCACACTGTGTCTGTGGGGACCTTGGCAATGGTGGGGGGCCATGTCACCCTTCCCTGTGATGTTCCTGCCACAGCTGTTTCCACAGGATCATATTGTGCAGCATGGCAGATACTATGAGCATGTGTGCACATGTGGCTGGAGAGTACTGCTGGGTTCCACCAGATATGTCAAGGCACCAGAACTGTGACTTGAGCAGCCCAAACCCATGCTCTATGATGTTCCTAGTTTGTGTGTGTGCTTCATTATGACTTTCTTCAGTTGGTGTGTGTGTGTGTGTGTGTGTGTGTGTGTGTGTGTGTGTGTGTGTGTGTGTGTGTGTGTGTGTGTGTGTGTGTGCACATCTGATGGGTGTCATCATCCACCATTCCAGTGCGTAACCAGCATCCCCCCTTGGCAAATGCCTGGTACAGCTGTGACATGTGCCAAATATGGGAGTCGTGATGACTGCCAGGGCTGCCAGCACATGCCTTGATGATAATGCCCTCAGAATTGCATATAACCTGGCAGCTGATAAAGTGATACCCCTTGCAGTTGACGTACACTCTACCCTCTTCACCAGGTGGTGCTTTGATGTGCACATGAGTGCAATCTATGGCACCCAGTACCTCTTGGAAGTGTGCTACATGGTAGAAGAGATGCATATTGCTGACCCTCTTATCAGGGGTGTTGGGGAAATAAATGTGCACACTGACATGTATTAGCATGATATCCAAGAACTGGTGGAGTACCCTGGATGCAGATGCCTGTGAGATCCCCATGATGTCCCCAGTAGGCCTTTGAAAAGTACCTGTAGCTAGTATTCTTAAGGTTACACATACCTTTGTTTCCACTAGAATGGGTTCCCCTCTGTTGGCTCTGAGTATGAGGTTAGGGCTTCAGAGCTCAGTGAGTTCCTGTAGTATGTCCCCATCCACCCTGTAGTGCTCTTCTATCTCAAGCTCATGTAGCCCCTGAAATGTTACCCTGGGCCTGAACACTCTTCTCCTTGTCAGTCCTGGCTTATTGTTCATAGGTTCATTGGTTCATAGGTAGGTACTAGGCTATTAGTCCTAGGGCCTATACAAGCCTAGCCATAACAATTCCCTGGCTATTGCTTCCCACAAATATTTACTTTCCTGGACCCCTGTCTATCAGGGCTACTGATGTGATCCGTGAGGTGAATTTCCTATCTCCCATCCAATCGTCAAGGTTCCTCTTGAAGAGGCCCATTGAGGTGCTCTGCCTGACATGTATGGGCAGCCCATTCCAGAGTATGGGGAGTCTCTGGGTCGGGAACCTATCCCTCCAGCATGTTCTATTCATCGTGATGACAAGGTTAAGATCCCTAGAACATGTGGCTTGGAGAGATTGGGAATTCTTTAAGTGTAGCATGTCCAACAATTCTGGGTTTGACATGGCCTTGTATGTTAGGCAGAGATCGCCCCTGAGTAGGTGATATGCAACAGAGTATAGCTGGAGTTTCTTTAGATGGTCAGCATAAGGTATCTGCTTTAGGCCTGTGATTCTTTTTATGAGGTATTTCTGCTGCCTTTCTAGTTGTAACAGATGTCTTGTGAGATTCATACCAAATGGGGCATTGTATTCTGTAATGGGTATAATGAGGAATGAGTACAGAGGAACAATTACCCCTTTTTTTCTGGATGAAAAGCCCTTAGTGATGAGGTGTGCCACGTAGAAGGATTTTCTAACTGTTGTGGCTATATGGTTATCAAAGTTGAGACTACATTCCACCTGTGTCCCTAGGTCTCTTATCGCACTTTCTGTGTTTAGTGTACTGCCACCTATGTGGTAGTTCACAGGTACATGTTTTTTTTCCCCAAAGGGGACAACTATACATTTTTTGGCAATTAGCTTGAGCCCATGGCTCTGGCACCAGGCATCTGTTTCAGTAAGGTCCTTTTGTAGTATATCCACATCATTTGGGGATTCAATAATGACTCCCAGCTTGCAGTCATCATCACTGATCTTGGCCTGTAGTGCATACAGATGTAGCAGAGCAGCAGCAGCCTCTATAATTTTGTCTGTTAAGATTCCCCAGCATGTACTCCAATGATGCAGAGTATGTGGGAAAAATCGGATTGCAGGGTGTATGCATACTTTATACTTGTGTGCTGCAGATGCAATCTGTGTGATTGGATGACTATGATGCATTCCACCTGCAATGTATATTACTGAGGGGTTTGAATGGGCCAGTGTCAGTGGAACAGGGCTTATCAGTCATTTATGCTTGATTGCCTTTCCCAGACTATTCCCTACCTTTTTTTCATTTCTTCCACTGCTAAGCTCTGAGGCACTCAGCACAAATCCACAGAGCTAGTGTAAACATTGCTGAGCAGAAAGGGCCTTCCATGCACATGGTCATGCTTACTTTTTTTTAACCAGCTAAAACATGTGCTGTGGGCTAAGCACAGCTTAGCAGCCTCAGACACACAACTCTGCTTAGCTGTGCTTAGCTGAGTGCAAACAGGTACAACTAAGCTCCAATCAGCTTAAAGAAGATGTGACACATCACCTTTTGATGTTAGCTATCTGTTCTGCCTACACCAACACATTTCTAGCAGTACCATGGTTAGTACCTACAGAACCCACTGCTCCTTTTTGCTATTCAATAAACCTTGCTGATTTATGTACACCTAATTGCGTATACCCTGGATACAGCACTACACCAAGCCCTATCTCCTTACCTTCTACTATAACCCACTGGGGGCTATAATGCAATTGCTTTGCTACCTTAAATTTCATATTTTACACATTTTGTTTGTTACTAATATGTTTGCACACTGCTGCACGCCACTTACGCATGGCATATGCATTAAAAAAAAGATTAATTTTGATATGTTGCATTACTTTTTAATCTCAATGGCCATTCATTTGGCCATTCGCATGGATACTGTCACATATACAAGCTTTCCTTTGGGCTATTACAGCCCCTGTTTTAATTTTGAATTCCTGTACACTGTTACTATCCGCATACATTTTTCCTGCAGACACGGCACCTACATGGATGCCTTTCTGCTTCCTAGACCACAAAATCACCTCATTTGCATGGTTTTCACCAGTAGATGAGGTGATTTGCATTCTGCAGACTCCTCCATGTTCACCAGTGTCTGCACACTTGTACACACCCCCAGCCCTGTTTTCTGGATTGCTCAGCAGCCATATTCCATATTCAGGCTGCAACACTATTGTAGAATTGCTCCGTGTGGGGTTTATTGAATTACCCCCATAGCTTTCACACTCAATATATTATCTGTAAATTCTGTACTCACAATGTAACACTGATGATAATTATGTCTGTAGTTTTTTTGACTCATATTCTGATTATGTCTGTAGCTTTGGCACTATCCTCCTGAATAATATTAATATTCTAGAATGCTGGATCTTTGACCTGACTTCTGCACTCATACATAAATGCCTGTACTACCTTCAGAAGACAGCTCTGCCATGACTTTCTGAATGTCAGTCCAAATGAAACAAGTGTAACTAGCTTAACTAACTGTCTCTGAAATATTTCTTAATAATACCAAAACCCTGTAAATGTCTACACACCGCCTTAACCTTGGCTCCCAAGGTTATACCATACAAACAAAATAACATTACTACTACAGTAAAAAACTACACGGTCACCTCAGAAACTGCCACTGCCCTGAAAACTGTTGCATTTGCTCAAGCAAATATTTTACAGTCTGATACTCAATATTTGGACCTATTCTTTCCTGTCTGTTGTATAATATACTGTTTTGAGCTTAAGATATTGTTAATCCTGACACCATCTTTTTACCACCAGATCCAGCCTCCCCACCTTTCTCTCTCTTATTCACTATACTAGATGTTTTTGCTGTATGCTTACTAGCTGCTTGTCTAGGTTTACCGCTCACCTCCAGTAGCTATCTTATCAGCCTTCCCCCATACACTTTAATTTTTTAGCTTTCATTCTTTCCTTCTGTCCTCCTGCCATGATCTATTTTACTGTTCAGATTACTACCTGCTTATAAGACCTAACTTTTTACCTCCTTACTACAAACTGGCATGCTGCTTTCTTTCTCTTTCTCTTTCATATTCTCCACATGCAACAACCTGTCCTTAAAGCTACCAACAGAGCCTGTGCTACTCACAATCTGTCTTAGGACTTACTTTGTCTCCCCTTCAAAATACGTCTTATCTGCTGTTTCTCAGACACTTTCTCACTAATTGTTTTTCGCACAATGCTCGCAGCCTTGGTAGGGCCCCGCTCTGTTCGCCCTCTCTAATGCTCAGGCTCACTCCGCTCACCTACTCTACCCCCATTCCCACCCATCCCATTTCAATTACATTTATACCTAACCACTTCTGACTACTCCCCTACCCACTCCCCACCTATTGCATTCTATCCTATCACATCTCCTTTCTCATTCCTCCAACTCCTCCCCCAACAATTACCTCTTTCTATTCTCCACCCCTCCTCCCTCAAAACCTATTACACAAACAGTCCACTCAACTTTTACTTCCTTAGATAACATTACACTTCAACCTACACAATCTACCATACCTCTGATTCAATCTCTCTATTTCTCCTGCTTATACTCTAAACATAATGCAATATCTACTGTTATTTTTTCCACACCTTTCTATCCTCACACTATCCACATCCTACCATAGTCCCACAACCTACTTATATCCCAGTCCCACCTTTCCACTCTCACAAACACAATACCCTAAACCCTACTCTTTCTTAACAGCGCTCTCCCTTTTCTCTCACCACTTTACACATCTCTTCAAACATAGACTACCTCCTCTGCACAACTTCCCAAAACCCAAAATAAAATCCTTAGAACCAAACATTCTTAAGTTTACACAATCTACATATATACTTACCCTTCTTCTTGCAGGCGATATATATCCCAACCCTGGTCCTTTCACTAACTCCTCTCCTCCGGTTAATCCTCTAATTTCTTCCTCTACCCACTTCTCCTCCCTATCTCATACCACCTCATCTTCCAGACACCTTAAAATCTTTGCACTTAATATTCACAGTACTCCAAACAAAGTCTCTGAATTATACTCTCGAATAACTACACACTCCAGATATCCTCTGCATCTCAGAAACATGGTTTAAACCCCACATACCAAACAAAGAAATCCTACCCCCGGGGTACAATATCTTCCGCCAAGGCAGACCAATTAAAAAGGTGAAGGGGTAGCTATAGTTTTCTCAAAACACTTCTCAGTCCATCTCCTTCCATACCCCCCCAGCTTTCACCCTGCTGACATGCTCACTGTCAACTGTAACTTAAATAACCTTAAAAAGATAGCCATTGCTGTTTTATATATATATATATATATATATATATATATATATATATATATATATTTCCTGGCAATAATATCTCTATAATCGAACACTTTCTTGTTTGGATCTCTCAAACCATCTCCTACAAACCCATTATTCTAGGGGATGTTAACACTGACTGGAATGCTCTGACCTCTAACTGCCTCAACACTGCCATTAACCTATATGGCTGCTCTCAACTCATCACTTCCCCTACTCATTCTAATCAGCAATATATTACTAGCTCCACTCTTGACTGGATATTTATCTCTCACCCCAACCACTATCATAATGCCTCCACTCTCCCTGACACTCTTAGTGATCATCACCCGACCTTCATCCAGCGTCACCTGTCTCAACGTCTTAAATCTCACAAATATAAGGATTGTCAAAATCTATCCAACTTTAACTCTGATATTTTTAACCAAACTCTCTCGTCTATAAATTGGTCTTTTTTTGGTCCCCCTAGAAGAAGCTGTTCTTCAGTTAAACAGCATCTTTCTTAACACTCTCAACTCCCTGGCCCTATCAGAAGGATTCGGGTTAAATCAACTACATTCCCTGGATAAGCAAAGAACCTTTCTCCCTCATGCAGAAGAGAGACAATGCTTGGAAAATCTGGAATAAACTCAAAACACCCTCCAAAACTATAGGAAACTATAAAACACCACAAAAAAACATGTCACCCATGACAAAAAATCCTTTTATCTTGACCCACAAATAAGCCCCCACTCTATCCTCAAAAATTCTGGAGTGCCATCAACAAACTCTTACACCCAGAGAATCCATCTCCTCCTAATCCATCCCCTAACAGCTCTCCACTCGAAACTGACACTCTTCTGAACTCTTTCTTCATAGACTCCATACAAAACCTAATTAAACCAAACAAAGATACCTGCCCTAACACCCCTCTCTTCTCCTCCCACAAAACTCCTTTCTCAATCAAGGCTGTGCTCACATCCATCATCATATCTCTACTCTATAAACTAAAAACCTGCCCCCCATCTGCTGATAACCTACCTCTGCTGTACCACAGATTCACAGCCCCCTCTATTGCCTGTCTAGTCTCCATACTTATCAATAGGTCAGTTCAGGAAAATGTTGTCCCTAATATCTGGAAAAAGTCCTATATTATACCCTTACATAAAGGAGGTAACTCTACAGACCCCTCCAACTTCAGGCCTATTGCTATTCTATCCCCTCTTTCTAAGATTCTAGAAAAGTGTGTACACAAGCAGCTCACCTCATATCTCATTCAGGAAAATCTCCTCACCCCAACACAACACAGTTTCCAACCACATCATAGCACAATAACAACATTATTATCCTTCACTCACTCTATCGCTACATCTCTTAATAATAACAAACTAGTGTCATGCCTCTTCCTTGACCTCTCTAAAGCTTCTGACACTGTGCCCCACAACCTCTTTCTGTCTAAACTTTCTTTCTTTAATCTCTTTACCACTACTCCCTTCTCGTTCTCTTCATACCTATCAAATAGAGCTCAATAGGTCAAATGTCTCTCTGCAACTTCACATTTCCAACCCCTTCAGACTGGTGTGTCCCAAGGCTCCATCCTGAGCCCACTGTTCTTTAACATCTTTACAAATGACCTCTACCAATCCTGCCTTCACTCTACCCTCATACAATACGCCGACAACTCAGCCATCATCACGACCTCTGACAATCTACCCCACCTAATCTACCTCACTCAAGGCACCCTTCACTCAGTTGAAAGATGGCTCACAACTAATCAACTTCTACTTAACCCCAATAAAACAAAACTACTTCTCTTCCTCCCCAAATCCCTCCAGCACTATAAAAAAACCTCCTTCTCAGTCTCTTATCTAAACAACACTACTATTAAAGTTGAATCTCACACTGAATATCTCGGGGTTTTTATAGATGATGAACTTAAATTTGACATCCACATCAATAACTGCATCAAGAAGACACACCAAAAACTAGGACTGCTCTACAGAAATAAAAAATTCTTAACACAAGAATCCAAATTGTCCCTAGCTCAAGCCTACCTACTACTTACCCTTCTATACACTGCCCAATCTTCACTCACCTCCAAAAAAATTTGTCAAACAAACTCGAACTTACATACAACAAAATTGCTAGATTTTCCACTAATCTTCCCCCATAGCTCACATCACTGCCTCTCCTTACAAAAATTCCACTGGTTAGAACTCCATAATCGGCTCCTTCTGCCTCAGCTCCTTCAGACACATACTATCCTCCATCAACCGACAGCCTGTCCATCATTAGAAACCCTCTCTCTCTCCTTATGTCCCCGACTGGGAACTTCATAGTTCCGACCAACACCTTCAAATCACCAAACCAAATAAATCTATAGGAACAATGCTAACCTACCAGACTAGGTAAACCCAACCAAAAAAGATAACATACTCGACTGGGTACTCGTAAATAGTAACCCCCAACTGTACACTGCTGGTACTCTCGCTGATGACCTAAGTAACCATCTTCTCACTTACATAGTTATGGATAAAGCCATTATCCCACAACAACCCCTACTCAGAAAAGTCAGGAGCAAAATAAACTTTGACTCTGACAAATTCCAACTTTAACTTAGCTCCTGTAATTGGTTCATGCTAAAACAACTACCCTTAGAGGAGGCAGTTGTCTATTTTAACAACAAATTTATTGGAATTCTTGATCTACATGCACCTGCCCACTCAAAACGTACAAAAGCAAGAACTGTACCATGGCTATCTAAAGAGACTAGACTAAAAACTACCAGCAGAAACAAACTATGGGCTCAATGGCGTACCACAAAAGACCCCCATGATCATGTTAAATATAGGTATGCTAGGAATGAAACAAAAACATTTATTCTACAGGACAAAAAACAATACTACTGTAATTTACAGACAACCAACCAGGACAATCCTCAGAAGTTCTGGGCAGGGCTGAACAATCTACTTCGCCCTGGTAAAACATCTACCCCTATCCCTACTGCCACCATTGATAAATCCCCAGAGGAGGTCTGTGACAGTTTTAACCATTTCTTTACTGAAACAAATCAAGCCCTAGCTAGACAATTACCTTCTAGCTCCCCTGCTCCTGATACTACTACCTCGTTCTCCTTCCAACCAGCGTCCACATAATTAAAACCTACCAAACTCTCCACTGACCAACTCCCTGCTGAGTACCTTCAAAAATCAGCTGATGCCATTGCCTATGCAATATCGATACTAATCAATCGTACCATAGCAGAAGCTAAAATTCCCACCATCTGGAAAACATCCTACATACTCCCACTACATAAAGGAGGCTCCTCTACGGAATTCTCCAATTATAGACCTATAGCTATACTTTCTCCACTTGCAAAGATTATGGAAAAATGTATACAAAAATAATTTATGCACCACCTAATCCAAAATCACCTCATGGCAGATACCCAGCATGGTTTTCGTCCACACCATAGCACAACCTCAGCTTTAATGGCTTTTACCAATACTATAAACAATAACCGTAACAGTAATCACATATCCTCTACGCTGTTCTTGGATCTTTCCAAGGCATTTGACATGGTTGATCACCAACTTCTGGTTCACACCTTGCAAACTTTCCACCTTGATATGAAATCCCTTCTTTGGTTTACATCCTACCTTAATGGAAGACAACAGGCTGTGCTATGGCAGAATAAGTTCTCTAATCTATTACCAAACACCCTTGGAGTACCATAAGGCTCCATATTAGGGCCCTTACTGTTTTCCATCTTTATTAATGACTTGTATACAGTCATAACAAATGTCAGCTGTATCCACTATGCTGATGACTCCACCCTGATTTGCTCAGCTACTTCTCCCACAGACCTGAGGGTCGCTTACCTAATCCACCTTTAATGCCATAGAAAATTGGCTTTCTGAACGTAGATTGTTACTAAATCCCAAAAAAACTAAAATGCTGTTATTCTCTCCAATTCATAGGTCTGACACCTTCACCTTTACCATAAATGCAAAAGATGGGACAATAATTTCCCCTGACCCCTCTACAAAATTATTAGGTGTCATTATTGACAATAACCTAAAGTTTGACTTACATGTAAATCAAACAATCAAGAACATCAATAAAAAACTTGGGTCACTGTATAGAATAAAAGCCTTCCTATCGCCTCCAGCTAAGATGGCTATAGCTCGCTCTCATCTACTCTCAACACTTTATACGCCTCCCCCTTCTCTCCAATCTAAACAAATCTGTACTAAATAGACTGTCAACCTGTTACAATCATATTGCCAGGTTTGCCACTGGAATGCCTTTTAAAACACACCACTGCATCAACCTAAAACAGCTTGGGTGGCTAGAACTTCCTAGTCTCATCCAATATAACCTGCTGATCATGGCTAACAAAATCCTCTATAACCCAGATAACACACCAGCCCTTCAAAATATTATCACCCCCCACAACAATCCAAGACTACTTCGATCCTCGAACAAACTTCTAATTCAGACAATCAAAATCAACAACGCCACTGGAGATACCCTCTTTGCTAATGCTACAGGCAGAGCCTGGAACTTACTTCCAGGTGATATTATTTTGCTCTCCTCCCTAGGACAATTTAAAACTAAACTCAAACAACATATGCCATTTGACTGGCTTTGCCACTGCAACAAGCCCGGGTAACTCTCAACATGAACGTGAATAATCCAACTAACTATTTATTGTTAATTTTCTCCTGACTATAACCAGGTGTATCTCATGTCTGCCTATGTATTCTTTGGTAAAACTACTTATGTACTCTTGTTTTACTTGTATTATTGTAACTAATAACTCGGAGCTTATCTCCCCGGGCCTCCACTGAAAATGGACATGACTCCAGTTGGACTATCCCGGTCAACAAATGTAAAATAAATAAATAAATAAAAATATATAGTAACTCAGTTACCTCGTCTTGGAATCAACTTCCTCTCCATATCAAAACTATCCATGAATTTAAAAGGGACATGGAATAATATGAACTTAAAGGACTATATAATTGTAAATGTCATATGTGTTTTTTTTTCTCTCTCTGTTTCCTTTCATTGGACCACTTGTAAATATTGTACATATTGTTATGATTATTAACTACTTCTGTTAACTTGATCTGTAATTAATAGTAACTGTATCACAATTTACTCATAAACATAAAAAAAAATAAAAATCTGTTGAGTAAAAAAAAAAAAAACTATCCAAAACTCTTGTAACTTCAAACTCACCATAAAGGAATATCTGCTTAACTCCTGGAACTGCCCCTGTAAAGATTCAACTTGAACTCTGCCTCCTCTGCCTCATTCTTCCCCTTTTCTACCCCTACTACAGATATCTATTCCTATTTGTATCTTTTTTTTCCATGGTCTTTCATCTTTCCCTCCCACTATACTCCTATCTTCACTTTATGCTTCCACTTCCTATCTCTCCCTCCTCTTATATTCTACACCCCTCATTCTCTTTTACCTTGTGCCATGACCAGGTTTTGCAATCTCCCATTCATTCAAATAATGATTTTGATGAATCTGTGATGGTATGGCGCATAACAATCTATATCTATGTTCAATTTTCTTTCTCTACAAACATTGTATAAAATTTAATTAAATTATGCTGTATGTATTCTCTTCATGCTTTGTATGCCTAGATGCTTAATTGATTGTAAAAGAAAAGTCATTTTCTGTACTGGAGCTTTTCTTCTCGGGTCTCTACTGAAAAAGGGCATCTGCCCAGCCAGACCAACCCGGTTAACAAATGGTAAATAAATAAATAAATAAATAAATAAAATGTGTTTGTTCTCAAATGCACTGCACATTCTGTTATTATCAGTATTCTTGACTGAAGGTTATTTTCACTGATTGAAAGCGCATTTACTGAAACTATGCACACTGTGAAGACCTGCTTTAATATGGTTGTATTTCTATACTTATGCAAAGAGAATACTGCATTTTTGGCTAACAAAATACATTTAAATGAAGACTTTAGAATAATAAATCCAATCATACATTAAAGTTGCATCTGAAGTAGTAGGCAAGCATTTTTCCATGTGTCTCTTATATTGGTTATCACAAATTGTACACTGTTTTCATTCACAAGTGGGAGCCATGAGGAAGGATAAAATAGAAAGGATAAGTGAACAAATGGTACTTTTCCGTTATCAGGGCAACACGTGATGCACCTACATTTTAGTTATGAGCGCGGCTATGAATTCAGCTACTACTTAGAAAGTGTTGCCCTGACTATGTAAATAACCCCTTTTCCAATTAGTAAAAATTAACAGAATATTTTTTTGCATCTGAAACACATAAGTGTTATCTGGAGTATAAGCAAATCAAGTCCTATAAGAATAAGATTTTATTTTGCCAAAAACATTCAGACCTTTGCGATAGGTATGTGTATAGCTTGTCCTGCAAAATCTTGCATTCATACAAAAAATGTCCCACTTTGCGCATTTGAAAAGGTAGCAATCTTAGTTACCTTGCATTTATTTTAATATGTGTACATATTGTCATAGCGCTCAAGTGTACCTCATTAGCAATATTGACGTTACTCACTTGGGGTCTTAAAAAGTACACATTCCTCAAACTTCCACATTGAAAGACTCTATCGCACATCGAGGCAACACTTTCTCGGACTGTGATGCCTCATACTGACACTATTTTGCTCTGTCCAATTATCTGCTAAATGACGTAGCTCTCATTTTCTTACTTCTACAGCTAAGACAGACTCGGATCCCCTTCAAAAAAGAAAAATAAATACATAAATAATAGGAATAACGTTTTCAAACCACAGACGTGTTGTATATTTTGGTAATGTTTTTTAAAACAGTATACGATTACAGGAGTTTAATTAACATGGAGTTTATGATGTTAAAGTGACTAAAGCATGGGCTGGGCACTGTTTGTTGACTGTAAACAGCGGGCACTGTTTGTTGACTGTAAATTGCTACCCCACCCTGAAAAAAAATTAGGTGAAAGAGCTTAAACTTTTTGACCTAGAAACGGGGCACTTGAAAATTGGGGCTTGTTATAATACTCAAATTTCAGGATTATAGCTGTTACTACCCAGGGAGTCATTGTATCCATGACAACACTGTCCCAATGAATGGAATGGAAAGCGCTCATTAAAAGTGTTGCCCCAATAACGGAAATATACCAAACAAACTGTATGCTGCATCCTTAAAACCTGTCAGGGTGTTGCAAAGAAATGACTTCTTCCATGTAATTTGAGGTGACTCCAGAGAATGCACTCCCTATTTTCAAATATCAAATCCTGCAACCTGAAGTGTACATGATTTATAAAGCAAAGCACACCCTCTCTGTCTGTCTCACTTGTTCTCCTTCAGTCTACATTTATTTATTTATTTTTGCAACTTTCTGTATACACTACACTCTCTGACTCTAAAAAGTATTGTACTGATTGCAGATAGTATAATGCATTGAGCTCTGACTCTTGAGCCAGCCATCAGTGCTATCTACAATGTCAGGCTGGTTAATTCATACCCAGTTCTCAATACATGAAAAAGTGCTTCTAATACAGAATACCTCTATCATGAACATGTTGATACCTTTGATGAAAGTACTACAATGTTGTTTAGGGTTATTAATTAGTACCATTACTTCTTAATGAATGTATTTTGGCTATATAAGTTTATTCCTAAATAGTATGAAATGCCTTTAAACGTAAAATGATGCAATATTTGTAAAGTATCCAGATATATGCTTGTATTAATGAAAAAATGTAATGCCACTATTTCCTTTAAATATAAAGAATTGCCCTAGGGTAGGTTGGTGTTGTCCGGCCCTGCCTTCATAGTTTTTTTGAAACCTTATTAGCAAAAAATACTCCAAATGTTGCTGTTATTCAGCTCTGTGCAGAAAAGGACATACAGACATCTGCAAATATATCCTGTACAGGTAACTATTTCCAAGAATTCCTGGCCAAACGTACTGTAAGTAGTACTAGTTCAGCCATTAATGTGTATAAAAATGACATATATCAGGAACAGAAACAAGAAGACTACAGAAAGATATTATGGCTTTAATACTAAGATATGATATCAGATATTGTTCTATCTCTAACTAGTCATAAAAAGTAGCACTATTACAGCCCTTCATTTGTTTACTACAGAACATTCAGCCCTTCACTCTTTTATACATTCAGTTCTTGATGTCCACTTTTTACTTTTCAGATCCATTGCTGAGTTCACAGCACTCAGCAGATAAAAGGTGAAATACATCACAGTAATTCCTGAAAAAAGACCTTTGAAGAGCACACATACACATGCATGTGTGCAGATGCACACACACACACACACACACACACACACACACACACACACACACACACACACACACACACACACACATATACTCTGGCAGTTGTGCATGCATGCATATTTTTTCTGTTTGTCTGACAATGAGCTCAGTTGGTTATAGGATGAAGTAGGTATGCAGAGCATATCAGTAAGTGTGTCCAGTATAATTAATGTATGATGAATTCCTGATCACATAAATGCTCCATATGCCATCTGTCATACTTTACACATTTGATAATGGTTAGGAGTCATATAGATATTCATAGCATGGGGAATATCATCCATTATACAAGCATACTCTGGTACAAACATGCACAGACAGATACATGTGCACACAGATGTATACAAATAAGAACCAATATGTGTAGGAGACAAGACAACTGATCAAGGAAACTAAAATTACATTTTATATCAATAAAGAAGTTGACATTTATATGAAACTAATCACCTTGCTTCTTGAGATCATTTAAACTAGGAAACCACTCAATTCCTGACAGCTTTTCTACACAATCTATTACTGAAAACATACATCATAAGATTTACTATATCTGATAAATGATGTGGATAAACATTACAAAATATGAAGGATCTTCTGTAGATGATGGGCTACACATTGGTGTTAATGTCAGAGGTATTCTTTAAATAGAAATTTAATACTGAAGATTTATAAAAGAAAACAGCATTTGCCAAAAAAATATTTTATGGAAAATCAAAGGATTTTATCTCTGTAAAACTGCCAGATGCATTCAAGATATCAGTAGGAGAAATGTTCACCTGCTTGAGAGCTTTGATGTGTGGTAAATGTTTTGCATGCATTTTCACAACAGGTACAAACAATATTAATCTACAAAAATGTGTTAAAAGGCAAGTGAAAATGTTAAAATGTACATAAGATGGAACCATTTGTTTACCATGACTTTTATGAAATTAATGCAGTTATGAAAATACATCTATGTCATAACTGCATAACCTAAGGATGAATCTCAAAATGTCTTAATATTACCTATCTTGTTTTAATGTAATGTTTTTATTAACACCAACTGCTTAATATAGCTCCATGGATATGACAATAAATAAAAAACGTAATTTTTTTAATTTTTGCATTAATGCAAACATGGAATAAATCACGTTTTATAACTTTTTGCAGAGATTTCTTTATCAGTCCAGCTGTTACATTCCATGCTGAAAATTTCCTTATGAATGCTTAGCAAATCACTTTAGATTGATATGCTACCTTGCTGCCTTAATTTAGGTTTGTACGTGTACCAGGACTTCAGAAAGTAAACTTTGAAAATACTGATGAGTATACACTTTTTCATTGTAAAGAAAAGTATACTATTACAGAATACATAGGAACTCTGCTTTCATGATACCTATAGTCTTGTAGAAAGGGACAATCAAACTAACCTGCATCCCCTAACTTTAAATGTATTAACGTTAGGTCTTTTAACCAGAGAAGTAAGAGGAAGCAGTTATCCCCAGCATGCAGTTATCTTCAAGTTTCAATTCCTACCTCAGGTGAATAAACAGGACTGTTAAATACTTAATAATGCAGCACTCAGTAATTGAAACACAAAGAACTTGTGTGTGTATGAGTGTGTGTGTGTGTGTGTGTGTGTGTGTGTGTGTGTGTGTGTGTGTGTGTGTGTGTGTGTGTGTGCTTGTGCATCTGTGTGTCTGTGTTTGCATGTTTTGTGTATATGGTTCTTTTATGTATATGGTATTTGTATAACCAACAGTGTTAGTTTTAGCTAATTTATGGTTCAACTCTAAGCTGATATGGGATTATTAGCTAATATGAATGGACTACAGAGACATACAACTAAGATAGTAAGTGCAGTTTATTAGTCATTACTGTGTTTTATGCTTCATTTGCATCTCATTACAGATTGATAATCTATAATTTATGTTACTGTGATAATCTGTTTCTAGGCTCTGTTGGCTTTCATAATGGAAAACCTACAAATCAAGCGTGCTACACAGCAGTTTGCATATTATAGGGATATTTGTTTTAATTTCTTAATGGTTTCACAAAGCATAAGGCTAAGTATATATCTGCCAGATGGTTTATAGGATTAAGGATATGGGATGCTTGTGGTGCCAGTCTAAAAAAAATGGAATGATTTTGGCCGGGATTCACTAATTCTCCGTGTAAGACTAACCAAGTCTTACTCGGAGACTGCCGTCTAAGACTATGACGTCAGCGCGTCACGCATATACATGAGGGCGCGCTGACTCAACTCCAAGGCTAACACGGAGCATGTAGGAGTGCAGGGGGCATGTCAGACTGCTGAGCAGTCCAAATATCCACGCCCCTGCAAGTGCCTAAATCTGCAAATGTCAGCTGATATGAGCGAATCCGCTCAAATGTGTATACTCCCAACACTACACTCCCCCACATTCAAAACCCCTGTACAAATGAAATAAAATGAAAAACATTTTTTTTTTATTATTCCCGATATAGCTTCCTGTATTTGCACGTGTGTACGCGGGTGTGTCCCTTGCTTAGCTACAGTTAGCAGTTTAGACATCGTAGAGGATAATAAACCACTTATATGAAAATTAAGCCAAATAGCAATAGTGTAGTGGTAGAGCCTTTGCACAAAGAGGAGGCATTCCTGGTTCAAGTCCCACCACTCCCCTTTCCATTTTCTGTAGGAAATCTGTGCATAAAAATAATTCCTGACATTTACCTTTTAAATTTTATTAAAATGCATTGAAATGGCCTATGTAGTAGTGAACGATATTTTAAATATATATATAAGAAGGTGAAATGGTCATGCATACTGATGAATTCATAAGTAATGTATCTTAAGCAGTGTGAAGCACTGCTAAGCAGTGTTTACCAGTATTAAGCATATTTAAGTATAATTGCTCATAGCTTAGCAGTGCTTTAACTAGTGTAATAGCTTTGCGCAGAGCTGCACATCATGCCAACTAGCACAAACAAAACATGTTTGCGCAAAGCTGTGCACCACGCCAACTAGCGCAACGTCGGGCAACGTCGGTAAACGTAGAGCAACGTTGGGCAATGTTGATCAAAGTCGGCTAAACACAGCCACACCCCTTACCAGTCAGGCCAGTAGTAAAATAAAAATCAATGACAGGCGTTGAACCTGGGATAGTGTGCACCATAATCACAGTACTGATCCACTAAGCCATGACAGCATTTCATGTTCATGGACTGTCAACACACATATACATATTAATCAAAGTTTACCCAGTGCTAAGCAGGTGTGCACTCAGCTGAGAATTTTCAAATCCGGCCAATCACAAATAAGTGCAGGAAATGAGGCATATTTAAGCTCCATAGGTGGGAATACTTGCCATAACTGGTTGTAGCTCCCATCTGCAGGCAGCAATGGCTGGTGTCAGAGAGGGCTCCCAATTCCGAGCGCAATGGTGGGGCATTGAGGAGTCAAAAGTAATGGTTTGGCTCCTCGTCATTCATCGTGATGCTAGAATCCTGCAGGACCATTTCCAGGGCACAGAATACAAAGCGGAAGCCTGGAACCATCTCGCACATGAACTCACCAGTGCCACAGGCATCCCTCGGACTGGAGAGAAGGTCAGACACCTCCATGCAGACCTGAAGAGACGCAAGCAGGACCAACTGAACTAATGGATACTGGAGGCCCATGGGATGGGAAATCCCCCACTAATGTGTAGGTAGCCATGGAATGAAGTATGTAAAAATTGCTAGTGTAGTCGATAGTATGGATAGGTATATATCTCAATATCACTTCATTTACTTCACAACTGCAGGTGTCTGTGCTGTGAATCAGCAGGCCTATGCAGATAGGCTGCTAAGGCTGCACCACCAGGCAGGTTAGTAATTATTCTGCATGTATTGTTATATAAAATAAGTGAGAGAGCCTGACAAAAAGTGTCGTAGCCCAATAATAAAGGTATAATAAGGCTTGAATAACCTCTCAGCATGTGCTGTTATGTAAAATAAGTGAGAGAGCCTGAAAAAAGAGTGTTGTAACCCATTAATAAAGGCATAATAAGTCCTGAATTATTTCTCTGCATGTATTGTTATATAAAATAAGTGAGGGAGCCTGAAAAAGAGTGTAGTAAGCCAAAAATGAAGGTATAATACATCTTGAATAAGACGTCTACATGCACTATAATATCAAATAAATGAGAGAGCCACTAGAAAAGTGTGTAATGTAATTAATAAAGGTATAACTCTTGCAGTGTGTCCGTGTCACTTTATTCGAAATGTTGATGTACTCCTGCAGTATAGAAATAGTAGAGTTGTATTAAGCGCTGTCCTCCCACACTTGGGTAGGCCCATAGAAAGTGAATGAAGGGAGTGCCAGTATCTGTCAAGCATATATACAGTCCTCAACTGTTGTTTCAAGGCTGGCATGTATAGGTAAATCTGGCACATGAGTAGCTTGTTATTGTGTTCACCAGAAATGTCAGTGTACTGCTAGAAATGTAGGGGGCTGTTAAAATATAACTGATAATATCACCTGAACACATCCAGATATGTAGACATATAAATATAAATAAAATATATAAATACGTAGCAGTAATATCTGCATCCTGGACAGTTCATATGTCAGATACAGGTCAGGTATATAAGGAACTATCAAAACACATTTCACAACTTAATGGACATTGCCTAGTGTAATAATACATGTAGGGGATATATACCTGCAGTCAGTAGGAATGTAGTGTAAACTATAAGTACATATAAGTTGTTAATGGAGATATCTTTTTACACCCTACTGTATGTGCATAAACAATGCAATTCCACACCTCAATGGGTATGTGTAATCTCAAAACATTTGTTGAGACATATGTCCTATTGGTTTATAAATATCTGCATTTACTTTGATGCATGTGCCCTGTTCAAACACCACAATCTTGGTGGCCTGTTGCCACCAGTCAATCCTGCATGTTGTTGGAATGTCTACTGTTGCTCTATATATGCCTGTGTTATGCTTGCTGTTCAACTGTTGGACCTCTGGTGTGTTGGGTTAATGTGAATATTACTGCATGCTGTTACAACTAATTTGGAATGCTGTTGGCTGTTACCGACCCATATTGTCATTAAATTCTCCTAAACACAGAACGTATGGTAAGGCTGGTCCCAGCGGACCCACCTGTCCTACCTTAGCTGGTGATGGCACCTGGCACCAGCAGGTCCAGTGCCCAGTCCAGGACCTCCTTCTCCATTGGCCCTGTGCCACCTTTGGGTGGAAGCACTGCAGGGGATGGAGCTCGTCCCTCTCCCTGCAAGCGTGGCTGGTGGAGGGCCACCTATCACCCTCCGAATGGTCCGGGCTGTGGTGCATTGGGAGATCGAGCGTTCAGTCGCTGATCCTCTATGCCAGCTTGAGGCAAGAGTGGCGTGACTCACAGGTGAGCCTGCCTCTCCTATGCAGCCCCCAGCACAGCCACCCTCTGGGCTGTGAAGGTGCAGTGGTGACTGCCCATGGGTGAGGATCTCAGTTCCACTGTTGCCATCTGTGGGCTCATGGGCTTGCGATTTCCAAACATCTTCCCCGTTTCACCCACCCCATGTGTCATATTCCACCCCTGTATGCATCTTGTCTGTCTTGTCTGTTTACCTCCCCAATCTACCTCCTAAAATATACCTACTTACCCTTTTCCCACATTCCACTCTCAACTGAAAAAAAAAATGGGCAATCTGCTCCCACAAAAAATTACACCCCATGCATAGCTGCCCATTTTGCACAAATGTCCACTGGACACAGAAACTGAAATCCAATTGGCAGTGCAACATACTTTGCTGTCCTCACTCCTCTCTCAGGGGTGGAAGGTTTCAAATCTCCCTCCAAATTACTAGTATATGCACAGCTGTTGCTGTTAAAGAAATGGGCAGCTATGGGCCTTCCCTACACCCGTCCTGCACATCCCTAGCTGTTTTCCCTACTGTCTTCCCCTATTTGTGCCCCTTTTTCACCACTTTCATATCACCCCATTTTCTTTTTTTCAAAGAAATTAGCGCGGGGGTTAGCAGGAGTAAGCACTTTTAAGCAGTCGTTAGCAGGTTTGTGTGAGTGTGCGCATGTGTGCGCTTAGCTAAGTATTGCTAAGCATCGCACAAACCCGCGCAAACCTGCTTACAACTGCTTAAAAGTGCCTTAGTCAACCTGCATGTGAGGGCCCTTGTTCTGCTCATCAGCAAAATAAAACACCGCTGTCAGTCTTGAAACCAAGACCTTGGACACAATAAACTGCATGAAGTACCACTAAGCCACAATAGATATATAGCAGGTTGTTGCTGAAATATATATATATATATATATATATATATATATATATATATATATATATATATATATATATATATATATATATATCATGCATCAGAATGAGTGAATGTAAAGGAAATATAGGAACACCATAACACAAAACCTGTTCTGTGGAACATTACCAGCAGTTGTTGTGGAATTGCATTACATGACTATGATGACAGAACCAGCCATTCTAGCAGTAAATAATGTTACATCAGCACTTTACAACCCCCACACAGTATCATAGCAGGACAATCCCCACCCCAACGTACAAAATACCTGTGTGTTCAGGGTCCAGAAGGATGTAGGTAGGCATACTCAGTACTGGAATTGTCCAGTTTTCATGAGCATCCTGTGATAATGTCAACAAAATAAAAAACACAAACTGTGCAGAAGTGAGTACATTAATATCCACAGTATAGCAGTTCCCAAATAGTTCATGTGCCAAATGAAAACATCTCAATAACTACATATGTATGACAGCTAATTGTATAAGTAGAAAAGAAACTACATACTCCCATGTATCTTGTGTTAGCATTTGTAGGGGTGAGTTCAATTCTACACTGTCAACTGTGTACTGGAAGGGGCAACATTCAGGTCTGAGTACAACATTCAAATCACTGGCTACACCCCTAGCAACAGTTAGAAGAAATATACCAACCTTCTGACTTACACAACGGTGTCCAGAGCAAACAAGCATGGTCCTCACTTTGGAAATCTGAAAGGGCTACGCCTACCTGACTTAGCAATTTATAGCACTTGGCTGCTATGACAGTGAGTACTGCAAGTACCACAGAGCAGGTGGCATGCAATTGCCAAATGGTGGCCACCAATTGGTACAGAGGCCATCACATGCACATGTGCAGATACCTATAAAAGCAGTCTGTACTTGCTGTCCACACATGCAATCATTTCATTGCAGGTATGGAGGGAGACAGCGCGAGAGAGAGAGAGAGAGAGAGAGACACACAGAGGCAGACAACAGCTGCAGCAGAAATAAAGAAAAAGGATACAAAGAAAATATACTGAAAGAAAAAGTAATGTATTGAAAAAAAAAGATAACAAAAATAAAATGTTGAAAACAAAATAATATACTGAAAATAACAAAGGCATATTGAAAAAAAATATATTGAAAAAATATATTTAAAAAAATTATATATCGAAATAAAAAAATAAATTGAAAAATATATATTGAAAAGTAAATAATATACTGAATATAAAAAGTATATTAGAAAACAAAGATACCATGAAAAATTAATTCAAGATATACAACAACAAATAAGAACACATACAAAGGAAAGGTATATAACAGCTATGTATTTACTGGAATGTAGTAGATATTTTTGAAGAGTACTCTACATAGTTTGAATCATCCATATGTGTCAGCAGTACGTATCAATGCACAGATGCCCTGCATAACTACTGGCATGGAGAAAATGAGTGTGTAGCTGTGTGCAGTGGGATGGAACTGTGCCATATGTAGTTCAGCATTAAATGTTAAACATCTGATTCATGTTATCTGTGTTCTGTACAGTAGTGTGTACAATGTCTGTTTGGGGTGTAGCCCATAGGGTTATGTAAACATGGCTGTGACAGAGTAACAAATGCATGATAGCCATATTAACGTGTAGCTTAGTACTGGCAACAGCTGTACCAGGCTAGTATGCTAACCTAGCATTTGCAGCTATATATACACCCTCTAATATTACTGTTTGCTCACATGTGACACCTGTTCATGTTGCAGCAAGGCCCAACAGGTCAGCCGTGAGGTACACGAACTTACAACAGTGTGTACCTTGTGTGTGTGTGTATGGCACACACATGCAGAGAGCTCTGTCTGTGTCAGATATATTAGCATTTGTACATGTGCATAGAGCAAGGGACATACTGCAACTGTTTGTGAAGGGTGGACATATATATGTTGTTAAAGGTTGTTATGTGCATATTTCTATGTAGGTTGTAGTGTGTGGCAAACAAGACAGCATACAGTGCTGGTATATGACATGTGGTGGTTAAACGTTGTGGGTATAATTTGTCAGGTCTGCAGTGTTGCAACCAGTGAGGCCTGCTAAAGCTACATGGGCTGAGAACACCTTCAATGCATTCCGCACAACACTGTGCAATATTATGACATAACTGTATACCTCACAACCTTTGCATAATTGATATCCCCACCATGAAAGGTGGACTGTATATGTGCCTATATGTATCTCTATATGTATACCAATGGAGGCTTATATGTATGTGTATGTATGTATATATATATATATATATATATATATATATATATATATATATATATATATATATATATCTACAGAGAAAGAGAGAGAGACAGGGTCATATTTACTGCAACAGATGCCTGGTGACAATGCCATGGACTCACGCTCAATGTTGACACTGCATTGGCATCCCTTCGTGCCAAAACTCTGTACCCATTAACTACCACATAGATGGTAGCCTACTTAACACCGAAGGTGTGATAAGAGATCATGGGGCACTGGTGGACAGTAGTCTCCCCTCTGATGATCATAGTGTCAAACTAGTCATGTCATCTGTGTACATGGCACATGCCATCACAAAAGGTGTGTCATCCAGGGAAATATAGGTCAGTGTTCCCCTCTACTCATCACACATAAAGCCCATTATAGAGTACAATGCCCCATGTGGTATCTACCTCTCCAGACATCTACAGCAACTGGAAACGACACAGACATACCTCACAAAGAGTAATACCGGCCTCAAACAGATGCCCTATGCAGACCGTCTCACAAACCCACAACTAGACTGTGTCGCATACCGCCTACCCAGAGGTGACCTCTGCCTAACATACTAAGCTATGTCAAACCCAGAGCTGTTGGACATGCTCCACATAAACTGATCACAATCTTTACGAGCTACACACTCTAAGGACACAAACCTTTTGACCACAATAAACAGCACATGCTGGAGGGATAGATTCCTATCTCAGAGACATCCCATACTCTGGAACAAACCAACTATCCATAGCAAACAAAGCTCCTAATTAGCAATCATCATAAATAATCCTGAATATTGTATGGGAGATAGCGAATACACCCAGTCAATCACCTCTGTGTCTCTGCTTGACAGGGCCAC
Organism: Protopterus annectens; assembly: GCF_019279795.1. Classification (NCBI taxonomy): domain Eukaryota; kingdom Metazoa; phylum Chordata; order Ceratodontiformes; family Protopteridae; genus Protopterus; species Protopterus annectens. The sequence continues at coordinate 1,724,195,152 of NC_056741.1, read as the reverse complement.
ATGAAATGTAATTACCTGTATGTCAAAGGCCAGGGTAGTGCATGGCTAGACTTCTATAGGCCCTAGGGCCAATAGCCTCTTACCTACCTATGAAGTGATACACACCCACATGTACTTGTTGCAATAATTGCTATGTGAGGTTAACTGAGTGTGATGGTGAATGTGTTGGTGAATGTGTCAGAGTTCAGTATATGTGTGATAGCTTAATGGGCAACTGTTTCTGTCATGGTATTATGTGTCCTAGCTGTGATCCCATCAAAAGATGTGTATGCAATTGCTAGGCAGAAAAAGCAGTATGCCATATGGTCTGATGTAGTCCCTTGTTGTCGACTGGGGTGTCCCATTGTAGGCTAAAGCAGTACATGTATGCTTATTGAGTATTACTGCTGGTGAATCCAACTCCTGTATGAACTGTAGTACTACCTGAAGCTGTATGCCTAAACAGCACAGTATGGTGTACGTCCACATTTATTGGAACCACTGTTCTGTGTTTTCCCTGTAGTCTTCACAGATTACATACCTCAGGCATAAGGTCTTGTAACTACTGACACACAGTACTGTAAGGTACACAGGTAAAGGTCACCTGGGTTGCCATACCTTTGTGTCTGGTATGTATGTCTGATGTGTGTGTGGGTATGATGTACCATGGCCTCGGTCATATGCATGTTACAGGATATAACTGCATATCTAGCAACATGTATAGTCTAGTACAGCAGTATGCCACCTATATTAAAGAATGTGCACATATGTTAGGCAGGGGTCTGCCATCAACGACTAGTGTGGTATACTGGTAATACTGTCACTGGACTTTACAATCATTGCAATGGATTACATATTTCATGATGCATTAGCATGATATATACCTCCTGTGGCTAGGTGGTGCATTGTGTCGCATGCAGTGTGCCATGTACTGTTGTATAGTCTTACATACTGTTTTAACTTTGTTCCTGTGAAAAACATGGTTTGATAAATAGAGTGTGCCAGGCACTGTCAGGCAGTTGTGGGCTGAGAACTGATATGTGGCATTGAAAGTGTGTATCTTCTGACAACCAATAGGTTGCTATATATGGCAGTTAATTGATATCTGTACTTTAAAATGTTATGTGTGCCACATGACTTGCTCACACATATTGTTTCATTGTCTTCCAGGGTAATGTCCCACCATCGTAATCCTGCCTATAGCACGGCAGAGGAAGAAGAGATCACAGCGAGCCTATGCAGCACTATGCCCTGCTGTTCTCCAGAACCAGCCAGGACCAGCATGAATGCACTGCACTGTGGCAAGATCTTGTCCATAGTGTAAATGACATAGGCATGCATAACTGGACATATGAGCAGGTACACCATCACTGCAGTGATTTAAGCAGACATGTCCAGCAGCATGCGTCTGATATCCACAGACAACAGCTTGCCACAGGTGGGGGGTAGCCATCCACCCCCCCCTCACCAGAGTGGAGGAGCTGCTCTTGAGCCAGGTGGCTCCTGGCCAACAACAACCACAATAAGTAACATGTATCATCATGGAGGCCAAAGCCACCCAACAAGTTGACATGGAGCATGCAGGTAACATGGCATAGCTGTAGACTACTGTTACCTCTATTGGTAGAGTATGCTTATGTGAGATGTGTACTGTGTAGTTAGATGATGTGGTGCCTAGTGTTGTGCAATACTAATAATTACAAATATAATCTGTAGGCCTGTGACTGTCAACCATTTTACTACTGTAAGATTGCAAACACACAGTAGCAATACCACAGTTGTTGCCACTGACAAAGTGTCTCATATCCTTGTAGGTCCATCTGGTGTGACAGCAAGGCAGCAGACCCATGCTGGTGAGTGTGTTCTACCTTTAATATTGCTAATTAAATGTGCATGTCATAGGTGTGGTGTAGGCCATGTACACGTAACACACCTACGCATAATGCATGCTGTGCATGCTTGCTGTGAGTCTATGCACATCCTAGCAATGTGGGTAGCTTCCTAAAACACATACAATACACAGAGCATCCCACACAATTGTGGCAACACTGTAGTGGACATTGGATGGGTAGAGTTGATACACATGCACACAACATACACAACTTTGTCATACGCAGTACACGTTAACATGCTACACATGGTGTATTCAGACACCCGCTGTTAGGTCACACTACAGTATTGCAAACCTCAACCACACAGCACACATAATATACCTGAGGGGTAGATGCCTCACATGTGGCTGTCCGACACTCTTCAACATATAACACATTCATGTTAGGCAATGCCCCCTATTGGGCACCTTACAAACCCATGTAACAACTGACCGTGAAATGGTGAATGTAGCCATGGTACTGCAGTTCAGGTACAGCATGCTATGTGCTGGTCAGGCACACAATAGTAGTCTTGAGTGACCACATGATGCTGCATGATGATGGCTCATGGTACTAGACCCCATTCAGTAACAGTAGCCACAGTACTACACATATCATGAATTGCTATGCACCTCAATGTTGTGTGTGTGCAAACATATGCACCTATACACAATATGCATAGCAATCACCATTTGTACAAAGTGACACAAATATGTCTTGTAATGCTATTCAGTATATAGGTCACATGACACACATTGTGTATGTGTGATATTTCATGTTGCAGTTGTATGGTAGCATGCCATGTCATGGCTAGCACTGGCATGTCCACAATATGTCCTACACTCGCCATAACCACTGTACAATGGCAATGTTGAGCAATGGTATTCCATCATGTATACATGCACCACTCATCCTGTGTGTATACATAGCATGCATGTGCTAAACATGTGTCCACAATTATCTGCTAAAGACACAGATGCTCTAATCAGAAATGAATATCTATGTGACACATTGATACACATCCAGCCATGGTATGGTTACCTGTGACTGATGGTGCAGAGGACATTGCAGAGCTTTTAATACCTGCACAGCAATGTTGTGTCCATGGACACATTGCGTTCCAGGGTGAGGCCATTCACTGCACAAAACACACATGCATCAAAGCCATGTATACTGTTATTAGCAAGGGCTGTCTACACTCACACTGCATGCTGTTGAGCAACACACATCCTGCATGCTGTCACATTTGATATAAATGTTTGGCTTGTGATACTGTACCCCACCATGACATGCTATTGAGTATGTTCGGGATTGCTGGTGGTGTGTGTGTGTGTGTGTGTGTGTGTGTGTGTGTGTGTGTGTGTGTGTGTGTGTGTGTGTGTGTGTCTGTTTTAGTGAGGAGTGTATTTGTGTGCACGTGTGCATGTGTGCATGTGTTCATGTGTGCATATGTTCATGTGTGCATGCGTTCGTATTCATGTGTGCATGTATTCATGCGTGTATACGTGCATGTGCACATGTGTGCATGTGTTCATGTGTCCATGTGTTCATGTGTTCATGTGTTCATTTCTGCATGTGTTCATGTGCGCATCTGTTCATGTGTGCATGCGTGCATGTGTGCATGTGTTCATGTGTCCATGTGCGCATATGCGCATGTGGGCATGTGTTCATGTGTCCATGTGTTCATGTGTTCATGTGTTAATTTGTGCATGTGTTCATGTGTGCATGTGTGCATGTGTTCATGTGTTCATGTGTGCATGTGTCCATGTGTCCATGTGTGCATGTGTGAATGTGTGCATGTGTGCCGACATCATGTACAGGTCGTAAAGTGTGTTTTCTATCTTCCTCTCACAGGTGCTGATTTTGGGCTGGTTCAATGCAGCAGGGAAACTGATGTCACTGAGCATAATAGTGATAATGATGAAAGGTGTGTTGAGGCACAGGCATATTTGCCAGAGTCTGTCATTGGGCCACCAATCGACAGTACACAAGTGTCCACCCCATCCAAGCACACAGTCATACTACCAATACATCTATCATCGATGCCCTTAGCAGAGAGACAGCATATAGTTGGCATTGGCCAGGACAGTGTGGTATCCATGGCACATGCATCCTGACACAGCAGCCATACCCAGATATCTGGAATGGTACCACATAGGTAGATGTCCAGGGGGTCTCATTGGAGCACTGCTGCTCATCATGCCACTGGAGAAGTGCCACAGGTCTTACAACCTCACGCATGTTCCAGGCTGTCATGGAGGCACAGGCACGTATGGAATGGTACACCAGACAGGGACTAAGGGCACAGAGGGCACATAACACCGCCGTAATAGACAGTATCCATGACCTAGCTGGTGCCATCCGTAATTACACTGAGGTCACTAATAAACATTGGGGAGAGACATTAGATGTCCTCTGCAATGTCATGTCCATGTGTCAGGACAGTGCAGGACAGTTGAGTCGTCGATGTGGATGTATGCCAGCAACATCAGTAGCTGGCAGTCGCCGCAGATGTCCCTCAAGCCACAGCTGCTCCCGTAGTGCCAGTACCAGCCCCAGCAAAGTTGGGGTGGGCTGTCCATAGAACATCCTAGAAGACCACGTGCACATGGCTCTGGACAGTCCCAGTAGGGACCTGGGTCCAGTCTACATCCATCTACCTCTGGGGATAGTACCCACTCTGGCTTAGTACCTGATAGTGTCAGTAGCACACCTGCCAAGCACAGGTACCGTATCCGTGGCCAGAGACGGTGATCTGTAAAGCCTTGCATGTACAGTCTGTGGCTGTCCCACAAATACCCGTATATGGCAGCCACATGGTGGAACTGTGTGCATGCAGACACACACGCACACATAATCCAGACACCTAGGGCTAACACATACCCACACACATTACATCAGCATTGGCCCATACCAGTATTCTTGCCCCTCACACACACACACACACACACACACACACACACACACACACACACACACACACACACACACACCCACATACATGTCGATTGGATGGCTCACTGTAGGCCTCTGGCAAAACAACAACACACCCTGTGCATATGATGAAACCTGTGCCACCTCCTGTCATCTGTAACATTGATGCAGGAACAGTCTACCATAGTGCTGATGCACAGGGTGTCTTTATAGCAGTATAGCAATGTTAGCATGTTGTCAGCAGTAGAGTGTAATGATATGCTTGAAGGTGTAGCTGAGCAGGCATGATGCAGTAAAGCTATAATTGTCATTGTAGTGTTGTTTACACCAGTGTTAGTTCCAATTGTATATTGTCCGCCCACATGCCACTTGGCTGATGTGTGCAGTACTGACATCATGTTTTAGAGATTGGACAGTATGTGTGGGATGTGTGTAGCAGATATTTGCAGGAGTACAGTTGTAAAAATGGTGAGGTGCACTGTCTGCATGTACGTGCATAGTGGACGCATGGGCAGGGTGACATGCCCTGCATTACACAGTAACAGTCCATAGTTTCTGTTGGTGGCCAGTATGCATTATACTACACACATTTCGGAACCTGACTACATATGTGTGTGTATGACATGGTTTGACACTGTGCTGTGGATGATACTGTTACTATCTGTCATTGTTTTGCATTCTAGTAGTATACATGACTTCAACAACTTGACCATAACCAATCATTAGATGATGCCTTGACAACTGACACACAGATGTAGGACACACAGCAACATTTGGATCCTTCAGGTACTATACTATGCCAGTAACCAGTGGTATTCACCTGCACCCATTACTGAGACCACTCCTATTTGGCATATGGCTCTCTTAGGTACAAGCAATCACAGTAGGGATATGTCTGTCCACGTGTGCTAATGCATACTGTGGCCTATACTGCATTCTCCAGGTGACACACACATCCTCCACAAGGGTATCGTACAGACAGATACCTGTTGTCAAACCCATGCTGTAAAGCTATAAGCCAAACTAAGCATAGTCATCCACCTTTACTGAATATATCATCCCCACAGTACCACATAGGTAGTAGCCACCAACATGATGAACAGGTACCGATATGTACATGCAACCAAGTGTTACATCATCTCTCCTTTGATATTCACATTTTGAAAGGTATTTTGAGATCCCTCTGTGGATCACATTAGCAATAAGTGGTCTGCATGCATATCCACAAAGGTTGTTGTACACCTGTAATGAATAGTCATCATTGACAGACTTTGCTGCGTTTGAACAGGTCTGACATATACCTCGGCCATAAACCCTCACTCACACATTTCAATAGAAACCGTAATGAGTGTGTGTGACACGGATGACCTAGGCCAGGGATCACTGCAGTGGCTGGCCTTGTCACAAGCATATAGATGTGACCTAAGGTCTGGGAAACAGCAGCACAGTCTGGCAAAGATGACAGCTGTGTTCTTGTAGAAAGCAGGGTTCCCACACATGCAATAATTGAGGTAACATGTATGTATATGTATTTTCCACAAAGCTAGCTCACATGTGGAATGCATACTGATATGTCATACAATAGTAAAAGCAAAACCCACAACCCATTGACCAACAGTGTCACACACATACAGGCCAGACACTCACCAAGTGCAGGATTCAAAACCCTACCTAACTACTTCATGATACTGGAGAAGTACGCATTAACATGACATGCTATACACATTACTGGGAGCTCTCTTTTCCACAGGTATATTTGTAGGATGGTGACATCATCAGACTTGACAAAGATTAGTTTACCACTTTTAAGGTGTTTTACTACTCTCCTAAAAGGTTACTTCTTCCCAAGGATGTCACACACAAACACACACAGTTGTCAAGTGCAGGATTCAAACCACTACCTAACTACTTCATGATACTAGAGAAGTACACATTAACACAAACGTGCTATACTCATTCCACAGGTGTATTTGTAGGATGGTGACATCATCAGACTTGACAAAGATCAGTTTACCACTTTTAAGGTGTTTTACTACTCTCCTAAAAGGTTGCTCCTTCCAAAGGAGACCACACACAAACACACTTGTCAAGTGCAAGATTCAAACCACTATCTAACTACTTTATGATACTACAGAAGTACGCATTTACATGCCGCGCTATACACATTACTGTGAGCTACCCTTTCCACAAGTATATTTGTAGGATGATGACATCATCAGACTATATAAAGTGGGTTACATTAGGTGACATTAAGTGGGTTACATTGAAGGAATGTCTAAACACTTTGGACATGTGATCATCAAAGGGGAGTTTAGTATCTACCTGTGTCCCCAGGGCCATAATGACTTTCTCCGTACATACTGGATTACCACCTATGTGGTAATTTATGTGCACTTTGTTTTACCCAAAGGGGATGACTATGCATTCTTTGGCATTCAGCTTGAGGGCATTGTTTTGACACCAGGTATCTGTCTCTGTAAGACACTTCTGGAGGATGCCTGTGTCAGCCGTACAGTTGATTATGGACCACAGTTACCATTCATCTGCAAACCTATTCAGCCATACACCTCCTGTGCTTGCCTGTACCTCTGAGCAGTATCAACTGAACTGGTGGGGTCCCAGGACCAAGACCTGTGGGATGCCATTTGTGACTGGCTTAGAGATGGACATGGCACCTGCAACTCTAAACATGTGTGTTTGATTTGTGAGCCACTTGGCCACCCATCCTGTGACATAGCTGGTAATGTTCAAGCTGGTATGCTTGTCCATGATGACAGAGTGGGGAATGGTGTAGAAAGTCCTTTGTGAGGTCCAGGTGGGCTGTGTGGACTACTTTCACCTCCATCTATGTCCTTGATAACTGTTTGAAATAAGTTAACTAGGTTTAGAAGCCAGGAAATGCCTTTAACAAGGCAAAGTTGTGTAGAGTCCAGTATCTGGAGGTCTTCATGTCTCAGTTTATGGGTTCCATGACAATTTGCTCAATAGCTCTGTAGACCAGGCTGAGTAGACATATTGGGCAATGGTTTCCAGGTTCTGTTGTGGCATCCCCCTTTGGGGAGCTGGATGACTGCTAGTGTATGCCATTCTTTGGGTACATAGCCTGTGGTACGCTTGTGTCTGGACATTGAATGTAGGTGAGGGTGTAGTTCCTTATGGGCCTAGTGTAAGACGCAGCCCAGGACACCATCCAGTCACATTGATGCTGAGTTCTTAGCTTTGGTGAGGGCTGTCTTTACCTGCATGTCCATGACGTCTGGGGCTCTGCATCCTTCTGTGATGGACACAAGTCCTTTTGGGGGTCATGAGGGGGAGTTTACACTGAACTTGTCCCCCTGGATGTGGGCAATGAAAGTTGGTTTGGTGTATTTCTTTCCTTTTTTCAGTAGCTGACAGCATATTTGGAAGTTGACACCTACATGTCTGGTATAGCTACCGAAGGCTTTGTGGTTGTTATTCTTACATTCCTTGGCTATTTGTCTTTAGAAACTGTTCTTGGATTATTTTATGAGCGATCATTGTTTCTTCCTGATAATGATCAGTGATGCCTTTCCTTTAGTGAAGTTGGCTCTATCATGTGTTCATTTCCTCCTTCTGTTGTCTAGCGTATTTATGGCCAACAACCACCTGATTGTTGTCCTATTTTTGGAGGAGTGCAACTTTGTTTTATTTGTGAAATCTCATTCCATGCATCCCTGTAGATGCTCATAGGATGTACTTGTAAATGATTCTGCAGATTGTATACCATTATCCTATAGCAAGAAGTCTTTGGAACGTTCCACTTTGGTCTTGGGAAGGGTGCAGTTTGCTTTTGCAGATGTCTTCACAGTGGTTTCATTGACTGGGTGGGGGGGCAGAATGTGGATGTCCAGTGTGATTGCTTAATGATCTGATATTACCAGTGAGGGGTTTATCTCTGTTGTGGAACACTGGTTACCCATGTTGGTGATGATCATGTCCGGTATGTTGTCACCTCTCATGGACATGGTGACCAGCTGTTCCAGGGTGTCAGAGTTTTTAAACTCTAGGAAACATTGGGGAAAGGACGTTGTACACGAGTAATTCCACTGCTCAATGTTTGGGTAGTTGTAATCTCCTCATATAATGGTGTTCGATAGGACCTTTATATTTTCCACTGTTCTCCGGAATACTGAGTGAGGTTCCTGAGAGAAGGCACGTAGTCTGTAGCAGGCTACAATCTGATGGGCAGCTTTGCCCAGTGTTAGTTGCACTTGCATGGTCTCCAAGGCCTCATGCTGTGCCACTAAGCTGAAGGTGTGGGTATCCATAAGGTAAATGGGTACACCCCTTCCTTTTGTATTTCACTCGTGGTTTTGGGTCCTAAGGTCAGTGGAATTGTGAGTGTTTTATGTGGAGCATATCCAACAGCTCTGTGTTTGACATAGCTTTGTATGTTATGCAGTGAACACCTCTGAGTAGGTGATATGCAAGGGAGTACGGATGGAGCATTTTGAGATGGTCTGTGTATGGGATGTATTTCAGGCTGCTAATGCTCTTTGTGAGGTATTGCTGCTGGCTTTCCAGTTGTTGTAGTTATCTTGTGAGGTACATAGCAACAGTGGCATTGTACTCTATTATAGTTCTAGTGAGTGATGAGTAGAGGGGAACAATGTCCTCTTCTATTCTGCATGAGACACATTTTGTGATGAGGTGTGCCACATAGGAGGGTTTCCTGACTACTGTGGGAATGTGATTATCACAGTTGAATCCACTGTCCACCTGTGACCCAAGGTCTCTTGTCACACTTTCAGTGTGAAGTATACTACCACCTATGTTGTAGTTCTTGGCTACAGAGTTTTTAACAAAGGGGATGACAATGCACCTTTTGGCATTGAGCTAGAACCCATGGCTTTGACAACACCCATCTGTCTCAGTGAGGCTCTTTTGTAGGATGTCCACATCTTTAGTGTTTACAATTATGGCTCCTAGTTTGCAGTCCTCTGGAAACTTCAGCAGCCACAGAACTTCTATGTTAATGTTTACTTCAGGAAAGTAGATACTACACAGTCTGAGAAGTTATCTGGTCCCATGGCTGCTGTGATACTGGCTTTGGAGAGTATGTTTTACCTGTGCAGCCGTGATGACAGCAACTTTGCAGTCTTCCATTATAGAGTTGTGCTCTTTCATGGGTGAGAGGGGGGTAAAGTTAACACTGATCCTATCTGCCGGGATGTTGGTAATATCAGTTGGCTCTGTACATTTAGTGCCATTGAGCTGTAACTCAGAACAGATCTGAGTGTAACCATGATATGGACCTGTCTGTTGGGCAGAGATCTCCTGAGTAGACAGTATGCAACAAAGTACAGATTGTGCTACATGCAGTCTTGTTGCATGGGGCAACTATTTGAGGCCAGTAATCCTCTTGTTAAAGTACTTCATTGGCCTTTCTAGCTGCTGAACGTGCCTAGTTAGATTTACCGCAAGTGTGTTGTGGTACTCTATGACAGGTCTGATGACTGCTGAGTAGTGGGAACCTCCTTTGACCTACATGCACAGACCTTGGCAGTTTGTGTGAACACATAGCATGATTTTCCGACCACTTTGTGAATGTGTTTCTGGAAGTAGAGATGACTATCCACATTTGTCCATAGATCCTTTGTTATCACATCCATATTTAGCCTGTGTGAGCATGCCCAGTATGACCTTTCAGTATGTTGCTGCCTGACATTTGCTTTGTTTCTTGTACGACCTTTCAGTGTGATGCTGAATGAAATCCACTACATTTGTTGGAGTGTGTGAGCACACCTGGTATAGACATTTATACTATATGTGTATGGAAAATGAAGTTGTATTTTTACAGCAGTGCTCACCTTTGTGTCATAGCTCAACAGGGATCATGCTGTGCCTGCAGAGCTTCCATGAGACACTTTGCATAGACTTATCAACATTTCTACATACAGGGGGGACAGCTATTCTTTGTGCATTTCTACCCGGGGGCACACCTGATTGTTACTGTGGGTGTACATAGGATGTGGGTTTCACATGACACTTATACACATTTGCTATGCCTGCACTGCTATGTACAGGATACCATTCAGTTTCTACTGTTGCCTATCGTACTGGCTTGAGGCATACTACTGTACTACAGATCTTAGCATCCAATGTCACATATATTAGCTTGTGACTTCATAGCCTACACAACCCACATCACACCACCTGGCCTGATGTTCTCTGTCTGCATAGGAGTGTGGGGGAGGTTACCCATTTGCCTCTTTAGGGGCATGATACAGCATTTCTTTGTGTTTGCATTAGTGTACAATTGTCCTGCTGTGTCTGTGCCACTGAAATGCTATCATGGCTTAGTGGTTCAGTACTGTGACTTTAGTGCACAGTATCCTGGATTCGAACCATGTCACTGCTTTTTATTTTCATGCTGGGCAGACCAGACTGCTTAAGAAACAGTAAAGCAGATATGAGCATGTTTAACTGACTTTGCTCAACTTTGCCCAACCTTGCCCAACATTGCTCAACATTGCCCAACGTTGCGCTAGTTAGTATGAGCAATTTTGTTTACATATACTAGATATTGGTAAAAGCTGCTTAGCACTGCTATATATTGCTTAAAACATGGCAATCATGCCACAGGTGGTGCTGCAGGGCTGCCTATGTCGGATGCACATACTACACTCCCTATACATGTTTGGAAACAGGTAGTGTCAAGTTAGGCATCCCTTTTATTTTATGTGCAAGTCAGAGGGAGGTATCATTTCCAGGGTTCCTACTGAGCCAGTGTATGTGATATGTGTTGCCTCTTTGCCAAGGCCAAGGCATACTGGGCACGCCTCCTTCTGCCTACTGGAGCAGGCTCAGGTTGTTCCTCCTCCGAGTCATGCTGTGCCTGTGCAGGCCTTGGCAATGGTGGGGGGCTGTTTGGCCCTGCCCCATGCTGTTCCTGCTGCAGCTGTTTTCACAGGGTCATATTGTGTAGCATGGCACATACCATGACAATTTGGGTACATGCAGTTGGTGAGTACTGCAAGGCTCCACCAGATGTGTCCAGGCACCGGAACCATGACTTGAGCATCCCAAACACACACTCGATTACATTTCGTGTTTGTGCGTGTGCCTCATTATGGAGTTCTTGTTCAGGTGTGTGTGCATTTCTGATGGGTGTCATCAGCCACGGCTCCAGTGTGTATCCAGCATCCCCCACTAGGTGACCGTCAGGAATGTCCCCATTGGCAAATGTCTGGTACAGCTGCAACAGATGCCAGATATGGGAATCATGGTAGCTTCCAGGGCAGCCAGCACATACATTCAGTATTATGCAATGGGCATCACACATGACCTGGCAGTTGATGGAGTGGAAGCCCTTGCGGTTGGTGTAGGCCCTACCCTGCTCACCAGCTAGTGCTTTGATGTGTATGTGCATGCAGTCATTTGCACACACCACCTCAGGGTATTCTGCTATTTGATGGAAGAGATGCATATTGCTGACCAGTACCTCACGGGAATTGGGGAAATATACATGATCACCGACATGTGCTGACATGGCATTCAGGAACTGCTGCAGTACTCTGGATGCTGATGCCTGTGAAATCCCCAATATAATATCACCAGTTGGTCTCTGGAAGGTACCTGTTGCTAGTATTCTTAGGCCGACACATACCTTGGTTTCCATTGGGATGGGTTCCCCTCTGTTGGCTCTGTGTGTGAGGCATGGCCTGTACAGCTCAACAATTTGCTGCAGGAGCTCTA